>NC_051245.2:33777242-34080272 GCF_015237465.2 Chelonia mydas | reverse complement strand
GCTCAAAGAAACTAGCTTTTCCATATGAATGCTAGGAGTGGCATAGTTCTAAGTCTATTCCATAATTTTCAGTCTCTGTTATACTTTCCACTGAAGGAAAAAATTAGCAGCTGTCACAATGGCTCAAGTAAAAGTTGCTGTTCCAAGTGGAATTACCCTCTCCAGCACAGATCATTATATTTCAATAGTAATATTAAAACCTAAAAGACTTGTAAAAGATTGAGATGGGCCAAATAGGAGGCTTTTAAAAAATTACACACATACACACACACGACAGAGGTGGAAAGAAACACCTCAGAGCGACACAGAAGTTGGAAACGTTAAAAAGAATAAGGGTGGAAAAAAAAAATCTCTGTTTTACTGCTCGTCAAATGGTTCATAAGAAAGCAGTTTAAGAAACAGCACTTTAGTGTACAAAGGCTGTTTTCCAGTCCACTTTCCTAACTCGAATGGGAATGGAATAAAAAATAATAAATACAAAAGGCAACATTCAAAAGGACAAATAAAAGCTCCTCAAAAAGTTTTGTTTCTGCATCCACAAACTGCTGTCTTTTCTCTATTATTATTATTATTAAATATTTTATTATAGTAGCACCAAAAGGCCTCAGTGACAACTGAGGCCACACTGTGCTGTGCAAAAAGAGAATCTTCCATATAAGTACAGTAGCTGGATCCTTGTACTCATCCACCATAATTACAGCATCTCTATATTATATGGCCATTCCCATTATCAGCTACAGAAAATATTTTGAAACCTATTTTGAATGCAAAGATTAGAAATATCTCAGTGTCAAAAGTTTCTGAAATGAAGGTCCAAATGTAAGACTGAGCTGTGCAAATACTAGCTGCAAAAACAGATTTCCAAAGAGGTTACTTACCCTGCACAGTAACTGGAGTTCCTCGAGATGCATGTCCCTATGGGGGCTCCACTTGAGGTGAGTATGCGCTCTATGTGCCTTCAATTGGAGATTTTCGGTAGCAGTGCTCAATCTGTGCATATGCCCTAGCTATCATGTGCCCTGTACTATGGATATATGGAGCTAAGATAGACGGACTGCTCTCGGATCCTTCTCCATCACAAAGCCCTAAGAAAATGAGGCTCCAAAGCAGAGAGAAAGGAGGGTAGGTAGTGGAAACCCATAGGGACATCTCAAAGAACTCCAGTTACTGTACAAGCTAAGTAGCCTCTCTTTCGAGTAGTGTTCTTATGGGTGCTCCTCTAGAGGTGATTGCCCAGCAATATCATCTGAAGACAGTGGGAGTGTCAGAGCTTGATGTAGGACTGACTCTAAACTGCAGAACCAAAGGTAGCATCTGCCCGAGAATCAACAACTATGGCATAGTGTCTCAAGAAAGTGTGGACCAAAGCCCATGTAGCAGCCTTGCAAATCTCTACAATAGAAATATCTCTCAGCAAGGCAACGAACAGACTTCAATTTGGAAAAATGGGCTATAGCACTAGGCATGGTATATTAGCAGCTGTATACCAAGAGTGGATACCCACTTAAAAAGTCTTAGTGCAAACACTCGGAACTCCTCTAGCTCCCTCCACAATAGAAACAAAAAAAGTGTCTCAGAGGCTCAAAAAGGTCTAGTCATGTTGAAATAGGTCAGCCCTCTCCTAACATCCAAAGTGTGAAAGGCAGCTTTCTTCTAGGCACATTGGGTGCAGGATAGAAAACTGAAGATGAACTGATGGGTTTATGTCAAAGTCTGATGTAACTTTGGGCAAGAAACACAGGTGTGTTCAAAGAGATCCCTTTTCTCTGAAAAACAGTGTAGGGAGGGAGAGCCAGCCATGAAAGCAGCTAGCTCACCAATTCTTCAGTCAGAGATAATAGCCACTAATTAGGAGAGTTCAGAAGCAAGCAGTTAGCTAGCAGTTGAAATGGAAGCTTCATCTGAATACTGAGAACTAAGTTTAAGCCCCAGTTAGCTGAGGGGTATCTAACACTCAGGAAGAGATTTGCTAACCCTTTGATGAATCTGGAAGTTGCAGGATGAGCATATGCAGAGAAACCTCCACCAGAGAATGAAACAAACACTTATGGCAGCTAGATGAAATTTAATGGAACTCATAAGAAAAATTTCCTTTCTTCAGAGGCAGAAGATATTCCAGAACCTCCAAGATGGAGGAATCAACAGGAGTTAGGTGACAGTAGGTACACCAGTGATCAAAGCTTTTCCATGTCTGAAAGTACGTCCTCCTGGTGGAATTTTTGCTACTAATAGGCAGGATTTCCTGAACCTCTCCTGAACAGGAGAGTTCTAACCCTGAGAGCTATTCAAATACCAAACCTTGAGCTGTAGAGAGTTCAGGAGGGAGTGAAGAATGGTCCCTGAGTCTTGACTGAGAAGCCTGGGCATTCACTGAACACTGACAGCTGGATGGGAGGAGAGGCAGAGGAACCACACTTGTCTTGGCCAGGTTGGTGCAATCATGATGACTGGCCTTGTTTCATCTGATTTTGTTTGAGACCCTCTGGATGAGCAGCTTTGGGGGAAAGGTGTAAAGTAGACCCCTGACCATGAGAAGAGAAAGGTGTCTCCCACAGAATGATGACCCAGACCTCCTCTTGAGCAGAACTTCGAATACCTCTGGTTGCTGTGCAGCGAATACCACCAGAACTTTTGTGAACACCACGAGGGATAGTAGACAGTCCAAAGGGAAGGACTTGATCTCAGTAATATTCCTGATCTATCATGGAGTTTAGGAATCTCCTGGAGAAGGGTGTATCCTGATATGAAAGGACACATCCTGAAGAGATCAAATGACAGCTGCATCTTGAATTTCTGTATCTTGACAAAGGTATTCAGCATCTTTAGATCTAGAATCAGTCTCCACCCTCCCTTCCTTCCTTTTAGGAACCAAGAAGTATTTGAATAAAATCCTCTTCCCTTGTACTGAGTGGGAACTGGTTCAATGGCTCCTATGCAAATAAGGGATACAATATCTTGTTTTAGAAGAGGTTTGTGAGAAGAGTCCCTGAAAAGGGACGGGAAAGCGCAGAAGAAGTGGGTGGAATACCCAACATTATACCCTCCAAAACGTCTGTTGGAGGTACTTTGCCCCCATAAGGTGTAAAAGTGAGAGACACAATTCCAAAAAGGTGGGAGACAGGATGATGCAGCATCAGATCTCGATTAGAGGAGCATTCATGCACCTCAACCACTGCATCAAAAACATTTTGTAGGCAATGATTGCTATGTCAAGGTAGCAGGAACAGTTGAGAACTTTCCCTCCTGCATCCTGGGTTTTTTCTTAGGTGGCTCCGATGACCTGCAGTACATGGAGAAACGGGATGTATGTGATCTCTGTGTTGTCAGAGACCAAGTAAATTTGTTCTTATTCACAGGCTTATATATGCCCAAAGAATAAAGAGCCGCACGGGAGTCTCTCAGAGAGCACATCTGTGTTCTGTAGCGCATGGTCTCCGGAGTCACTAAACAATTTCAAACTATCAAAGGGAAGTTCCTCTACTGTGCTGTGGATGTCTCTAAAGCGATGAAGCTCTACACGTAAATACAACTGTTGAGATGGCGCGAGCTTCCGTAACAGATGCGTCGTGAGAAGCTTGCAGGGTTGTTCTCACCAAAAGCTGCCCCTCAGCAATAACTGCTTGAAATTGCTCTCTATGCGCACAATCAAAGAATTAAACATTGTGTAACTGATGTGATTATGAAAAGGAATACTTGTGGCACCTTAGAGACTAACCAATTTATTTGAGCATGAGCTTTCGTGAGCTACAGCTCACTTCATCGGATGCATACTGATGAAGTGAGCTGTAGCTCACGAAAGCTCATGCTCAGATAAATTGGTTAGTCTCTAAGGTGCCACAAGTACTCCTTTTCTTTTTTGCGAATACAGACTAACACGGCTGTTACTCTGAAACCTGATGTGATTATATTTTTACTCCTGGGGGAAATTCTGTGCCACTGCGCAGTGCAGAATTTACACAGACATTGATGTTCTGCACAGAATTTCCTTTTCCCCAGACAGAAATGGGCTGCAGAGCTGCTGGCCACCACTAGGGTCTGCTGGACCCAGCAAAGACCAGCTTCCACATAGAAGGCACTGCTAATGGGAGGGAGAGGGAGCTGGAGGGTTCCCAGCTGCTGCAGTTCCCGGCACATCCGGAAGGAAGGAGGCGGCATGCAGGAAACTCCACACAAGCCCGGGACCCACCATCAGGCTGTTACTCCCTCTGGATCCCTGGGCTCTAGGAGGGCAGAGCATGCAAGTGAGGGTCTGGGCTGCCGGAGAAGACTCCCCGCAGCTGGGCTCTGGGAGGTAGGGAGTGTGGGTTTCTGGGCCGCCCAGCTAGGCTCGGGGAAAGTAGGGAGGAAGAGGGAAAGAGAAACACAAACTGGGTTGTCATAGGGGTTTCTTTAATTCTGTACTCCTGGGGGGGAGGGGAGGGGAGAGAGAGAGAGAGAGAGAGAGAGACACTCTCTCTCTCTCCCTCTCCCCCACCCACCCACCCTCTCTCCCCTGACAGCTATTTTAAAATAAATTACCAAAATAACTGAAACTGGTACAGTGTTAATTTGACAAATAAAATTTGCAGAATTTTAAAATATTGTGCACAGAATTTTTAATTTTTTGCCACAGAATTCCCCCAGGAGGATATTTTGCCAGAGTCACCTGATAATTAGCAATCCAGAATTGCAGGGCTGAAGACAAATAACTCTTGGTCTAAGCACTTGTGGTGTTTATAATGTGGAGTCACCTTTGAATCGTGTTGCCTATTACATTCACTCACTGCATCCATGACCAGTGAACTAGAGGCAGGATGAGAATGTAAGAATTCTGAACCCCTAGCTGGGACATAATATTCTGTCTCTGTCGTCTTAGTTGTTGAGGGTAGGGAGAGCGGTGGCAAGGAGTGCGCAAGGGCAGTAGCAGGAGTCTGTCAGATCATCTGACAAGTTCTAATAGTTCCTTATTTATAGGCAAAGCTACCTGTATGATGGTAAAGTATCAATCAATTTACGCTGTGTCTCCTGAAGTACTTCTAATGGAATCTGGGAAGTGTCTACTACTCTTTTCACCAAATCCTGGAATTGCTTGATATCATTCACATGAGTTGGTGAGGGTATCACAGCCTCAGCTGGGGAGGACGAGGATATATTAGTCTGTGGAGTTTCACCCAGAAGCTGACGAGGAAGCATCTGTGCCGATTCCTGATGAGTCCTGGACATTGAAACTTGCAGTACCAAGATGTGTATAGGACACACTAACTCTGGCTGTACTGGCACTCTTGGTACCAAAGAAACAACTTTGGAACCAACTGCACGGACCCAGAAGCACCTCATTCAGGCTCTGATGGTACCAAAGACTTGTGTACCAAACCATGGGTATTGCATGTCTCTAACATGAAGGGAGCCTCAGTACTGAATTCGTTTAAAGCCTCCTCAGAAGCCTTTAAGGAGTACCGGGTCTCCAGTACAGCAGGCCTTGTAGGAATATGGTCTCCCTGAGGAGATCTAGCACTCCTCTTGGATAAGGCTTTCTCCATTTCACTCAAAGGTCTGTCTTTCAAAGATCTAGAAAGCGACTGAACACTTAAGACTAATGGGGCACTGTGGGAGCTTCGAGGCTGGTGTCTGGAGCGGGGAGGGGAGTCTCTCGGGCCTTGATCTGAAGCCAGACAAAGTGAACATTCCATTCTGAGGAGCTCAAGTTTTATTTCTGTCCCTCTTGGAGCGACTCTTGAAGTTCATGCAGATCTTGCACTTTGAAGGCATGTGCGTGTCCCCAAGGCAATGGATACAGTGCAACTGGCCATTACTAACTGGGAAGCATTCCCAGCAAGTGAGACAATGTTTGAAGCCTGGGGACTTAGGCATGCCCCACAGGGAAAAAAGAAAAACAAACAAAACAAAACCAAGCTTCAAGAGGACCTCCCCTATAATGGAAGAACGGGAGGCAAAGCCTCAATCAAATGAGAGAAAAGAACTCTCAAAAAAACAAAGCAAACAGTAACTACAAGAGCTACAAAGAATAAAACTGGAATACAAGAAATTTAATATAAAGAACTCAAACTTGACAAAGTGAGAAGCTGCACAGGCAAGCACTACCAACTGCTCCATCTCAGGCTGAGGGTGGTCTGTCTGTCACAACCCTACGTAGCCTCAGCGCAGAGCATAAGGATAGCTACAACATTTGTACAGACCGAATGCACACTGCTGGCAAAAATCTCTGATTGAATGTTCATGAAGACCTCAAGTGGAGCATCCCCAGGGACAGTATTCAAAGAAGAACTAACTTTGCATTTACTGCTTCACGGTAATTTATGAGTTGCAGAAATGGTGAAAATTTGCACCCAACATGGTGGAAAAGTGTTTGCAAGAATCTTCTCTATCTGGCCCTTTTGGTATGTCTTCTCTTTCCTTACCTCCCCCTCTCCTATCAAACTCTATGGTGAGCTATTAAAGAAGGATGTTCCTGTGGTTAGGGCACTAGCCTAGCACTTGGGACACGCAGATTCAATTCCCTGCTCCACCAGACCTGCTGTGTGACCTTAGACAAGTCACTTAGCCTCTCTGTGCTTCAATAACCCATCTGCAGAATGGAGATATTTACCTTCAAAGGGCAGTTGTGAGGATAAATAAAAGAGTATCTATATCTTTAACCCCGACCTGGGGTATTCTATCTGTTACCCAAGATCCATAAACCTGGAAATCCTGGACGTCCCATCATCTCAGGCATTGGCACCCTGACAGCAGGGTTGTCTGGCTATGTAGACTCCCTCCTCCGGCCCCACGCTACCAGCACTCCCAGCTATCTTCGAGACACCACTAACTTCCTGAGGAAACTACAATCCATCGGTGATCTTCCTGAAAACACCATCCTGGCCACTATGGATGTAGAAGCCCTCTACACCAACATTCCACACAAAGATGGACTACAAGCCGTCAGGAACAGTATCCCCGATAATGTCACGGCAAACCTGGTGGCTGAACTTTGCGACTTTGTCCTCACCCATTTCACATTTGGGGACAATGTATACCTTCAAATCAGCGGCACTGCTATGGGTACCCGCATGGCCCCTCAGTATGCCAACATTTTTATGGCTGACTTAGAACAACGCTTCCTCAGCTCTCGTCCCCTAATGCCCCTACTCCACTTGCGTTACATTGATGACATCTTCATCATCTGGACCCATGGAAAAGAAGCCCTTGAGGAATTCCACCAGGATTTCAACAATTTCCATCCCACCATCAACCTCAGCCTGGACCAGTCCACACAAGAGATCCACTTCCTGGACACTACGGTGCTAATAAGCGATGGTCACACAAACACCACTCTATACCGAAACCTACTGACCGTGATTCCTACCTACATGCCTCCAGCTTTCATCCAGACCACAACACATGATCCACTGTCTACAGCCAAGCTCTACGATACAACCGCATTTGCTCCAACCCCTCAGACAGACAAACACCTACAAGATCTCTATCAAGCATTCTTACAACTACAGTATCCACCTGCTGAAGTGAAGAAACAGATTGACAGAGTCAGAAGAGTACCCAGAAGTCATCTACTACAGGACAGGCCCAACAAAGAAAATAACAGAACGCTACTAGTCATCACCTTCAGCCCCCAACTAAAACCTCTCCAACGCATCATCAAGGATCTACAACCTATCCTGAAGGACGACCCAACACTCTCACAGATCTTGGGAGACAGGCCAGTCCTTGCTTACAGACAGCCCCCCAACCTGAAGCAAATACTCACCAGCAACCACACACCACACAACAGAACCACTAACCCAGGAACCTCTCCTTGCAACAAAGCCCGTTGCCAACTGTGTCCACATATCTATTCAGGGGACACCATCATAGGGCCTAATCACATCAGCCACACTAGCAGAGGCTCGTTCACCTGTACATCTACCAATGTGATATAAGCCATCATGTGCCAGCAATGCCCCTCTGCCACGTACATTGGTCAAACTGGACAGTCTCTACATAAAAGAATAAATGGACACAAATCAGACGTCAAGAATTATAACATTCAAAAACCAGTCGGAGAACACTCCAATCTCTCTGGTCACTCGATTACAGACCTAAAAGTGGCAATACTTCAACAAAAAAACTTCAAAAACAGACTCCAATGACAGACTGCTGAATTGGAATTAATTTGCAAACTGGATACAATTAACTTAGGCTTGAATAGAGACTGGGAGTGGATGGGTCATTACACAAAGTAAAACTATTTCCCCATGTTTATCCCCCCCCACCCCACCACCACTGTTCCTCAGACATTCTTGTCAACTGCTGGAAATGGCCCACCTTGATTATCACTACAAAAGGTAAGGAATACTTGTGGCACCTTAGAGACCAACCAATTTATCTGAGCATGAGCTTTCGTGAGCTACAGCTCACTTCATCGGATGAAGTGAGCTGTAGCTCACGAAAGCTCATGCTCAAATAAATTGGTTGGTCTCTAAGGTGCCACAAGTACTCCTTTTCTTTTTGCGAATACAGACTAACACGGCTGTTACTCTGAAACTACAAAAGGTGCCCCCCCCCACTCTCCTGCTGGTAATAGCTCACCTTAAGTGATCACTCTGGTTACAGTGTGTATGGTAACACCCATTGTTTCATGTTCTCTATGTATATAAATCTCCCCACTGTATTTTCCACTGAACGCATCCGATGAAGTGAGCTGTAGCTCACGAAAGCGTATGCTCAAATAAATTTTTTAGTCTCTAAGGTGCCACAAGTCCTCCTTTTCTTTTTGCAAATACAGACTAACATGGCTGCTACTCTGAAATATATCTTTAATGTATCTCAAAGCATCCTTCCTGACCGTGGATTGCTTAGGATGGAGCTGTAGTGCACCATGGCTTTCAGCAGCCAATTCGAGTAGCCTGAAAGGTCTGGTGTTGTTCAATACACTGTCATAGTGCCCTGGATAGACTCTTAAACAGGACACCACAGATAACTCCATCAGTTAACAGGGGACTATTAAAAATAGAAAGATAGGACTCGGGGAGAAGGTCTATTTCCCAACTTCCAAGAACCTTTTTCTTTCCTCCTTCAGTGTGAATAAGTCTACAAAGGCCTGGGCCTTTTGCAGCTTTTCTAGCAAGGTGACAGACTTTTTTTTCTTTATTTTTTGGCCCGTGGAAAAACACAACTAAAAATGCAGATTTTTACACCTCCATTTCATCTTTCTACACATTTAGTGAAAATATGCATCTTTTGCCAGTGAAGGGAAAAGTGTATTATTTTACCTTAACATTTGATTTCTTGGAGAAGTTAACAACCACTCCCCAACCAAAATCATCATCTTCATTTTTTACCTAAAAAGATGAAAGCATGTTATAAAAATAACCTCTAGAAAAAAAGCACAATGACAAGAATACTTTATGGATTGCTGTTTGCAGTGTTGTAGTCATGTTGGTACCAGGCTATTACAGAGACAAGGTGAACCAACTTTTATTGAACCAATTTCTGTTGGTGAGAGACAAAAGCTTTTTAGCTACACAGATCTCTTCTTCAGTCTGTTTATGGGTTGCTGTGATTTATAACAAAGCTGACTTTGAAGCAAACCTTATTAAACAGTCAACCCTAAAGGAAGGTTAAAGAACTACAATTAAAGTCAAATTTACTATTCAGCTGGGATAAATAACATTTTGCCAGAGAATCAACTGGCAAGTAGACACAAGCCTCGGAAGTTTGACAGGCGGGGGAGATGATAAAAGAGAAGCAATTTACCTTTACCAGCCTGCCTGGCTGTAAAAACGGCAAGCAGTATTTTGGCTTGTGAACATATTCCTCAATTTCTTTACCCAGTTTAGCAAGCTGCTGTCGGATTTTGTAGTAGATGACCACGCTTTCCTCATTTGGAATTTCTATTTTGTTGTACTGTTCATCCAATTTATTTACCTCTGCAAATAAAACAATCTTGTGTAAACGTACAGAGTCACACATTATCCTAAACAATGTTATAGCAAAGAAGCATTCACAAAAATATGTAGTTAAATAGTATTTGAATATCACTTTCAATACAAGTTTTCTGACTATTTAAAACAAATCAAATTAAAATATAACCCCCTTTCGGAAAGCTTGATATCTACAAGTTTGTCCTTTAATATTTAGCTACAAATACTATGAAAGTTATAGACCAAGAGGTCATATTTAAAACACATTCATCATTATGAACTAGCTTTGTAGAAATGAGGGGATTTTGGATATTATTTTCCCAGAAATCCCTGCTAATGGCTGCACAACAGTCCCATTAGGACCTGAGATTGCCAAATTCATTTGCAAGAGGGATCACTGTTCAGCAACACAAACACTCCCTTCTACCTCTCACCTATACATGGAAGGCAGCTACAAGGTTGGTTGCATAGTGCTGAGAACAAAAAACACAGGACCAGGAGTCAAAAGCCTGAGTTTGCTTCCCATTTCTACTACCCTGTTGTGACCTAGTAATACCCTCTCTCTCTGCCTCACTCCCCTCCCCGCTCTCAGTCTCTAAAATTTTGGTGGGGGAATTCTCTCCTGTCTTTCGCAAAAAGAAAAGGAGGACTTGTGGCACCTTAGAGACTAACAAATTTATTTGAGCATAAGCTTTCGTGAGCTACAGCTCACTTCATCGGATGTACTTTGAGATTTACAAGCCTCAGCTGCTGGGCTGCAGAATATTGAAGAGGTTGTGGGACTACAGTGAGTTCTAGGTCCAAGCCCTAAATTCGTGGTGCCAACAGGTTCGTGGAAGGCCTACATGCCACCAAAGGAGGAAGCAGCTTGTGAGGTGCTCACAGACTCATCCAGTGCAGATGAGGATGAAGGTGTCCTCCATGGCTCACCAGTCACTCATCTTCCTCTATTACTGACCCCTCAGACTGAAACAACAGCTATGGGGAACCCAAGTTGTTTCCAGTGGGAGGCTAGTAGTACACAATGATCTCCATGAGACCCCAGGGATAGGGTACAAGTTAAGCAGATGCCAGTCCAAGATAAGAACTTCTGGGGCAGACTACCCCAGGACGAGTGTAAGTCCTAAATGGGTCACAGAAAAACCCGGCATGAGCCTTAAGCTCCATTTTTGATGGCACTGGGACAGTGACCGGACCCCAGGGAACCAAGATATAACCACTTCTAGGAAACGTTTCACTCTGTCATTGACGTCTATAGCAAAGTAACACAGAGAAGGTGACACGGATATCAACGGAGACACGATCAGCATAGATTCCCCACTCTTCCCGGTGTCAGAGGGAGCATCGGCAGAAGTTGATGTCAAAGGAGCCAATGTTGACAGACTGAGAGCAAAGAAAACTGCTGCTGTGCCTTCTCTGCTTCCTCTCCCAGCCAAGGGATAAAGAACCCTGATGTGAAGAAGCCAAAGCTCAGGGAGAGTATGGCCTGTAATATACCTCCACAGAATGGACTGCATCTCCAGCCTTAGTAAACCCTACTCCACTTCATAAAGGGAATTGCAACTGAGGTGCCTACAGAATTCTAAAGCACAGTATGGTTTTTGGTATAATAATTTCCAGGAAATACCCAGCTTGCTCTCTGGCATAGTTTTCTGAAGCAATGCTGGACTCTACATTATGGGAACAAAGGGTTGGGCATGTCTATCGGTGTGAACTGTTCTCTGAGAAACGCACATCATAAGTAAGTATGGTCTTAAATGCCACCCGTGCAACCCAATACATACACAGAGCAATGGGGTGCCAAAAACCAAATTCCAAACCTGGTGTGGATCTATTATTTCCCCCACTTAATGGCACTGAAGAGGTGAATTGCTCATTCTTCACTGGCAGATGAAGTAGATACATCTGCTATGGTTTTGGGATTCCATTGGGTAAAGCTCCTGGAGGAGTTTGAACTGTCAAAAACTGATTAACAAGAAGCACATTGGAAATTCATCTTGGCTCATGGAAATACTGTTTAAAGCAGGAAGAGCATGGCTCACAGGGCTAGCCACTCGAAGGAGTAGAAAACAAAAGCCTTGTTTCCATCAGGATTTTGCTTCACCATTGATCAATTTTCCAGACTATTTACAAAGCCTTACTAGAGTATCTTTTTTTCTGGTGGTCTGGACACCATAGGCCTTAAATTCTTTCTTAGATACTGAAATCAATTTGATTTGTGTGTGTTTTGAACAGAATAGAAACCTTGTCTGCATCTTCCATGAGCTCAAAGACACCTTTTTTTGCTCCTCTTCTTCTCCTCGTACACATTTTCAATGTGGTGATCATCCTTGTCTTATCCAGTAGAACAGGTTATCTCACTAAATTCTGTTCCCAAAAAAGGTCCAGGTGCTATTACAGAACAACAGAAGACGGCTTCCGTCCCTGAAAACCCTCTCCCGCCCACAACCATAACAGCAAGTGCACTAAGCATTCTGCTGCCAGGAAAGGAGAGGCTGTACAGTCTAGAATCTCTGAGTGGATTCTCATTATAAACATAACACCCTATCTTAGCTATCCAACCCCACAGTTGAAGTATCTTTGACACAGTCTCTCACATAGTTAAGTATGTGATACACATAATACTTACTTTCTACTACTCCTGGAATAGCTCTGTAGTGTTGAAACTGGTAGAAGGATTTTTCTAACATGTATTCAGGGTTAATTTCCTCTACTCGGAGCAAGTTCAACACCATGTTGTATGTCAAGTGAAAAGCGCTGTTTAGAGGATCAGCTGAGCCCTTAAGAAAAAAAAAGACGCCCCCACACAAAATATTAGTTACAGCACAAGCAAAGCAATACACAATATATTTGAAGCAGTGTCTTATGTGAAAAATTATTAAACTGATGCTTTGTATATCTTTGGATAAAGGCTTTATAAACACCATAATATTTTTCTAGATCTCACATCAGATCCTAACTAGCTGTATGATGAACATCCAAGAAACATAGCAGTGCTTTACATACCACTGTTAGGCAGGTAAGTTTGTCAAGTCAGTGCAATTAGAACCTTTTATATAAATTGATCCTAATAAACTCAGGAGAATAATTTTTATAAAATATAATCTAGTGTCTCCTTTAACTTCTTTAAAAAAAATTATGTACATACACACAGTTTTTTCCCTCCCTACCATATCTTTGTAACTATTTAGATACAAACAAAACTTTATCACAGCATATACCACGTGAGAAAGAATATTTCTTCTTCACATACCAAAAAAAAATCTAACAAGATAAAGCCTTCAGGATTGGTCCCCACATTACACACAGGCAGCTATGATAGTGGTTGCTCTGTTATGCTCTTAAGGATTAATTTCTATAATAAAGGATAGGACCCTTTTAGATGGAAGGCACTTCTGTACCACATGGAATGCCTATGTTTTGGAAAAAGAACGCGGAGTACTTGTAGCACCTTAGAGACTAAAATTTATTTGAGCATAAGCTTTCTTGGGCTAAAGCCCACTAGGCCAGTGAAGTATGGGTGTGTTATATCAGTAATTCACTTGTTTGTCAGGCAGGTCCAGTGAGGCGTGCTTGACCCAAAAGCTGAAATTCACAGAAAGCCAACTTGGTAGCTGGGCTTCCCTCTTAGGAATACCCCATTTCCCACTGATATGCAGCCTATCAACCATTAAAATAACGTAATATTTTAAAGACATTTTGCATTTTAATCTGCTAAGCAGGAGAGCACAACTGATGGCTCTGCAGCACTTGATAGGTGTCTTTCTCAATTTGTAAAAGACTGAACAGAAATTCCATATTCATACACATACACACACACTTTGTGAAAGTGAAATCTGAGGTCATCTGATTTGACGAAAAATACTCAATGGCTAAAAACAGACTGGCAATGACAAAAAGCAATGCTTTTAAATTAATTTTTTTGTAAATGGAAAATGAAATGAAAACAAAAACTAGTAGACCACTACATTTGCCTTAATACCATGGTATCAAGATTTAAGGGAGAATTAGGTTTCCTCCAAAAGTATTAACTGAACATTATACCATTGTAGATTGCTACTGATTGGCTTTCCATAGCTTAATTCTGGAAGCTGCAACTAGAAAATTCACAGGAGTCTGATTTTTGCATTCATCCTTTGAAGATTTAACATTTTCTGCCACCTGGTATCAGTATCTATTCTGAATTTGCTAAACAGCAGTAAAGTTGCTGTGGGAAGTCTGAAACAGGCCACCTGAGTATGTCCAGCCCCATTCTAACTAACCATTTCTCATGACACTCTTTTAATTCGAAGTCCTTATACATTTTAAGAAGAATTTTAGCATCAATGAGTAAATCACAATACTTATTAGAACTGACAAAAATATTTATCATATTGGTGAGAAAATAATTTCAATAATTAGAATCTAAAACAGTGTTGCACATTTGTGCAAACCTCTATCTATATCTCCTCAGAAACTTCACTGCCATAAAAAAGTATAGGTTGGTCAAGTAATTCCTATCAACGAAGTAAACATTTAGGGAGTCAATAGTTAAACCAACGTCCACATCCACAGCATCCTCAAATTATATGCTTTTACCTCTGAATCGTCATTAATACACATTCACAGACTCCTTTACTCCATAACCCCCTTTCAGTTCCAACATGTTACCCATAATGCATGTATCCATTTCCTTACGATCACAAAAAATACACAATTTTAATTTAGGTAGGTTAAAATATTTTCTTTATAGATGTGGAGTCTATAAAAAGTCAGCGTACATGAAAAGTACGGGGATGGAATTAAGGTTGTACATTGATGTTTGATTGTGACAAATTACATGCATGCACTGTGGTTGGTTACATGTTGGATTTAAAAAGGAAATTTGTTGTGCAGGTGAGGAATCTATGGTTGCCAACTCCCAACCACCTCCTTCCCCGCCCCAAAATAATAGGGAACAGAGAGAAGGAGCATGTATGAAATTGGTTTTAACCAAGTAAATATTCACTTTTCTACTTTAAAAAGATAGGAGCAAGTGTAATTTACACTAATATTGTCTCCTTATACTCCCCCATCTGTTATCTCCTGCCTTTGACTCAGATTGTAAGCTCTTTGGGGCAGGGACTGTCTTTGTTCTGTGTTTATATAGTGCCTGGCACAATGGGGTCCTAGACCATGACTAGGGCTCCTAGACTCTATGGTAACACAAACAAACTACTAATAGAAGAAACAGCCACTCTCAAATTTCCAACTTTACTTGGACTTACACTCATAGACTTTAAGGTCAGAAGGGACCATCGTGATCATCTAGTCTGAACTCCTGCACATTGCAGGCCACAGAACCTCACCCACACATTCTTATAATAGACCCCTTATCTCTGGCTGAGTTACTGACGTCCTCAAATCATGGTTCAAAGACTTCAAGTTACAGAGAATTCATCATTTACCCTAGCTTAAACCTGCAAGTGACCCATCCCCCATGCTGCAGAGGAAGGTGAAAACTACCCAGAGTCTTTTCCAATCTTACTCAGGGGGAAAATTCCTTCCTGATCCCAAATATAGTGATCAGTTAGATCCTAAGAATGTGGGCAAGACCTACCAGACCGATACTTGAGAAAGAATTCTCTGTAGTAACTCAGAGCCCTCCCCAACTCGTGTCCCATCTCTGGCCGTTGGGGACTTTTGCTACTAGCATGCCATTGTAGGCAGTCCCACCATACCATTAGTCCATACACTTATCAAGACATGTAGGTGAATGTATATTCATTTAGCAAGCTAGACAACATGAACTACGTTTTACATATGGTCAGTGCCTGCTCAGAGAAGTCATAATGGTGAAAAGATTAATGGTTCTATTATTTCATTCTAATGGATACAAGCCACATTAAGTAAACACTCATGATACATTGCCTATCTTACAAAATATAACAGGAGGAGCTAAGTCCTTCAAAACTGAGTGTTAAAAGATGTCTGGAAACCAACAACTATTTTCTCACTCCCAAACATCAATCATTTAAATCAAATAAGTAAATATGTAATTTTATTTCTGGTTCTCTTAACATAACAAAACATCCTCTCAATAAGATCATTTCCTTCCATTGTTTATCATAAAAGTCATAGCTATTCCCATAAGTCAATTCTGGCATGCTTCAAGAACATTCTCAGAGACCTTTTGCATTGAAATTTATATTAATTTCCCCTGTAAAAGTTGCTAGTAAGGGAAATCATTTTTCAGAAACACACAGTGTAGAGTGTTAAATTTTACCTTGGGGGCCCAAATGGAAGTATATACTAGGAAGATCCAGTGCAATGCTTTAACATTTGCTGCTTGTTGTAGTATACACCTCTACCCTGATACAATGTGACCCAAATATAACATGGGTTCACATACAATGCGGTAAAGCAAGCCCGCCTCAGCAGGGTCTGGGGGGCAGGAGCTGGGGGGGCACTTTTGGGGGCCCTGCAGGCCCAGAGTGGCCCTGGTGATTAGCGGAGTTCAGTCTATAATAGGGTGACCACACTGCAAGAGTGAAATATCATACTGGGTGAGCGGGGGGTGGGGAGGGAGGGGAAGGAGCCACAGGTGCACAGCCCCAGGAAGCTGCAAGAGGGGTGTACATACACTATACACATACATACATACATACATACATACATACATACACACACACACACACACAGTATAAGTTTTATACAAACAATTTAATACTGGTTGTCAAGGTTCCTCCCCCACTCTGAACTCTAGGGTACAGATGTGGGGACCTGCATGAAAACCTCCTAAGCTTACTTTTACCAGCTTAGGTTAAAACTTCCCCAAGGTACAAATTAATTTTATCCTTTGCCCTTGGAATATCCACTGCCACCACCAAACTCTAACTGGGTTTACTGGGAAACGTAGTTTGGACACGTCTTTCCCCCCAAAAATCCTCCCAACCCTTGCACCCCACTTCCTGGGAAAGGTTTGGTAAAAATCCTCACCACTTTGCATAGGTGACCACAGATCCAAATCCTTGGATCTGAGAACAATGAAAAAGCATTCAGTTTTCTTACAAGAAGACTTTTAATAGAAATAGAAGTAAGTAGAAGTAAAGGAATCACCTGTGTAAAATCAGGATGGTAGATACCTTACAGGGTAATTAGATTCAAAACATAGAGAATCCCTCTAGGCAAAACCTTAGGTTACAAAAAAGACACACAGACAGAAATAGTCATTCTATTCAGCACAATTCTTTTCTCAGCCATTTAAAGAAATCATAATCTAACACGTACCTAGCTAGATTACTTACTAAAAGTTCTAAGACTCTATTCCTGGTCTATCCCCGGCAAAAGCAGCATATAGACAGACAGAGACCCTTTGTTTCTCTCCCTCCTCCCAGCTTTTGAAAGTATCTTGTGTCCTCATTGGTCATTTTGGTCAGGTACCTTTAGCTTCTTAACCCTTTACAGGTGAGAGGATTTTTCCTCTGGCCAGGAGGGATTTTAAAGGGGTTTACCCTTCCCTTTATATTTATGACACGCCCCCCAAATCTCAGCTAGGGTGAAACACTGGCTGGGATTTCTTCCTGGAGCTCTAGGAAAAAGAGTTAATAAGACACATGCATCTCTAAATATACTACCAAGTACATAAAAACTAACAATATTTTCCACATCTCAAGGACGATTTTAACCAGTTGATTCTGGGAAACTTTCACAGGAGAGTGCATCAGCCACTTTATTAGAAGCTCCTCAGATGTGTTGGATGTCGAAATCAAAATCTTGGAGAGCTAAACTCCACCGAAGAAGTTTTTTGTTATTTTCTTTGACGGTGTGAAGCCACTTCAGTGCAGCATGGTCGGTTTGCAGGTGGAAACGCTGTCCCCAAACATATGGGCGTAGCTTTTCCAGAGCGTAGACAATGGCGTAACATTCTTTTTCACTGACTGACCAGTTGCTTTCCCTCTCAGACAGTTTTTTGCTGAGAAACACTACAGGGTCGAATTCTTGATCAGGTCCTTTCTGCATTAAAACTGCTCCCACATCACGCTCGGACGCATCTGTGGTTACTAGGAACGGTTTGTCAAAGTCTACACTGCCTTGTTAATTAGATCAGCAAGCTGAGACCAGACCCTAGCCGCAGCTGCTGCCTAAGGCAGCAGCTCCCTCCATCCTGTGTCCCCCCTGCTGTATGGAAGATGGGGTAAGCAGAGTGCAGGAGCCGGGGGGGGGGGGGGGGGGGGGGGGGGGGGGGGGGGGGGGGGGGGGAACCCTGACATTAGCTCCCCTCTTCCCCAAGGATATCCACCTCTCCAAGAGATGGTTTCTTCCATCCACTTAGCGCTGTCTACATGGGGGCTAGGTCAGCCTAACTATGCTGCTCAGGGGTGTGGATATTTCACACGCCTGCTTGACGTAGCTGGGTCAACCTAACTTTTTGGTGTAGACCAGACCTAACTGAGGGCTGATCTACACTAGGAATTTATATCAGCATAGCCATGTACCTCAGGCATGTGAAAAATAAACACCCCTGAGAAGCCTAGCTACGTCAACCTAACCCCCAGTGTAGACACTGCTAGGTCTTCCATCAACCTAGCTATCTACTGCCTCTCGGGCAGGTGGATTACCTACAACAGTGGGAGAACCCCTCCTGTCAGCACAGGTAGTGTTTCCACTTAAACCTCTACAGCAGCACAGCTGCAGCTGTGCCACTGTAGTGGCTGAACTGTACACATACCCTGAGTAATGAAACAAGGAGATTACACCAATATTAAATGCAATCCAGGGCCAGATTCTATCCTGCAGTGAAATTCCCTGCTCTGGCATTCACATAAGTTAGAGAAGTCTAGGGACTTACACCTGCAGGCTGTGGGTCCCTAATGGTACAGCTACATTGCAATTCAAAAACCCGCAGCTGGCCTGAGCTCACACGGCTTGGGCTGAGGGGTTGTTTAACTGCAGTGTAGACATCTGGGTTCAGGCTGGAGCCCAGCCTCTAGATCTCTCCAACATGAGAAAGTCCCAGAGCTCAGGCTGCAGCTATTGTTGCCAACACTCCAGGATTGGCCTGGAGTCTCTAGGAATTAAAGATTATGTCATGTGATGAAATCTCCAAGAATACATCCAACCAAAATTGGCAACCCTAGCTGCAGCCTTGAGCCAGAACATCTACACCACAATTAAAGAGCTACGCAGCCAGAGCCCGAATGAGGAGGCATGGGCCAGCCAGTTAGGTGTCTAACTGCAGTGTAGACCATAACTTGTGGGACTCATAGGCCATCTGAGAATTAACAGAGCGCTGCTGTGCTCCACCCTGCCCTCAACATGCCTTCTCCTGCCCTCTCCCACAATGCGGGGGGAGTGTTGAGGATGGGGTAGAGGCTGGCTCTGTTATTATCTCAGCTTGTTGCTCACCCACCTTAGGGGAATTGTCAGCTTGGCAACTATAGCCAGAATAAATCTACAGATTACAAGAAACAAGTCAACCAACAGCACTGCTGAATTTACTGCCCTGCTCAAAAAAACTGCCCTTAATAGAGAGTACAGCCTTTGTCTTACACTGTGTAAAATGTAACTTGTCCTAACCTGGTGAGCACTCGCCATCTAAAAGGAATAACCTCAGCACTATCAAATAAACTTACTTTTTTTAAAGGAAAAGGCAGGAAAACAAACCAAGATAGTTTACTACCACAATACAGTATTAGTATAAGTGTCAGAACATACCAATATACACCTAACATCTGCATATTTACTTGAAAGGCTTTTTTTTTTTTTTCAAATTAGCAAATTTCTTCAAAACACAACTCTTTGTACAGAAATATAAAGCAGAGTGGAATTTGAGCTACACCTTTTCAACCAAAATCTGAAATGGCAATATTTTGATCTTTATGATTAAAGACTAGTGTTAAATCTTTAAATAAGGTCATGCCATTTAATTCATACATTGCTTATGAATTAACAGAGAGAATGAATCACATTCTGGGATAAGAAATTTCTTTTCTACTCTCTTACAAATGTATCTATCAACAAATTATAAAAATCTTTCGTTTCTCTATATTGTGAGATTTAGCCTTGTACTAAGTGATGACAGAGCTTTATGTTTCTGTCTAACTAAAGCTGCCACTTCTTGAACCTGAACATGTAACTGTAACAAATTTAATATTTTCATCCATGCTAAATTAAACCCAATGACTACGGTGCAGTGTTTAAGTAACCCAGAAATTTTAATAAAAATAATTAAGAGCACAAAGTATTTCTTATTTTTTAAAAAAATACATTTTTACAATACCATTTATAATAATCTCTTGAAAAAAACCTGAATTACTTAGTTTTACCCTACTTTGTAGTTGTAGACATCTCACGAGAGATGGCTGGGGCACAAATTTGTTTTGTGTAACTTTTAAATTTATTTAGAATAGTTTTTGCACCCAAACATGTGGATTACGTTTCAGGCCTACCTAACCTTGCTCTCTCACACACGCACACACTAGTTTGACCAGTCCCAAATTCTTTTCCATCAGTAAGTGCAGCTTTAAAAAAATGTAAATATATTACTCAATATTTATAAATGATAGATACAAAAACATGTAAAGTAACCACAAAGACAGAATAGTAAGATCAACAAACAATATAGCAATTCTGAGAAAAACAATATTTCCAGAACAGAGAGAGAAATTTTTGAACTACATGGCCAGCAAATTGAAGGAGGCTGGTAATCCTGATTTACCAGGTTTAGGTTTTGTCTTTTTTCCTTAACTTTCTACGAAGGCAAAGTTACAATAAAAGGTTAACATACAACAGTGTACATCGCTTGTTCTTGATTTAACAGTGTTAAAGGTCACCACTGGGCATCAACTCATCTACAACTGGTGGGCATCACCTCTTAAAATGCTAGCTCAGATGCATCCTTGCTACAAGACTGATAACCCAACATTTGCAGCAGCCAAGCACAAAAAGGTGCAATCAAGTGAGCCTAAGAGCCAACTAACCCATGGGGGGAGGGGGGAAGTTACTGCAACAGGAAGCAACAGTGTACAGCTCAAATTCCCTCTCCTGTGCTGCAGGCAACTGAACACATGGGAAGCAGAGACTGGAGTCTCAGCAGGCCTCCTTCCTGATATTAGGTGCAGGCTGTGTTAGTGTTCTTTTGATCTAACACAGGATTATTAGAAGAGCAGGATAAATGGGGAAACAGCAGCTCTGGGGCACGCTTCTCAGGTGGCTGGTAAGCAGTGTGCATGTGAGGGCTGGGAGGGGGACAGAGGTTCCTATCCCAAACAAGCTCTAAAACACAGTCTACATAGTATAGCATGTCCCAACCGACTCCCATCTTGGAGTCTGAAGTTTGTCAGCAAAAACAAAATAATATTAATAAAAAGGCAGTCAAGTTCAGCTCATGCCCTCTCTCCAGGTTTGACTGCTTCTATGATTCCTTCCTCAGGACAGACCCTAGATCTTCTATCTTCAGAGTCATGCTCAACACCCTTGTATCCAAGTTGGGCTAATGGGTCACCTGCTTCAGTAAACCAGGCACCTTCCTTTGGGAGGTTGTTTGAGAGGGAGAGCACTATAGGTTCTCTTTGAAGGGAAGAAGGTTCTGTACACACACAGAGGGAGTGCATTTCCAAGCAACTAATCAGGGCTCAATTAACAAACGTTCAGATAAAAGCGCCATGAAGATATCACAGCTGCTGGAAGTTGAAAAGAAGCTGCAGCAATAAGACTATCCAGAAAGAAGCATCTACAAGTCGTTTCCAAACCTTTGCCCTAGGCATAGGAAAACATAGCTTCTGGAAAATCACTAGGCACTATTCCCCTTTTACTGGTCATAGACACACACACACAGTATCAAAAAACTGATTTCAATGGACACCGAACACCTTCAGGAAAATATAGTCTTCCAAAAACACACTTGCAATATCTGAGAATAGCTTCTCAGAAATTAACAACCTACTTGAACTGACTTAAAAATTCTTAAGACAAAAGCAGTTGCCAATATCAGTAACACCTAATATCAGTTAAAGTCATTATGTTCATGTTTTCCTGATAAAGAATGCTAAAAGCCCAGAACATAGCAGCGTACAAGATTTTCTGCAGGAACAATGCAGTCAAGAATTATCTGAAAATGAGATCAGCTATCTGTTGTACTGCTACTATGCATCTTAGGGTTTTGAACTGGTGTTCATCTGAGCACTAAATAGGATGTTAAGCATTTATTGTTAATAAAATATAATTAACTGGCTTGTGTTTTTACTGGCAAATAGATGTAAACCAAAAGCCAAGTTAAATAAAACTACAATCTTTCAGGGCGAGGGAGTTCTCACCATCTAGATTGAAATGGGAGAGGACTCCCAGTTTTCATTTCTTGGAGTGATCCCTTATTTTCAGTGCTAGAGCTTTTGTTTGTTTTAAAAACTGGAGCCTTGCCTGAGCCACAATGTGAGAACTGTTGTTCTTGCATTACAGCACTAAAGATTGATCAAGCCGACATTTGCAGCTCTGCGAGATCTCCAAGGTTCATAGTTACTGGACTAGTTTTCTCTGTCATATATATCTACCTATCCATCCATCTATCTATATCTGTCAGTGAGGAAAAGGGTGAAATAGAAGCAAGTCACCAAATTTCCCCCCTTTGACCATGTGACAGAAGAGCAAGAACTCAGCAGGCAGCTTCCCTGCAAATTATCCCTAGCATCAATCTTTTACAATGCTTTCATGGGGAACAGAAGATATTATCTGGAACCAGCTTACATGCATACTAAGAGCTATTCAAGAACAAAATGAAGTCGGTCTGATTTTTTTGACTAAATACACTTACACTCACAAAGATATGCCAAATACTTAACAGAATGTGATTTAGTCCTTAATGAAGATGCTAGGCTGCTCTACTTCACACTGTTGATTTTATTTGACTTCCCAGTTTCTAGACATAAGCTAGATAAGTGAGCTTCCAAAAGTGAAGTGAGCAACAGCACTATAAGAACAGAACACTTTCAGGAAGTTTAAGACTATTCGTCATTTTCATCATGAGGGGACACAGGTATGCAACCCCATGTCCTGAATATCCCTAAGCCTCTGACTGCCAGACTGGGACTGGATGACAGGGGGTGAATCGCTCGATGATTTCCCTGTTCTGTTAATTCCCTTTGAAGCATCTGGCACTGGCCATTGTCAGAAGACAGGATACTGGGCTAGATGGACCATTAGTCTGATCAAGTCATTCTTATGTTTTAAGTATGATGTACGTTTCACTGTGTGCAACAAAGTCATCATTCTCGGTTACTAATTTGTATGCAATGGAGGAGAAAAATACTTTCATCTTATGAAAAATGATGAATGGCCCCTATGAAAACACGAACTAAAATCACTAACCATAATACATTCACAAAAAGATAGAAATCCCAAAAATAAAGTGCGTCAACATGAAATCCAGCAGTCAGTTTCCCTACACATCAGTTATATTCTGTTATGACACTAAGAACAAGATCTTAGGAGAATTCAAAAAGAATTGTTCATTTATATCGATAACAGGGACACCCTGAGTTGCATTAGTAAGGATTACAATCCCTTCCCTCCCACCCTGTCCCCAAAGAACACAACAAAAAACCCTCCATGATCACTAAAAACAAAAACCCTAAAGCAAACCTCTAAGGGTGGTGAAAGTAATAAAAGAATTTCCATATGGGCAAGTTCAAGGTTTCTTACTCCTTCTTCTGAAGCATCCCGGTTCCAGCAACCCTCAGGATACTAGACTACTAGTAGAACTAAGAAGGACTAATTAGGATTAGAAGGACTAATAGTCCAGTCTCATATATCAATTTGTATGTTCCTATGGAAGATGTTAAACTTCTTATGTTTAACCTTTAAATTGTCCCCTGTGAGTAAAACACGGCAAAAAAGTTTAATGTATAAACATATCAAAATCCACACAACAGAAATTTGAAAAAAAAAAAGTGAAAACTGAGTTCATTAGAATAAAACAAAAACCCAGTGACTGAGGTTAAGTTATGATCAACAGACTAGAACCTTCTTAAAATGAACAGACGTCTCTCTCTTTTTTAATATATACACACATTCCCCATTAGAAATTAATTTTGATTAGAAAATTATGATTGGACAGGTTTGCCAACATTTTAGCCATTTAGTTCTTCTGAGGCACATAGCTCAGAATAACACATTTAATTAGAGCAGCAACATAAAACAGTTAACCATCCAAATTCCTCCAAAAATGTGCTATCTGCTGTCCCTGCTGTCTTCCAGCAACTTGAGTGCAAGCACCAGACACAGAAATGCATCACTAGCTTTTGCTTGTCTTCCTATTCCCCCACTGCATATGCATTTGTTTTGTTTTGTCTTGTCTTAAAAAAAAAAAAAAAAAAAATTGAACCTCAATTACAAATAACCCTGAGAACTAAAATCTATCATTTAACTGACTTTCTTCACAGACAAGAACGCCATTTAATAAAAAACTATGAGGTAATAATTTTTTTTAAAAAATCTCCTTTAATGTTTAAGGTTTTTCTTCCCCCCTTATTTATTGTGCTTAATAATTGTTTAAAAAAAACAAAAACAAAATGCTTGTTTTGTGACAGACAACGAGCAAAACAAAGACCCTAGCAACAGAATTTCAAACTCAAATTTGTTGTAGCTTCGGCAGTAAAAACAAGTAAATATGGTAACTTTAAAATGAAGGCCTTGATTTAGAAAGGTACTTAAACATGTGCCTAACTACTTTAGGCAATTGAGCAGTGCCACTTAAGTCAGTGGGACTACTCAGATACTTAAATGTGCTTATGCAGTTTCCTGAATTGGGGCCAATAACATTCCCCCTATCTAATGAGCATAATGGACATAAGCTCAACACAGTACCGCAAATAAGCTCAGTAGTATTTCATCACAATAAAAATACAAGAAAAATTACAAATTAATATTTTTGAAGAGTGAGTAAGAATTTGTTATTTTACCAAGAATTGTGTCCTTGTCACTCCGGCTTGGGCAAATCTTGGAGTAACACCGAAAGCAGTGGAGATGTTACCCCTTAACTACTCCAGTGGCCCTGCCACCCATGTAATTCATGTCAGCCTCTGGCTGGCAGGTCAAGTCCTGTAGCAAATTAGGGTATGGTACATTTTACAAATTGTGCCATCATAAGTGGTTTATAGCTGAACGAGCTTCATATCAAACCAGACTTTAAGGCTGCAATTAAGTTGGTGTGCTCAGCTGATGTTTATAAATGGACAGTGTGCAGTTGGAACGGTTCTGCTCTGGCAGCTTATGCTTAACTTGAAGTCTCTTGGTCTCTTATATGGTTGCATCACAAGCAGCGAGATCAAACACAGAAAATTCATATTTATCACTCAAAATAAGGAGTAAGGAGAAATGAAGTACAAATGCTATTCCTCTGTAAACACCCTTAGAATATTAGAAAAAAAAATTAAAAAATAGAAGTGTACTGTTTAGATGGGATGGAAAACCAAGGACATTGAAGACTCTACAACCTTTTCATAAGAGTAAAGATGTCAGCCATAATGTTCTATCCAAAGTCCAATTCAGGTAATTACATTTTGTCTCAGAAAATTCACTACACATTCCAAACAAATAACATATCTTTCCCTTCCTGGATTACACTGCCACATAGTATTGTCGTATGCTGTTAAACAATTACCACATACCATCCGAGAATCGGCTATACCCCACTATCACTGATTAAGGGAATGGGAAGGAGAACAACACTGTCCTCACCTTCAGTGGCAACCGTGCACAGTAAGGAGGCACACTAACTCCCCACTTCAGACAAAATCATCTGTTTTATGATTTGTACTGGAGCTATAATCCCAGGTTTTAATCCTTGCCAGACAGCAAAGACTGCAGTACAAATTCCTGAGCCATTAGATAGAACAGATATTGGGAAATACTATACTGGAAGCAAAGAACAGGAGAAATCCCAGTATAATTACATGAACCCCCAAGCCCCAAAATTGGGAAACCTATTAATTTTTGGAGTTTTCCCTTTATGTTGCTACAATTACTACAGAGATGTCACAATAAAACCAAATTATTTTGATACCCAGACCAGATATTTTAAGAAGGAAATAACCAAGATAACAACCAATCACCACTTAGGAGTCTCCCAGATTTACTTAGTACCCTGGATAATCAATCATACTTGACCAATAGGGTTATCAAATTAAAAACGAGAAACCATATCCTGCTCTAATTCATGAGAAAACATTTACAATTTTTGTTGTTTATGATTTAGTCCAATTTAAAGTCATATATGTGAGGAAACGTGCTTACGAACAAAAGAAGTGCCATATGGGATCAGACCAGTGGTCCAGCTAGTCAGTTTTGTATCTCTGACAATGACTCATACCAGATTTTTCAGAGGAAGGAACAAAAAAAACCCATAGGGAGAAATTAAGGAATAACCTGTCCATAAGGGAAGAATTTTTCCTAACCCTAGTTTGTTTGAACCTTCATGATTCAGGGGCATACAGACATATTTTTTCTTAGCTAATGTAATTACAGATAATCTCAGTATCCACACCATTTTATTAAAAATAACACTTCATCTCTTAGTAACCTCTTGGCCCCAATGACATTTTGTATCAATCTGTTCTGCAGATATGCTTTATGTAAAGAAAAAGTATTTCTTTTTGACAGTTTTTAATTTGCTGCCATTCAATTCAATTGAACGTCTGTTTGTTCCTTCCATTACTGAAAAGAATAGATAGGAATATCTCAATTACCTTTTTTGTACCACTCATTTTATATATCCCCCATCAACTCCCGTCTAAACTAATCATTGCCAATTTTTTAATTTGAAGACAACGATCAACTCAGAAAATAAAGTGCTTGTGTTCGCCTGCTTCGCTATATAAAAAAAATAAAATAAAATAAAGTTTTAAGTCTAATTGCTCCTTCTCAAATCACAGATCTATATAATTTGTAGTGATCCATAAAGTGGTTTGTAAACATTGCCTCAGGTTATGTAGGAAGAATGAATTGGGCCCCTTTAATTAAGTGCACAGAGATACCACAAAAGAACTTTGTGTGTGGTGGATAGAGGGATAGAGAAAAATGTGTGATTGTGCAAGGCTTCTGTCCTGGACATTTTGCTAGAGTAATAATATGTGAATTAAAATAAAATTAAACAAAAGACTAGACAGATTTCTCGGCTGCCTGCAGGACGAACAAGCCCTGAGCTGCCAACTGAATAAATTAAGATTCTGCCAAGGAGCCAGATGAAGCCAATGGTATACCGCCTACAGCTTGGCATTACAGCTCTGAACATTCCATACACAAACAACAAAGGAAGCAAAATACTGGATATTTTATCTGGCTAGATTTTAAAATAAATAAGAATGTTTTCTTTCAATTTTTCAATCTATGTAATTTTTCCCACGAATAAGTAAGTAGATGCTAAACACTGATCCACTCAAGTTTGAGTCTTTGTAGCATACTTACATAAACACATTCTTTTTATTATAAAATTAATCATTTTCCTCCTATAATTATGCTAGGATTTTCAACTTTCACGAGACATAAAACAGAAGTCCTGATTGCTTGAGTTCATTAAATACCACAATGCTCTTTGTGAGAATACGTGGTAATACCGGTGCTTCAGCTAAATTCCACCTATAGTAATTCCATCCTGCTTTCAACTGCAATTTAATTTGGAAGAAACATTCTTCAGTTCCTGCTTAAATTAATGCTGCAGTTCGCTGTTAAACAATTGCTGTAGTTCACCCAGTAAAGGCTGTATTTCTATGGCGGATGAAGCAATTTCTATGCAGCTGGTAAAACAGTTTGAATTTATAAAACTTTCTGGAATTTTTTGGGATGAGATGCAATATATAAATACATGATTATTATTTAATTTATACTACCTAGAAGTTCTCCAACTGCACTGTGCACATTTAGTTTTATTAAAACATGTTTGCTGTCAAATTGATCAACTATCCACTGGTCAAACATGCTCTGGATAAACAACATTAACTATATTACAGCTGACACATTCTCATGCTACTGAGTTTAAGAAATTAACTTGACAAATGTTTATCATAAGAATATGCTCAAAGATCTGGACTGTTTTTGAAAAAAAGTTATTCAAAGTTTACGGCTTCTTTTTTAAAAACAGCAAGAAAAATATTTTACACAATATTTACTCCTGACAGAATTCTGCGCCCATGTGGGGGCGCAGAATTTATATGGCCCAAATATTTCTGTGTCCTCTGTGCAGAAAAATGCAAAAGAAATATGCGGGGTGGATATGCGTCTCTTCCCTGGCAGCGCGTCTGTTCCAGAGTGCCTGGAGCAGCTTCAGAGACGCAAATCGCTGCGGGGGGGGGAATGGGGCTTGGTGTGCGTGCCTGCAGGGGAAATATTGATCGCTGAGGCAGCTCTTTAACTTGGCTTGTGTGGTCGCAGCGCAGCGCCAGGAGAGAGTTCTCACAGCACTCTAAAAAAAAAAAAAAAAAACCCACCTTCATGAGGGGCACAGCTCCCAGCGCTGGGGCACTGTCTAGACTGGCGTTTTACAGCACTGAAACTTGCTGCGCTCAGGGGGCATGTTTTTTCAACCCCCTGAGCAAGAAACTTGCTGTGTTATAAATTTCTAATGTAGACAAGCCTTCAGTTCCTCTCTCTTGATACTGTGGCTGGAGGGGTATGGAGGAGGGTTCTCCATTCTCAGTCAATTCCTCCAGGAGCATAAAAACCTGTAAAAGTTTTAAGGTCCCTACATTGCCAGAGTGATGTAAAGCCTTACAAATGACAGTAAGGGAATCAGCTAGGAAGATTTATAGGCTCTCTCACTTTTTTCTTGTGCCAAAGTGACATAGTGGGGTTAGATTTCTACTTACCCATTTTTTTGAAAAAAGAAGACTTTTGAGGGCAAATAAAACATTTACCAAGCAGTCAATAAAATGTCAGGACAATCAGAACCACACACTTCCTGAAGTAT
Organism: Chelonia mydas; assembly: GCF_015237465.2. Classification (NCBI taxonomy): domain Eukaryota; kingdom Metazoa; phylum Chordata; order Testudines; family Cheloniidae; genus Chelonia; species Chelonia mydas. The sequence goes on along the minus strand of NC_051245.2, from coordinate 34,051,460 downwards.
CCAGCTAAGTCCAGGACAATGATTAGCAAAACTGTATGACTTTCATGTGTGAAAGTCTGAGCAATTTAAAATGACATTTCCCCCCTGCCCCTCCCTATTTGGTGTTCTGTAATGTAATTTAAATGAAAATCCAGGATTATAACTGGAATGCAGGGTATTACTTACCAACTATCTGTAACTTAACTTTCATGTGTCTAGGAAATGCTGAACAGTTATTGTGACTTTTTTCTGTATTGCAGTTTAAATAACTTACCAAAACAATTGAAACTGGTGTCATTATACGGCATTATTTTGCCAAACAACATCTGCAGAATTTTGCAGAATTTTTAACTTTTTAGCAAAGGATTTTTAATTTTTTGGTGCAGAATCCCCCCAAGAGGATTTTTTTCATATTTCAAATATGAAAATGAATAATGTTTCAGTCAAATGTGACTTCTGCAATATTGAACTTATTCCTGTCATACTCCCAGTATGCAGTCTCACAAAACACTTCCCCCATAAACCAATCACTTCTTGTATTACCTATCTGGGATTAGGTGCTCCAGAGTTCCTCTGTGCCACCAGTGAATTTGAAGAGTTAAAGTGAGAATTTCATGAAGAAAACTTTTCAAATGCATCAGATTTAATTCCATTCACCTTTCACATTCCTTGTATTTAAATAATCATAGTCTTCAGCATACCTTAAGAAGCTGTTTGCCAATTGTTGGGCTCATCTTCTCATCCACCATAAGAATTACTATTCCTCTGTCATCCATACCTCGACGTCCTGCACGACCAGACATCTGAATATATTCACCTGAGGAGATCTAGAAGTAGAACAAAAAAACCTCTAACTTTTGCTGTAACTTAAGCGACAGCGGCACATTGATCCCGTTGCATGTTACAGTGACAATTGCATTAAAAAATACCAAAGGGTGGTATAACAGATATGACCTTTTCATGGAGTTAAAGTAACCATACAATTCACAAAGCCACAGGTCCATGACTAAGGGCTTCTCTATACAGCCCCGCAGTACAGACTCTCAGGGGAGAGGGATGTGAGCTGCAGCGTGCAGTAAAGTGACGCGCTGTAAATGCGGCTCAACATTTTAGTGCATACTGCAATTGACCCCTCCTGCAGTCCACACTGTGAGGCCATATACACAAGCCCTGAAGCACTAAGGGGCTTGTCTACACTGGGAAACTCTGGTAAATTTTCCAAATTAACTGAAGGTGTGAACTAAAAGTGGATTAAATAAACTGTATTAAACCTCTGTGTGGACGCTCTCATTCAGAACTAAAGTGGCCTTAATCTGGTTTATTTTAAACTAAATACAATTAAGACCACTTTAATTCTGAATGAGAGCGTCCACACAGAGGTTTAATACAGTTTATCTAATCAACTTTTAATTAACACCTTTAGTTAATTTGGAAAAACCTTCCTGAGTGTCCTCACATTGGCAAGTCCTTAGACATCACTGGGGTTTGTTTGTTTGTTGGGGGCGGGGGGCTGCATCTAATGTACCATGAGATTGCTGGGGAGGAAGAGGTTAGTGAAAAAGTATGAATTCCAGCGTCCTCTGTATGCTGATAACAGCAAACGCTGTATTTCCATCTCGATCAACTCAGAAACTGTAGTGGAGAGTGTCGCCTAGTGAGTATTGGGTTTTGCATTAGGCACTGGAAAACTACTTTCCCAGGTTTTTCATATGAAAGGGGAACAATAAATGGTTTGTTGGGAAAGATTCTGACAGGAAACATGGTTTCAGAATTGCGAAGAGGTTGTGTAGAATCTTTCAAATTTTTTAGACATATAGATCTAGCCTGTGTTTGGGTGTCCTTTTACTATTTTTATTAAAATAAAGTGTGTCTTTATGCATACTCTATAATGAGCCTAGAATTTTAAAAGAGGGCAGTTATAGATTTGAACATTTTAATATGAATTGCACATTATTTAAAAATTACATTGATTTTGATTTTGAATGAAGGAAGAGCTTTGAAGTAAATATTTTTACTGCAGTGGATAAAGTGTCTCCAAAACAAATTCATTTCTCAGAACTATCTTCTATATGAATTTAAACAACTAAACTCACAATTATTCATCCCTGCATATTGAATTGCACTTACCCATCTGAAATCTTTCCCATCAAATTTACGGGCACTTGTGAACAGCACTGTTCTGGCTGGCATATTAATTCCCATAGCAAAGGTCTCAGTTGCAAATAAGGCCTAAATAATTAGACAACAGTATTAGACAACAAAATAAGAATTTGTAACTTTATAACATTTAAACTATTAGAAGCAGCTACTGAAGACTTTTCCACATTTTAAATCAGATTTAAATGTACAATACATGTCTGAAACTGCAAACACTTATTTACCTGAACTATGCATTACATTAGATAAAATGTTGCCAATATCTAGGTACTTATAATACTTCCGCCCCCCAACATGGGTAAACCCCAAATACTAAAAACTGGAACAAGAACAATCTCTCCCCACTATTTCCCCCAACAGAAGAAACGTATTAACTAGTTTATAGTTATATGTTTATGTGGGCATGTGAAAAATGGACAGATAGCAAAAGTCTAAGAGGTGAGTTTTGCATTAAATACTGAAAACAGTGAAGTTAGTGGTCATTTTTAACTATTTTGATAGTGAGCCTTATAGTTTTGGCCCAGATTCTGCGATCATTTTGTCACCTTAGCTCACACGTTTTTTTGTTTAGATTAATGCATCAGGAAGGTCTCTTTATATTTCATCTCCTGATCAAGCTGAGAATTTAAATATACAGGGAAGGAGCTCATAAAAAGACGAATTGTGGGGAAAAAAAGGGAAAGACATACAACTATAAAGAATAGAGCACAATTATTTCTTCCACCTTTCTCATAAAAATATATTTTTGTTATCTTTAGAACTTTATCACATCAAAGACGGTAAGCCAAAATTATTGCAGATCAAGCCAATTCTATGAAAAAATTATTTGAGTTTTAAAACACTATTTGCCCCCTCCTATAAAGTCAGCAATGATATTTTAGTCATGAAAAATAAAGAGTGTTAGTGAATTACAAGCAATCCTGCAACCAGCTTTCAGGACAGTGTTCTCATAACAACAACAAATTATATTACATGGGTATATGGTTGTGTGTCCTGCTGGGAATGTTTCAACTCCCCACCCCACAGTAACAGCGACTGATTTCATTTCTTGAAAGCACTTACTGTTCATTTTTAAGGCTTTTATTTTAACTAAATCACAATACTGAGAGCAAGTTTCAGAGTAGCAGCCGTGTTAGTCTGTCTTCGCAAAAAGAAAAGGAGTACTTGTGGCACCTTAGAGACTAACCAATTTATTTGAGCATAAGCTTTCATGAGCTACAGCGCACTAAGGCGCCACAAGTACTCCTTTTCTTTTTGCAAATACTGAGAGCAGAACTCTGCCTAGGATAAACCTAGGATGTGTGTGGAGTATATAGATTAGCATCTACAAAGGCATTAAATAATTTGTTTGCAATGTTGTTGTAGATGTGTTGGTCCCAGAATATGAGAGTCTAGGAAACTAGAGTGTGTAAGCTAAATACAAGATGGGACAGATTGTTAAGCATAAGGGATTCAAACTTGTTGTAGGAGACCACTTAAAATGAAGTGGGCAATTAATACTTCTCCAGTTGTAGGACAATGGAGGGTTAGTAGGAAGCAAGGTATGTGTGGTGGGGCACCGGCCCCACCCCATGAGAAAGAGGGCTGGAACAGGCCAGAGAGGCTGCATAGACCAGCAGCCAATCAGCAAAGGCCTGTGGAGAGCCAATCAGGGCAAAGGAAGAGGCAGCTGAGCAGGGCCAGGCTGGGCCCTATATAAAGGCTGCCTAGCAGAGGAGAAGGTGGTCTCTCCCTGACTAGTGAGGGAGGAGGACTGGCTCTGAAGTAAGGAGTGGACAGAGCAGTGCTGGGCAGGCTTGGAGAAGCAGAGGCGAGCTCTGGCCCAGTTATCTGCCAGGCTGCAGCCCCTGCTAAAAAGGGTCAAGAAGGTGCACAGGGCCAAAGGGGAAGTGGCCCAGGGAAGACAGGCGGACAAGAGGGGAGAGAAGGATGGTAGAGAGAGGCTGCCGCTAGAGGGTCTCTGGGCCAGGACCCAGAGTAGCGGGTGGGCCTGGGTCGCCCCCTTTCCCCCTTGCATTGCACCTGGCCACAGAGGAGTGTGGCCGAGACACACTGCAACTTGCCCCTGAGGTGAGGGGCTAGACTTTGGGGTTGTGGTTGGCCACTGAGGCAGGTGCTAGCCAAAGGACTGTTGCCATCTGCGCTGCCCACCCCCCCCCCGGAAGAGGGTAAGAACGGAGTAGGGGGCACTACCGGAAGGCAGTGTCCTGAAGTGGATATTGCCAAGCAGGGAGCAAGGCGGTTCCCGAATCAACAGAGCAGACAACAGGTGAAACCACGTGCAGAGGGTGCTCTGCAGAGGACAAGAGCTAATTCCCAGAGCAACCAGCAGGAGGCGCCAGTGGTGGTGAGTCATGACCTCGTCAGTGTGTTACAAGTTGTTGAAATGGGTCATAAAACCAGTCTCTAAGTCCATGGTTTTTAGTGTCCAGCACAGTTATGAATATAAGTTACCAGCTTGTCTTTTAAAGATGTTATGCACTTTTCCTTTGAGAACAATCTATCCTTTCTTATATTTAGCTTCAACACTCTAGTTTCCTTCTCCAGACCTGAAAAAGAGTTCTGTGAAGCTTGAAAGTTTGTCCCTTCCACCAACAGAAGTTGGTCCAATAAAAGATATTTCTTCACCCACCTTGTCTCTTTTAGGTAATTTGAGGTAATTGGCAATCAATTCAAATTACAAGAGGAGCAAGAACTCTAGTCTAGACATACCCTTACTCATTCTAGAACAGAATGGAGGGTTTGGCAACAGGCTGCACTCAGTCTGGGGTTTTGTCTACACAGCAATTTTTTGTGTTTGGAGTTTGTATACTACTATAGTAGCAGATGGAGGCTCATAATAGAGAAAAAAAAAAAGTTCTTCTGAAGCTAGATTCCCTGAATTGTTATCGCTTTGGGAAGAACAGGACAGGAAATGGGAAACATTTATATAGATGAAATTCTATAATTTACTGCAATTCTGATATTGAACATGTAATTTATTTTTTGCATTTTTAAAAAAAAAATATTGAACTGTTACAATTGGAGCTATAAAGCACCCAAATAAAAAGATACCTAAAGCAACAGAAGACTGGTAAATACACTGACTTTTCATTTAGGTGCCCTCCCTCCTCCACCTCCATGCCCAGCTCCCTTAAGGAACAGCTGTGCTTGGGAAAAGTGTTTCTAAGGTGGAAAAAAGGCACATAGTTAGAAGCCTGATGTGTTTGTTCTCACTGGAAAATGAGTCATCTAGTCATGAATAATTAAAAATAAAGTGGCGCCTCAGAGGAAGGAACTAAAAGCCAATTGTGTTAGTAGAAATTAGTAGAAAAACTCAAGCTTTCCAGAACTGTTGCATGTGTATTTGAAGAAACAGGCCTCTAGATAGTAAGCTTCACAAGCCCTTCTTCTCTGGGGCTGAAACTAGCACTCCCCTTGTAACTAAAGCCCCAATCCCTGCTCCCAGCTGAAACCAGGAGTGGAGCTGAAGCCCCGATCCACAGCACACCTTCCCCTCCCTCCACTGAAGCCAGGAACCAAGCCGCGAGGCTGAAGCCCCAATCCCCAGCGCACTTCCCTCTCCCGCCACTGAAGGCGGGAATTGAGCCATGGAGCTGAAGCCCCGAGCCACAGCGGTGGCAGCCTCAACTCCCCAGTTACTGAAGCCCCAATGCAGTACAGTATTTGGGCTTTTTTGGTTGGTTTGCGGTGCTGCCTGATTGAGGACTTCCAGTTTCACAGGGTGTTGGTTAGACCGGTAAGTCCATAACTCTAGTGTTCATATTTTTGAGGTTCTACTGCCCCACAATGTACTACTATACATTTCCAAGGTAGTCAAAGCTAAAATAATGATTATGAAAAATACACAGACTTGTACCTAAATACAGAGGTATGAACTACATACCTTTATCAATCCTTCAGAAAAAAGAATTTCAATGGTTTCCTTTAAAATAGGAAGCAAACCACCATGATGGATGCCAATTCCTCGCTTCAAAAGAGGAAGCACATGCTCAACCTGTGAATACAGAGGGTAAGTGAATGTCTATTTTGATATACTTTTAAACAAAAAGATAATAATTATATGTAAAACATTTAACAGCTTGCTCTTATAGTTTTCATGTTATCCAACAATTTATATGCAAACAGATAAACAGACTTTGACTGATTAAAGATTCACCCCCAACAAAAAGTGGTCCAAGACAGAGGTCAGTTTTGGCTACTTGTTCTACCACCTCAGATCACATATAAGAGGAATCTCTGATCCACAAGATATAGTAGCGTCTAGGAGTCCTATTCAAGCATTCAAAATTAAACAGGAAAATTTCCAAATCCACTGTGAAAGAGCATACAAGAAGTGACAGTGGAAAGAAACAGAAGTCTCTACTTTCTTGGGACCCTTGAGCACTCCGTGGAAAGTGATGCATTTATCTATGAAAGTAGAATGAGAAAATATGGGATGTTTTGATTATTTCCTCTCCCAGCCAGGGGAAACAGATATTCCCTAAGCCAGCGAAGCAAACCTGACCTTGCTATTATGCCCAAGCAGCACTTTACCTGTTGCTTCCAAAGGAGACGGTAAATAGAACTGCTGACTTGATGAACATGTATATCCAGACTTCCAAATAAAACAAATTTGAAGACCATAATCATTGCATCAATTTCAACCAATCATATCCCTTAGTTTGTCAACATTCCAAACACTCATAGCTTTGTTCAATATTCATAACAACTCAGCATTTTCTTACTGCTAAGCATGGTCTAAGTCATTTTAAAAATGAGAATATTTAAATTTGAAAGTTTACTTAAGAGTTTTTCTTACCCACATAGGGCATTTTTGGAAAAATCAATATCTTCATACACATAAAGTGGTTTTGTTTGGCTGCAATTTGATCATAAATTTATAGTCTTGAATTATCTTGTTCTGTGAAAGCAGAATGTTCTGTTTGCAAACACTATATAGTTCAAATTCTGAACACTTTAAATTCTTCTAATCGAATCCAAAAGTCCAAAATTATTTTTAATTTTTTAATATTTAATATTTAAAAAAATATTTTTATTATTTTTATAAACATATACTCACTTGGTTAGCTTTGTTAATTAGAACTTGTTTTGTTCAGTTTCAGTGTTAAAACTGACCCAAGTATTCTTTCAGGATTAGATTTAATTATCCATAACAGGCAAAATATCAACCTATCCCATACACTATGAATAGGATTCCATTGTTAAAAGCTTCATATATCTATATCTGTGTGTGCATATCTAGACTATATATAACACACCAGATTGCAAAATAGTTTCAATTTTTTTCATTCTGAATCCTGATTTTCAACTGCTCTGAACATTTACAAAAACTCAAAGGCTGAACTTTCCATGGCTTGTCTGAGAACAAGTAATTTTTTCTTTTTAAGACCTGGGTAAACTGCATTAAGTTAAAGGAAATGAAAAAAAAAAAATCAGTCTTCCTGTTCTTCTGTCAGCTGTTCTCATGCAGTTAACTCCAAAACGGCTCCACTTTGAAAGCTGCAACTTTGCATGCTAATAGTCCTTAATGGAGAGTAGCAGCTTAGTCAGGTTTTGACGAAGAGAGAGAAGTATAAGTGATTGAAAAATAATTTCTGAGCACGCTTACTGGTTATCTACCAAGATTTTTTTTAACAGAGCCTCATGAAGTGACATCATAAATTGAGGCTGGCAGAACTTAAAAGCTCCCTGTTTTGCCTAAATGGCCTCATCTATGCTAGGGACTTTTAAGAGAGATTCCTGCAATTAGTGAAGCTGAACCGGCGGTAGCACTGGTGAGTTTTTTTTTTCCCTAACACAGGTATGGCCAAAAGCACAAGGGCTGCTACTCCTGTGGCAATTTCCACCTTTCACTGAATCACAACAAAACTCTCCAAAAGGCTAATCAATAACAGGACGAGAAAGTTGTACATATAGAGCAAAATAAAAAAAATTAATCCATAATTTTAGTAATTTACAAATTTGTTGCATTTTCAGTATTCTGCAAACTATTTTTTTATTTCTATTTTTTTCCACTGTAAAGATGCAACCATTCTCCTATAAATTGGTATGCAGATGCTCTGTTAACTTGACTTTACAAAAAAATGACAAGGCAAAATTTGATAAAGAATAGAGAATCAATATCACTCAGTACATTTGAGCAACTTTCAATCAAAAGAAGTTTTCCACCTCTTTGGAGATGTACACTTTATTAAAAAATAAGCCATTCAAAGTTATCCAGAAAATTGAGTAGAGCTATGGTTCAGAACAGTAGTAAAGTATCTATACCCTCTGTGTTCTAATTTAGCCCTCACTTTCAATCAAAACAATCTACTGACATTATTCACAACACGGTTCATAAACAATCCATCATATATTTATTTAAAATACACTGTAGCATATCAGGTATTAATTTTAGTATATGTTCACTGAAATTATTCTTAAGCAACCTCCACACTCACCTGAGGAAGTTTCTTGTCTTCATCAGACAGACAGTCAATTGCATTATTAAATACTTCTTCAACCATCTTTTTTTCTTCATCTAAAAATGGAAACATCTACACATAAGCAAAATTTTTCCTGCAAATACCAGCATGTTGGTTTTGTAAACCATGTCAAATATAACTGATTACTTTTTATAATGTAACCTTTAAAATAGTTATGCTGAAAGTTAGGAAGTCAACATACATACTCAACTAGTTAAAGAAAGTGACCTCCTAAAGTTACCTTACTTGTACAATTGAAACACATGTCTGAGGTACCAAGATAAAGGGTATAATTATGCAGCTGTACACTTAAACTAATTAAAAAAACATTTTATTTACATGTAGAGGGGAGAATTTTTAATTGCAATGATTACAGTCTGATGGTTGTACATGTGGATTATGGGAACAAATATCCCGCTGCATGTGACAGTGAATGCTACAATTAATTACACTGCCAGCATTGTGCAAAGACAGTCTGACAAGTAGACAAGGTCCCTGCCCTGAAGAGTTCACAATCTACAATGACTTCTCTTACAACTCTCTATATACAGTTACTCCTAAGATTCTCAAAAAGTCTTAAATTAATCTTATTCTTTCCCCAAGTTAAGATAAAATGTTGGAGGGCTTTTTCTTTGGGGGGGAGGTGAAGGAGGGGAGGGAGAACTGTTGAGCCGCTGAGGAAGATCAGTTTAGTTGTTATGTGAGCAAAAAACACATTTTTCTGCTTCTGAGAAATTACTCAGATGCCAAACTCATAACTCAAGACAGGGAAGGGAGGTGGGGAACCACTTGGCATGTGGCCAATCCTTTCTCAACTTGTGCAACTGTTTCTGAAAGTAGCTGTACTATTACCGCTTTTCCAAGATGCGCTGCAGGTAAAACTAAGGGCATGTCTACACAAACACTTACTTCATGGCAAACTGGGACGTAAATCTTCAGCGCTCCAGTGTGCCACGTACTAACTGCCTGGGTAGGCCTTGCTCTAATGGGCACTAAAAGTTCCCTAGGTCACACTGATGTACTGCTCATTCAAACCATAGAACATCAGTGTGCACTAGGAAACAGAAGACAGTAGCAGAGTCTACACAGTTAGTGCACTAGAGTACTAGAGAATTACTGGGTGGCAAGCATGTGATTACGTACCTATGCCCTATCTAAGGTTCAGAATGAAAAGCCATCTCAACATTGTACACTCATTAGATCCTCTAGTGATGCCAGCAATTTCCAACTACAATTAGCTAATTTATTAAGACTATATATAACTGAAAAGTTCTGCATTTCCATATCTATGTATTGTAGGTCTACTTTCTTTATATTAGATACAAAAGTCTGAAATAAAGTAGAGACCTGACTAGAAAGGCCTCTCACATAATTTATGCAAACCTGCATTTAGAAATAAAACCACACTACAACTTATTTATCTGTACCTGTGTTGAAGTCTAATTTTGTCATCTGAAGTGCATAGGCTTCACAGTCTTTCTTACTGAAACTGAATATAATTACAGGCTGGAAATTCCTTTCCATGATCATCTTCACTATCTTAAATACATTTGATGGTCCTGCAAAGACAAAACTTTATTTTAGAAATTACATTAGGAGAAAAGTCTCTTAATCTAGACCAGTGGTTCCCAAACTTGTTCCGCCGCTTGTGCAGGGAAAGTCCCTGGCGGGCCGGGCCAGTTTGTTTACCTGCGACGTATGCAGGTTTGGCCGATCGCAGCTCCTAGTGGCCACAGTTTGCTGCTCCAAGCCAATGGAAGCTGCTGGAAGCGGCGGCACAAGTTTGGGAACCTCTGATCTAGACACATGCACTAACAGCATTCTTGTTTGCAGTTTTAAAATAACTTAATTAATCTTTGTATTATATAAGAACCATTTTAAAATACAAGGTTTCAAACTCACCTTTTGTTCCTCCTTTCCTGCCCTTCTGATCACCTTTTGCTAAGTCACCTGCATCTCTAAGTACTTGCATTGCTGTGTTAAAGTTATCTTCTCTGAAATCGCCCTAGAAATTAATGTGACTTTTGTAAGCAATTTGACTTCCCAATTAAAACTTTATAATGGATCAAATTAGAAATCAGAAATAAGACATTTTAAGTCAGAATACAAAGCAAAAAAATTTGAAATTATTTATAAAAAATAAAGTACTTACACTACCATAAGTTAGCTTGTGACCCCTTTTATTGGGGGAATATAGAAGCACATTTGCATGCAAGGATATGAATTTAGAGAGAAATTAACAAAGCAGCAGCATACTATGCTGCCTCTATTTGGCTCTGTATTAGGATACTGACATAACTGCTGGACCTTGAATTATGAGTAGCCTGATTTGAGTCTAGTCCTTCTCCCAGTGACAATAGTTACTATGAGTAGGGTCCTACCAAATTCACGGCCATGAAATCTGATCTCCACAATTGAAATCTGGCCGTTGTAGAGGAGACCAGATTTCACAGAGCTGAGTGGCCCAGAGAGTGGCGGCTGCTGGCTGGAAGTCTAGCTCTGAAGGCAGCACCTCTGACAGCAGCAGCACACAAATGAGGGTGGCACGGTATGGTATTGCTACACCCTTACTTCTGCGCTCTGCTGGAGGCAGCACTACCTTCAGAGCTAGGTGCCCAGCCAGCAGCTGTCCGCCGGCTGCGCCCAGCTCTGAAGGCAACAATGCAGAAGTAAGGATGGCAATACTGCGACCCCCCTACAATAGCCTTGTTACACACCTCCATAACCCCCTTTTGGTTCGGTACCCCACCCCCCCCCCCCCCATTACAACACCATGAAATTTACAATTTAAATATCTGAAACTGAAATTTACAGTTTTTAAAATCCTATGATTGTGAAATTGACCAAAATGGACTGTGAATTTGGTAGGGCCCTAGTTATGAGATATGTGTATTAAGATTTTGTATTTCTGGATCACGAGTCCTTTTTATTTTTGTTTTTTCACATGCAGAGGAGAAACAGTGTTGAGAAAATAAGGAAACACTGCGGAGATAATCAAGTCTGCACCTCATGAGGGGGAAGTTCCTACTCAAACTCTTGAGCAACTCAATGTGGCACATCATACCCACCTGAATTTTGGGACACTAAATAAAATAATTGCTGTGTTCCATACCACTGTAATGTTTAACTGCAATCAGAGCACCATGGTCAGAAGGTTTTTTTGTTTTGTTTTTTTTAAATGAAATGAAAAACAGAGAGAGAGAGATTATCCCACATAGAGCTATTTTGTCTGTCAAGCAGGGTACGATAGGTTGAATTAGTGGTCACAATTTTTGCCACAAGTTAATGGGAGGGAGGAAATTCAAAGCCAAATTTTAAAAAGGACAGTCTCATAATTATTGAAAGCACAGACAATCTTTCAAATAAACTGACTAGGTCTTACATTTTCATCAACCACAAGGTGGAGTCCATCCCCCCCTGCTGGGAAAATATAATGTTGCAGAGGAGTAGGTCGATAATCTGTGTAAATCACATGGCAAGGCTAGGAGGGGAGAAACAAAACAATTTACTTCATCGCTACTATAAATATGGTATTTATTCAAACAATAATTATACCCCCTTGACCATAGTCTGGTCAAGCACTTAAATCCCAAAACAACAAAAGATTGTGATCAGTCATACGTCTCTTATTAGAGCACAATCAGGAATGCAAACCCATGTTTGCTTTAGAGGCTCATATATCACTGTCTGCACTGAGAGGAGTTGTGTGGCAGGTTAGGGTGTGACTCTACAGTGCACCAGCTTGTATATGGACACTGCTATAGTGCAGTCAAAGTCCCAGAGTAAACTCAGTGTACTATGCCTTCAAGCAGCATTATTCTAAGGGCAAGTCTACACTGGCAGCGCTAAAGCGCTGTCACGGCAGCGCTTTAACATGGCTTGTGTGGTCACGGCAGAGCGCTCTGAGAGATGTCTCCCAGTGCTCTTAAAAAAAAAAAAAAAAAAAAAAAAAAAACTCACCTCCACGAGGGGCGTAGCTCCCAACGCTAGTGCACTGACTACAGTGGTGCTTTATAGCGCTGAAACTTTCTGTGCTCAGGGTGTGTTTTTTCACACCCCTGAGCAAGAAAGTTGCAGCGCTGTAAATTGCCAGCGTAGGCAAGCCCAGAGTGAGTCTGTCTCATTCGCATGCAGGCACACACTCACATTCACCCCCTTAACACATCTCCATGGACACATGCACGCCCAGTCTCTCCTCCCCCCGGCGGTGATCTGCTCTCTGCTGCCAGCTGCTCTAAGCAGACGCGCCCAGGCTGCCACGGAAGGGGCATGTGTTCCCCACAGATTTCTTTGCTCCCCCATTTTTCTGCAGGGTGCAGAATTCCCCCAGGATTAAGATTCAAACCCTGGCTTGCCATATAGTAACTTGCCATGTAGACAAGCCCTGATGGAAAGTTAGGCCTCAAACATATTATCCAAAAGAAGCTTTATATTGTACTACCAGTGTCTCTTGGGGAAGAAAAAAAATACAAATACTTTGCAGGAACACACAATTACAAGCTCAGTGTAGAAGCCTCAATTATTGGAGGGATACAGCAGTAAATAAGTCTCACTCCAATTTAATGGTTACAAAAAAACCCTATGACTTGACTTAAAAGCTGAGACCTACCAGAATATAAAAATGGAAAGATTAAAAACTCTTAATTTCATTTCCACTTACTGTTACACATTGCAAAGAAGCTTGCATTGCACCCCCCCACACACACACACACCAAAAAGCACACAAAGTATTCCTTTTACAAAAGATTAAAAGGTCATCCGATGAAGTGAGCTGTAGCTCACGAAAGCTTATGCTCAAATAAATTGGTTAGTCTCTAAGGTGCCACAAGTACTCCTTTTCTTTAAAAGGTCACTGTGAACTTAAAAATTTTATTTTACACCAATTTCCTTTCCTAGGTTACTATAACTGGATTATTGAAACTGAGTGTTTTTAAATCCAACTCATGTTTCACGATTTATGCTTTTTACATTTTTGTCCTTTAGACAAATAAAAAAAAAAAATCAGTAATTTTCTATTTTCTCTCATACAACCCCCCCTCCCCCCCCAACACACACACACAGTGTCTTTTTGTTCATGTTCTCTGTGCTGCATTGTCTGGGATGCAAACACTACAGGGGAATGTTTATTTGTTTAAAACAACTCCTGCCATTAGGATTTTAAATATATAAACATTTATATTGTTTTACAAAACAGTAGATTTGTTTTTAGATAAGTCAAAATTTTCTGCCAATTTTGAGTTGACAACATTTCTTTAATTTAAGCTGTAAAAGCACCACAATCCATCTAGGAATACAGTTCCCATATACTTGTCAGATAGAGATCTTGTGGATCACACCCCACTCAACAATGACTCCAGACCTGTTTATGAAGATGGCAAATCCATTCAGCAAACTGGCGGGCATTCGGAATAGTGGCAGAAAGAAACACATAGTGAACGTTGTCAGGTAGCAAAATAATGGTCTCCTCCCAAACCACACCACGTTCTGAAAACAGAAGATGCACATGGCAAATTATATGAAGGCCCCACAAACTCCTTCCACCCCCTACTCCCCTGAGCTCAGAAGCTGGAGTACAGAAATAGTACACAAAAATCAAAAGGAGGCTTCTTCCTTGCCAAAAGGAATACAGACAGTTATGCACAAGTCTTATTACACACACTAAACTAGTAGAAATCAAACCGAAGAACGCATAAAGAAAGATGACAGCTTATCAGCAGCAAAGACAAAAAAAATCAGAATTTTTTCCAAAGAAATGGTGAAGCAGACAGCAATATATCCCTACACAGTCTTTTCAAAGGCCCACTCCTGGAGGAATGGGGATGAAAAGAAAGTTCATTTTCCATGCTCATTCAAACCATGACCTGACCTGACGGAAATGCCAACATCTGTTTCTGTTCTATTTACAACTTTTACGTATTTGAAGAACTCTTGCACACAGCAAAGAAGTTAGATAACAATGTTAAAGGAATGTGGAAAGGTGTGACAAAGTGCTGGGCAACAGCACCTACTGAGTTCCTGGGGCAAGCACTCTGGTCACTGCAGCTCTAATTAATTATTCCAAGAGCAGACCTTATTAAGAAGAGCTGTGCCTAATTGATGGGCTAAGGAGGCTAATTAGACAGTTAAGCAGATGATACAAAAGGCACAGCAGAGAAGTAGGCTGGGGGAACCAGACAGAGACAGACAGACACACTGCTTTTCCCTGAGGACTCCTCAGGACTGTAGGCGTGAGGTGTCCAGCATACAAGATGGTGGGAACCAACATTGTAAAGAAACCATATAGGTTGTTTTACCAACAAAAAGGTCTCTGAGCTGTTTGTGGACTTCAGCAGAGGCAGGAGCGAGCAGGCCATGCCAGAGATGGGGAAAAGAATATACTATTTATTTCATAGCAAAATTGTAAATACACCATACCTGCGTCTCTCATATAATGGATTTCATCAAATATAACCCAGGCAACTTCTCGCATAACCTCAGAACCTCTGTAGAGCATACTTCTCAAAATCTGAAGAAAATAAAAGAGCGTGAGTGATGCATATAGCACTTAAGTAACATTAATTACTACTACTGAATGTACTCTGTTTTCAAGGATCTCCTTAAGAAAGTTTCACATAGAGATGTTTGGCTCATATTCATATAGTAATCATAGAACTGGAAAAAGACCTTGAGAGGTCATCTAATCCAGTCCCCTGCACTCAAGGCAGGACTAAGTATTATCTAGACCAGTGGCTCTCAAACTTTTTTTTACTGGTGACCACTTTCACATAGCAAGCCTTTGAGTGCGAGCCCCCTTGTAAATTAAGAACACTTTTTTTTATATATTTAACACCATTATAAACGCTGGAGCAAAGCGGGGTTTGGGGTAGAGGTTGACAGCTCTCGACCCCCCATGAAATAACCTGATGAGCCCCTGAGCAGTAGCAACCCCCAGTTTGAGAAAGACCATTTCTGACAGGTGTTTGTCCAACCTGCTCTTAAAAATCCCCAATGATGGAGATTCCACAACCTCCCTAGACAATTTATTACAGTGCTTAACCACTCTGACAGTTAGGAAGTTTTTCCTGATGTCCAACCTAAATGGCCGTTGCTACAATTTAAGCCCATTGCTTCTTGTCCTATCCTCAGAGGTTAAGAACAAAAATTTTTCTCCCTCCTCCTTGTAACAATCTTTTATGTACTTGAAAACTGTTATGTCCCCTCTCAGTGTTCTCTTCTCTAGACTAAACAAGCCCAATTTTTTCAATCTTCCCTCACTCAGAGGTTATGTTTTCTAGACCTTTAATAATTTTTGTTGCTCTTCTCTGGACTTTCTCCAATTTGTCCACATCTTTCCTGAAATGTGGTGCCCAGAACTGGACACAATGCTCCAGTTGAGGCTTAAATCAGCACAGAGTAGAATGGAAGAATTACTGCTCGTGTCTTGCTCACAATACTCCTGCTAATACATCCCAGAATATTTGCTTTTTTTGCAACAGCGTTACACTGTTGACTCATGTTTAGCTTGTGATCCACTATGACCCCCAGATCCCTTTCCGCAGTACTTTTTCCTAAGCAGTCATTTCCCATTTTGTATGTGTGCAACTGATTGTTCCCTCTTAAGTGGAGTACTTTGCATTTGTCCTTATTGAATTTCATCCTATTTACTGCAGACCATTTCTTCAGCTTGTCCAGACCATTTTGAATTTTAATCCTATCCTCCAAAGCGCTTGAAACCCCTCCCAGCTTGGTATCGTCCGCAAACTTTATAAGTGTACTCTCTATGCCATTATCTAAATCATTGATGAAGATATTGAACAGAACCAGACCCAGAACCGATCCCTGCGGGACCCCACTTGTTATGTCCTTCCAGCATGACTGTGAACCACTGATAACTACTCTCTGGGAATGATTTTCCAACCAGCTTTGCACTCACCCTACAGTAGCTCCATCTAGGCTGTATTTCCCTAGTTTGTTTATGAGAAGGTCATGCGAGACAGTATCAAAAGCCTTACTAAAGTCAAGATATACCACATCTACCACTTCCCCCATCCATAATGCTCGTTACCTGGTGAAAGAAAGCTATCAGGTTGGTTTGATATGATCTGTTCTTGACAAATCCATGCTGACTGTTATTTATCACCTTATTATCTTCTAGGTGTTTGCAAATTTATTTGCTCCATTATCTTTCTGGGTGCAGAAGTTAAGCTGACTGGTCTGTAATTCCCCAAGTTGTTCTTACTTCCCTTCTTATAGATGGGCCCTTTTCCAGGCTTCTGAAATGTCTCCTGTCTTCCATGACTTTTCAAAGATAATTGCTAATGGCTCAGATATCTCCTCAGTCAGCTCCTTGAGTATTCTAGGATGCATTTCGTCAGGCCCTGGTGATCTGAAGATTTGAAGTAATTTTTGACTTTTTCTTTCCCTATTTTGGACTCTGATCCTACCTCATTTTCACTGGCATTCACTGTTAGACATCCACTTGCCACCAATTTTTTTGGTGAAAACCGAAACAAAGAAGTAATTGAGCACCTCTGCCATTTCATAAATACTAAGGTCAGAAGGGACCATTATGATCATCTAGTCCGACCTCCTGCACAATGCAGGCCACAGAATCTCACCCACCCACTCCTGCGAAAAACCTCTCACCTATGTCTGAGCTATTGAAGTCCTCAAATCGTGGTTTAAAGACTTCAAGGAGCAGAGAATCCTACAGCAAGTGACCCAAGCCCCATGCTACAGAGGAAGGCGAAAAACCTCCAGGGCCTCTTCCAATCTGCCCTGGAGGAAAATTCCTTCCCGACCCCAAATATGGCGATCAGCTAAACCCTGAGCATATGAGCAAGATTCACCAGCAAGATACCCAGGAAAGAATTTTCTGTAGTAACTCAGATCCCACCCCATCAGGCCCATTTACCATGAATATTTAAAGATCAATTAATTACCAAAATCATGTTATCCTATCATACCATCTCCTCCATAAACTTATCGAGTTCCACATTTTCTGTTATTGTCTTTCCCCCCTTCACTGAGTAACGGGCCTACTCTGTCCTCGGTCTTCCTCTTGCTTCGAGTGTATTTGTAGAATGTTTTCTTGTTTCCTTTTATGTCCCTAGCTAGTTTGTTCTTGTTTTGTGCTTGTGCTTTTCTAATTTTGTCCCTACATACTTGTGTTATTTGTTTATATTCATCCTTTGTAATCTGACTGAGTTTCCACTTTTTGTAGGATTCTTTTTTGAGTTTTAGATCATTGAAGATCTCCTGGTTAAGCCAGGGTGGTCTCCTCCACACTTCCTATCTTTCCCACGCAGTGGGATAGTTTGCTCTTGTGCCTTTAATAATGTCTCCTTGAAAAACTGCCAACAGTCTTCAATTGTTTTTCCCCTGAGACTTGCTTCCCATGGGATTTTACCTACAACTCCCTGAGTTTGCTAAAGTCTGCCTTCTTGAAATCCATTGTCTTTATTGTGCTGTTCTCCCTCCTGCCATTCCTTAGAATTGTGAACTCTACCATTTCATGATCGCTTTCACCCAAGTTGCCGTCCACTTTCAAATTCTCAACCAGTTCCTCCCAATTTGTCAAAATCAAATCTAGAACAGCCTCCCCCCCAGTAGCTTTCTCCACCTTCTGAAATAAAAAACTGTCTCCAATACATTCCAAGAACTTGTTGGATAATCTGTGCCCTGCTGTGTTATTTTCCTAACAGATGTTTGGGTAGTTGAAGTCCCCCCATCACCATTAAAGTCCTGTGCTTTTAATGATTTTGTTAGCTGTTTCAAAAAAAGCCTCATCCACCTCTTCTTCCTGGTTCGGTGGTCTGTAGTAGACCCCTAACCAGGATATCACCCTTGGTTTTTACCCCTTTTATCATTACCCAGAGACTTTCAACAAGTCTGTCTCTTATTTCTATCTCAACCTCAGTCCAACTGTATACATTTTTAATATATAAGGGAACACCTCCTCCCTTTTTCCCCTGCCTGTCCTTCCTGAGCAAGCTGTAACCTTCTATACCAATATTCCAGTCATGCGTATTATCCCACCAAGTCTCTGTGATGCCAACTAGGTCATAGTTGTGTTTATTTACTAGCATTTCAAGTTCTTCCTACTTATTCCCCATACTTCTTGCATTAGTATAGAGACATCTAAGATACTAATTTGATTTCTGCCCCCCTCAGTTCTGTTTTGTCTCTCCCTTATTTCTGCTATAACAGCCCATGCCCCCCCACAAATTCCAACCCCCTTTTCCAGGTCTCTATGTTGTTGACTTACCTGTGGGCTTTGGTCACCTGCCCCTGTTGAACCTAGTTTAAAGTCCTCCTCATAAATTAAGGTAATATGAAACCTTAATTTGCAATTTAAAAAACTACACATTTAGAGGTAGGTTATTAAGAAGAATATCAAATCTGTAGCAAGCTGCTCCTAGAAATAATTATAAAATACTCCTCACAATACATGCTAAACATCAAACTCAGCAACATGATTTGAACCTGTTCCCTCTGAGATATAGTGAAGGAACAAGGGACTGAATTACAATTAAATTTCAGGACCAGTTCAGCTTAATGTTCTTTTAAACCTTCACTCACCCAAAAGATGCCACACAGGTAATTACTACGTTAAGGGGAAATCCTTTAAAGTCTAAGAGTTCTTCCCACTCAAGTTTCTCTCCTGAAAACTATTTACTTCTTTAAAGTGACTTCTGATTATTCCCTGAGTAAATGCATACAGTGAACTGCAGGTCTGTGTTCCAGACTTCTAAGACGGAAACATTACAAAGACTTACTATCAATGCTGCCTTAGTCACAGTGGCGTGAGTCATAAGGTCCTGAGGAACTGACACACAAGCTAATGTAATATGTCAAAGCACTCTAATCTACTCATGCAGAGGATGAATGGAAGTAGCACTCCTTTTAAAAACTGATCCCCAAAAGCTATAAAAAAAATCTTGCTAACTTTAAGTGCCTCAGTCCTACTCAAATAAAAACTTAAAGTCCTCAACATCTAGGACAGTGTTTCCCAAACTGTGGGTTGTGACCAATGAAAGGGTGCCATAGGAGGATGAAGTGAGCTGTAGCTCATGAAAGCTTATGCTCAAATAAATCTGTTAGTCTCTAAGGTGCCACAAGTACTCCTTTTCTTATAGGAGGTCTTGAGACTCTTGCAGCTCCTGTCCCTCAGGGCTGCCTGGGGTTGGCTCTCTACTGCAGGTGTTGCAACCTGGCCTCTGGCACATGGGGTCGCAACTCAACTCACTCAAATTTGGCCTGGCCACCCCATTATCGGGGGACAGGGCCTAACCTGAGCAGCACTGCAACGTCACCCCATGCGCCAGAGGCCAGGTCGCAACACCCAAAGTGGGAAACTGAGCCCAATCGGCTCCACGGGACAGGAGCCACAGGAGCTGCTGCTGCAGGATCAGTGCAGGGTGAGCTTGCTCTACAGCTCCCCCACTTGGGCCTCCCATCCCCCAGGGTCAGGAACTGACCTGCTTTAGCCACTTAACATATTGAGACTCCCCAACAGGTCCCTGGGGATGCATTAACAGACGTAAGCCAAAAGGAGGTCATGGCATAAAGAAGTTTGGGAACCACTGATCTAGGATATGGACTCCTAATTTTACCCAGGTGTTATGAAATTTTGGAAAGACCATCCGGAGAGCAACAATCTAAGTCAGGTGCGAAATCAAGACACGATTTTTTATATAAGCCTGGACCACTTTATCGCTGTGAAATATGGTGACAAGAAATCAGCTATTATCATATGCAACACTCACTCTTCTTACAGATGTAAGGTATTGAAAATACTGTCCTTAACAGGTGGAATCTTCAAAGGTCTCAAAAAGAGACTCCATCAACCCTGTCAGCACCAGGATGAAGTACCATTTTGCAATGGCTTTTCTGACTAATGGGAAGATTGATATTTCAGGAGTCTTGTGACTTGACTGAAAACAACAGAACTGTTAACTGACAGATATGGTGAGCGTACACACAATTGCACCTTCATAGAAAAACAGGAGAGGATGAGAGGCCACATTTAATAAATAACCTAGAAGAGAATATGGATACAGATTAGCTGCTCACAGAGAAAGAAATTTCAGAGCAGAGGGCTTTTTGAACTACAATAAAATCTCTTGCACTTCCACAGAGAATGTCAGAGCAAAATTAGTTAGCCTCCTGTGAACAAACAACGAGGTCACTGAGATGTTCAGATATTCCTGAAAGAGCTGGTCAGACAACACCACTAATAGAAACAGAAGCTTTGCTAAAAGATCCATTCATCAGCACAGTCTAGACCAGTGTTTCAACCTCTTTGTGCGGGAGACGCTCTTTGGACTTAAAAAAAAAAAAAAAAAGTGACCTCCCTCTCCCCCTGTCTACTTCAAAAAAAATTGCAACCCCTTACCCAGAGCTGAAGCATTTCACATCGCTGTCCGTTACCAAACAAAGTTTGAAGACAGACAGCTCCATTTCTTGAGTCAGATCTACCATGGTCTAATTAAAGGACCATGCACATCATCTCAAACCTGAAAAAGTCAGGCACCAGCCCCACAAAGACATTGTCTTCTGATAGAGTTGGCAGGAATGAGAAACCCCTTAACTGCTGAGGAAGACATGGAAGCTCTGCTGTCTACTGGCGCAAGCTTGAGATGTGAAGCCCTTACACAATAAGCAGTGATCTAGACTTCCCCAGGCAGAGGAAACAACAGGTATCTGAATCCACAGGGAAGCATGAGACATACTACTGAAGTAAATCCTTAGTGACTTGATTGGCCATGAGAAAAAAAGGTTGAAGGATCATACATTTAGAATAAAAATGTAATGTGTAATGGGGCACACTACCTAATATTTACTAACTAGCTAAACTACAATTTAACAGTAAATATGGAAGCATTACCATTCGCCTAGAGCTAGCTAAGAAAAGGAAGAAACTGTAATGTTTGGGGCCACATTGCCCTTTTACAATCTGGTTCCAAAAATTCATACTTAGAAAGGGAAAACATGCAGCCCTAACAGGCTCTTCTTTCCAGAAGGTTCCTGAGGCACCAGAAAACCTAGGACACATCTCAAAAATGTGAACATACAGTGGTCATTTCAAAATAGTTCATTTCCCCCCACACACAATAATCAGAGACTAAATTGAAGGCAGGGGAGGCTGTGAGCACAGAGGGAACTTAAAATGTTGTGGTATTTTTAACGTAATTCACCCAGTATAGTCTTTGTTGGAAATCTTTCTGTTTCAGCCACTCTCAACAGCATGGGCCAAAAGTACTCCAACAGAGACAAAAAGGAACAGCAAAAGGACTAAGTACTACCTACTTAAACATACCTCTGTTGTCATTACAAGACAAGAAGCTGTAGGATTAATGGTGACATCCCCAGTCATCAAACCAACATCCTGAAATTCTTCATACATCTCACGATACTTCTGATTACTCAGAGCTTTAATGGGACTAGTAAATATCACACGCTGTTTCTCCCTCAAAGCCAAGGCAATCGCATACCTACAATATAATATTAAATACATGTGAGACATTTACACCTTTCTACCCTTCCATGAAAAGTAAAAATCTAACACAGAAGACTGGTAACAAAATAGGAAGCCTTTCACCTGTTGGTTACCAGCTTCAATTTAATCCAAGCTGGTAGAACTTATATATCATTGCACAGAGACTCTGTAAGTTACACTTGGCAAATTAGATTTGTTAAATAAATTAAAGTAGGGACTGTGACAGATTATCCCCCACTCCGGCGTGCCACCTGATATACTAGGGTACCACTGAGATCACCTGTTCCACCAGTCTGGGCTCCCTTACACTGATCTGCTGAGCCAGGCCCTCAAGCCTCCTCCAGCACACACAGGTAGGGACACACCCAGATGCAGAAAGACACAGACACTGAGATCAACTCTGCATGGAAAAACTCAGGTAGGGAATTGTCCAGCACTCAAGTGCACACGTCCTCCAGAATGTAAACCCAAAATTCTATTGTCTTGCACTGCACACAGAACTGTACAGCATACGCTAATTGAAATTTGCCTCCTCCCTCAATGTGGAGGAAGATATGCACAGCTTTTGCCCCCCCCCCGTTATGAATTTCACAAAATTGTTTCAGAGAAAACAAAGCCAAGTTGATTAACTACAAAGGTAGATTTTAAGCGATTAAAAGGAATAGCAAACAGATCAAAGCAGATTACTGAACAAATAAAACACACACCAAAACTAAGCTTAATACACTAAAGAAACTGGTTACAAGCTGTGTTCCCTGTAAGCTGCACGCTTGGGCGGCCGCCCAGCTCATTAGCAGAGCGCGTACAACCAGCAGCATGTGCTCTGTCCTACAGCTGTTCCCGGGATCCTCCTGCTGGCTGTGCGAGGGGGGGGGGGGAGGGGGAGGAGAGAGAGAGAAGAGGGAAGGGGAGGAGGGTGCTGATCTGAGGGTGTCCCCCTCCCCCCACCCCCGTACCCCATCTCCACAGAGCAGGGGAGAGGGGACACAGCCTGGCTTAGGACTGAGTCAGGACTCAGAGCTGCTGCAGTGATTGGTGAGTGCCTTTCTTAAAGAGACAGTGCACTGTTTCTGAGATTTCCCCAGCAGCCAGTTCAGAGTCTCTCTCTCTCCACTCTGTCACACACACGGTCTCTGTCACACACACATGCATGCATACGCTATCTCTTTCACACTCACCTCCCAACCCATATTTGTATTATTGTTGTTACTTCTTGGTACTTCCTGCAATGCACACATATTGTCTGTAATTTTATTCTTTCAAACTGTTATTTTAGTGTTTTGGCTGATCTATGCATTTCATAATTTTTATTTCTCTTACACTTAAATTTAATTCTTTGAGTAGTGAGTCCTAAAATGCCTAACCTGTCCGGGCTGAAATAATTATCCCTATGGTAACTTTTTAAAAATATATATTATATCTAGGTTTTGTGCTTCTACTGGTATGGCGTACATTTCTCAGTGCACATAAGTAAATTTATTCCACACATGGATGGAAAAAATTAGAGGGAACGTTTGTTACGAGCAGTAATTCACCCTAAATCTTGTTTTAGGCACTTCTTTCACAGGCCAGCCACCTTTTCCAGCCTGGGCTCAGCTCTTCTCCCACCCTTTTGTCTTTGTTTCTTAGGCCTTGTCTACACTGGCAAGTTTCTGCGCAGTAAAGCAGCTTTCTGCATTGTAACTCCCGAGGCATACACACGGCCAAGCCACTTAGTGCGCAGAAAATGTGCAGTTGCAATGCTGTTAAAAAACAAAAACAAAACCCCACACCACCCTGACAAAAGGCGCACAGTTTTCTGCACCAGGGCTACAGCGCGGCGGTGCCAGTGTAGACACCCTGGTCAATTACAGTGCTGCAACTGGCCTCCGGTAGGTGTCCCACAATACCTGTTCTTGCCTCTATGGTCATCAGTTTGAACTCTACTGCCCTGCCCTGAGGTGACCAACCGTCATCCCCACCACATAAATTCCTTTGGAATTTTGAAAGTCCCCTTCCTGTTTGCTTGGTGATGCGTGCAGCGATCTCAGCGCATCTTTCCAGGTGGACATGCCTGCTCCACGTACCAGGCGATCCCCAGCTTGGAGCAATGCAGAGCTGCTGGACCTCATCAGCATTTGGGGAGAGGAGGTTGTCCAGTCCTAGCTGTGCTCCAGCCGTAGGAATTATGATACCTATGGACAGATTTCAAGATGCATGACAGAAAGGGGCCATGACCAGGACACACTGCAGTGCAGGGTCAAAGTGAAGCAGCTGTGGAACGCCTACCACAAGGCGCAGGAGGCAAACCACTGCTCTGGTGCTGCGCCCCCGAGCTGCTGGTTCTACAAAGAGCTGGACGCGATACTCGGTGGCGACCCCACCTCCATTGCGAAGACCACTGTGGATACTTCAGTGGCTCACGTGCCAGTCGAGAGTGGACCGAGCCAGGAGAAGGAAATCTTGGACGAGGATGTGGAGGGGGACCCAGAGGCAGAGGACGACTTGCAGGTCAGAGATGTATGCAGCCAGGAGCTCTTTTCTACCCCGCAGGAGACTAGCCAGTCATAGCTGTCGGCTCATGGCGAAGCACAAACAAGAAAGGAAGCCCCTGGTAAGTAGATTTGATTTTGGGAATCACTGAAGCGAGATTTTGGGGGAAGATCTGGAGGGTTGCAGAAATCAGGCTTGTGTCCGTATGATGTGTGTATCACCACATGCCTTGTCTAAGCGGCGGAACAGACTGTTCATTGACTCTCTCACTTCACGTGAATCTGCCTCAGATCTCCAGGAAACTCTCATGGAGATACTGGTCAATCTGTTGCTGCAGGTTCTTTGGCAGAGCTACTTTGTTTCTTGCCCCACTAATGGTAACTTTCCCACACCACTCTGCTATCCCTGGGGATAGGGGGACGGATGGACGGACCATTGCTGCACACAGGTAAGCAGTGTAAGGGCCAGAGCAGAAGCTGCAGTCTTGGAGAAGACCCTCCCTTGATTCCCTGTTCACCCTCAGCAGCAAGAGATCTTCCATAATGAACAAAGCCTGTGGAAAATGTGGGGACAGGAATGATTATAGCCGCCCCCCCTCCCACACACACACAGTGCTGGCTCTCCCCAAGAGCCATGTGCCCAGTGAACAGTAGGGTCTGGGAACAATGATTTACCCTGCTCATGTGGCTACTCACCATTTTGGGGGTATTGTGGCTCATGTGTGATTGCCTGGGGTCAGCCAGTAGATGTTTCCAGCAGTCATCCCGGGCGGGGATTTAGTGAAGAACGAACCCCGATTAACTTATTTCCCTGCCTTAAATAGGATTTGCACAAATCCTTTGTTTCCCAGTTTGATCCCCACCCCCTATTAGTAGAAAAATACTAGTAGTCCAAGATGAAGTTCAATACCAGGTGACATGATCACATGACCCTGTAGTGTCACAGCAACCTGAGTCAAAGACCATTTGAAGCATCCCAGGAAAATGGGAGATTAACATCTTCAAAGCCAGACTGATTGCATTCTGTCTGGTGAGCGTTCCCCAGGTGCAAACGCTTTTGTAATTGATACATAGTCAATATTCCTAACTGTAGATACAAAAATGGTACATGCATACAAATAGGATAATCACATTCAGCAAATCATAACTTTTTCAATGATACCTCACATGACTTATCTTGCACAAAGAACATTAGTTATGCAATATTCATATCATAACAATATTTCTATGAAGAATATGGGGTGTAGTGTCACAGTGACCTGAAATATTACAGAAGATATCAGAAAAAAATTGAGAGAAACCATTAAATGTGAACAAAGGCCAAGCTACTGTTTTATCTCAAGAGGTGCTCTCTCCAGTTAAGGGCAGAAGCCTCTTATTCCCAAATGAAAGCATAGGGGAAAATTTATAGAACTCCTTCCCATGCCCATATACACATTCTATGGTTAAATAGTAGACATCAGCCTACAATGAAGTCAAACCATTACCTCTCAACAAAAAACAAACAAAATAAAAATCAACTATTTGACTATGAATTACAGCCTAGAGAGAGAAAACATAACATGGCGATTTTCTAAAATCAGTCAACCTGTGGAACTTGTTGCCAGGGAATGTTATGCAGGCCAAAACTGTAACAGGATTCAAAAAAGAATTAGATAAGTTCATGTAGGATAGGTTCATCTATGACTATTAGCCAAGATGGTCAGGCATGCAACCCCATGGTCCGGGCGTCCCTAGCCTCTGACTGCCAGAAGCTGGGAGTGGACAACATGGGATGGATCACTCAATTATTGCCAGTTCTGTTCCCTCTGAAGCACCTGGCATTGACCACCGTGGGAAGACAGGATAGGATATTGAGCTAGACGAATCATTGGTCTGACCCAGTATGGCTGTTCTTATGTTCACTCTACATAAAAAACATCAACAGAAGCAGACTGTTTCAAAAATAAAAAATAAATTTAAAAAATCAAGTCTAAAAGTGGAGAAATCCTCTACCACTGTCACTTGCTAAGCACAATGAAGAAAATAACTTTTGTTTTAAATTTTAACACACATCTGAGTGGTCAAAATATTTGTAAATCATTAAGTCACACTTTACTCCTGGCAACAGACTACTTTAGACAGTGTGACTGATGCTACAGAACCTTTAAAAGTTTTCCTCTTGAGTCTGATACATAATTCAGCAGAACTAACAGGGGAAACGCCACACTATTCACTCTTACAAAAATCTATCACAAAATTACTTACTCTGCACACACAGTTTTGCCAGCTGATGTATGAGCTGACACTAAAACAGACTGATTGTTATCCACACAAAGAATGGCTTCTCTTTGAAAAGCATCAAGAATGAAGGGATATTCCTAAAAAGAAAAAAAAAAAATGCATTTAAAAGCAACATACTTTATAGCTTAAATTTTGTTGTTTTCCAGACTGACCTAATGAGCAAATTTCAGCCTCGAGCAAAATCTATGACTAGTTACCATCTCATTCCACTTGAAAATAGTATTTTATAATAGTTTTTTTATTTAGATTTTGTATTAACTTACTCTGAGAGTTAAGTTTGCGAGTCTCAGCCAGATCCGTAACTGATGTAAAATGGCAAATCTAGGCCTTTATATGTTTAGATTTTGTATGGCGTCTATTACAAAAATAAAAGAACAACAAACCCACAGTTTATACCACTGGAGCCACTGAATGATGCTGCCAAATGGGTGATGGAAACCAAACCAGAGCAATCTCTCCATCTAGCTCTAACCAAAATTACATTAAAGACAAACATTAATCTACTCATTCAGTGCAGAGACCACTTTTTAAAGGTTTCCCTTTACTTCACTGCTGCTGATAGGGCCCATTTATCCCCATTTATCTACTTATAGCCTATAGGCTATAAATCTGTATTTTTTTTTCTTTTAAATCTATCACACACCTTTGAAGCTTTTCCAGTTCTTGGCTTGAGGGCTATGAAGTCTTCATTTGCAGGAAGTGCAACCTAACAAAAACAGAAAAAAACACCAAGTTTTAGAATGCTTTGTGTTCAAGGTGATTCTTAATTACAATGCAGCCACTCTGACTCAAACTACTATTCAATTAGTACTATCAAGCTAAACAGAGTGGGTCAAGACTCAGGAGACAAACAAAACACAGGAATTTACTTTTGACTTTTCAACTTCTATAACACTGCTTCTTATGTTTTGACATGTCAAATGTTCCCTCTTCTTCAAACCCATCTTTTCAAGCAATCACTAATAAATTCCATTCCCTCCTTTTCCTGGTGTATTATCTACTGTTTTGTCTTGTCTTAGATTGTTAGCAATTCAGGATAAGGAATGTTGCAATATATGACTGTAAGCTACTGTTTACTACTCCTAGGGAAATTCTGCATCAAAAAATTTAAAATTCTGCACACAATATTTTAAAATTATGCATATTATTAGTCAAAGTAACACAATATAATCACAACCGTTTCAATTATTTTGGCAGTGTATTTCAAAATACCTGTCAGCAAGTATGTCTGTAACAATACAGACAACAAAAAAGATTCAGGAAATGTTTTTTGATAAATAGATTCCTTACTGGGCATATTAATACAGAACTTGATGTATCTTTGTTGACAGTTATCTTCTGTTTCAGTGAAATTAAGCATTTCATTTAAACAAAGTCATTATACAAAAGTATTGTAACGACCTGACCTAAGAGGGCGCTAGCATCTGTCATGCCTTGTCCAAGTTCAAGCTTCTGCGTGTCTTGTAAGGTTTTTGGGTCACACCATTGTAGTGGGAGGGGGGATTGGTGAGTTAGCGGTAGTTTAATTGTAGGATAGGAGGTGATTAGCATGGGGAAGAGAAACCCCCAGGTAGAGACCCCTTTCACGCTCTCCAAAGTTACACACTCTTGGTAACAAATGTCCTGTCTTTGAGTAATAACTCAATTAAACTACAATACAGAAAAAAAAGTCCCAATAACTATTCAGCATTTCCTAAAGACATGTCGAGGCAAGTGCGTGCATGCACATTTATGTGGATTGGGTTGTGTGCATGGTTCTCCAGCCAACATCTCTTTGTCTCCAGAAGTAGTAGGTGTGCCCCTATGCCAGGCACAGACAGGAGTGTTGGGGAGGCAGGGGGCAGCAATAGCTGGGAGGGTCCAGGCTGGCAGGGACTAAAAGAGGAAGGGCGGCACCACTAGGATCAGATGTGTGCAGAGTGGTGCTCAGGATGAAGTGCTACTGTACAGTGTGAGAGAGACTGCTGCACTCATCGAGAGAGCCTGTGGTTCCAGCCTGTGTGTAAGCGGAGTTATAGGTCTAGAGAAGCTCAGTTAGTAGGGCTAGAGAGACAGCTGTGAGTAGTGCTAATATAGGGGGTCAGAGTGTGGGAGCACTGTTAACTCAGTTAGCAAGGGTTTATTGTTTTGGCACAGCACAGGTCAACAGAAGCTTAGAGTGCCGTAATTAGGGAAATAAAAATAAAAAATAATAATAAAAAATAATAAAATTAGGGAAATAAAAAGCTCCCTGAGCCATGCATTGGAATTCTACATCTGTCCATTATTGAAACAAAAAATTAGAGAAACCCTGCAAAGTCACAGTACATACAAAACAGCCTATTCACTGCTCAGATCCTTTTGCGCTCTCCAAAAATACACATTCTTGGTAACAAATGTCCTGTCTTTGAGTAATAAACTCATTTAAACTACAATACAGAAAAAAAAGTTCCAATAACTATTCAGCATTTCCTAAACACATGAAAGTTAAGTTACCAATACGTGATAACCAATACCTTGCATTTCAGTTATAATCCTGGATTTTCATTTAAAAATTACATTACAGAAGACCAAACAGCAAAATATAAAGTAGAATGTCATTTTACATTGCTCAGCATTTTCACACATGTAAGTCATACATTTTTGCTAATCATTGTCCAGCATTTCAGTACAATCCAGTATTTTCATTTAAATTATAGCACAGAAAACAAAGAGCCTTCATATTTTTCTCATTTAGTGATTTCCTCCTGGCAGAAAGGATCAAATTGTACAGTGAAAAAATTCTCTCTGCATCTACAGAGTTTGAGACAGCATTTACACAATTCAAGGCCAGATTGGCAATATTTGGAATTTTCTTCCCCTGAAAGCCAAAACATCTGGAGGTCTACAAAAAAAAGCTTGACTACGAATAGCTTCAGGCACAACTTTTTCCCAGTATAGTTTTAGCTCATGTTCAGTTACCTCAGAAAAACCAGGTATTGCTTGAAAATACTCAGTGTTCTGGCAAGATATAAACAGGATGAGGATCAAATAACCTACAGGCCTTCAGAAAATTCAGACCTGGTTGTCCAAATGACAAATATTTACCAAGCTTATCAGAAGCTTCATGGAATACCTCTTTAAAGAGATCTAGACAGGCAAGTCTTTCAACAGGAGATAAGTTTTCTGCCTCCCTAAATTTGAAGAACTCCGAGGTACTTTTTGAAGGGCACTCTATATGTGAACTAAAATATATCTGTAGTTCTTCCAGAAGGTCAAATGCTTTAACAGTGCAAGGCTTCCAGCTCTCAAATGCCAGACTTAGACTGAGAATTTGTTCACATTTCATTGCTAGAAAAGAGATCTGTACTTTCAACAATGCATACTTAGTTGGATCATTCAGCATTTTCTAAATAGTTTGCACCAAAACTGGGGAGCTGTTGTTGCACTCTTTATTAAAGAGCTCTTTGTAGAACTGAAAGTTCTTAGAGTGATACTGAACAGCATGGAACTAGCTGTTCCAGCATGTTCCACCTGGTCTAGGAGGTATGGATGCTTTGGCATCTGGAGACTCCTCTTGTAGTTTCTGGATCATGAAACAGAACTACTTCTCTTTCCTACTACCAGAGTTACAGAATGTGTTTTTGAAGCACCTTACAAATGTAAAACAAGCTGAAAAGCCTTACTAAATGATTCACCCATTAAGTTAACAATGTGTGCCACACAGGTGATATACACAGAATTTGGAAACGGCATAGAGAAAACAGAATCAAATGCCTTTTTCATGTAACTAGTGTTGTCAATATCAATTACTAGAATGTTTTCATAATCAATCTGGTTCTCATTTACTGCTTTGACCTCAGCCTGTGAAACTGTTGAGTGATTAACAGCATCTAAAAACACTGTATCCACAAAAAAGGAGTTAATATGCCCACTGCACTCAGGTTCTAATGGTGCAAACAGTACGTTCAGAACTGATCTTGCCTCATCATCACAACATTCATCAAAGGTAACAGTGATTTTCTTGTCTTTAAGCTTCAGTTTCAAGTTTTTTTTTTTTCAAGTCCTAGCCTCTTTAATCTCTCCTCATACAGGACCCGTTTCAAACCCCTAATCATTTTAGTTGCCCTTCTCTGAACCTTTTCTAATGCCAGCATATCTTTTCAGAGATGAGGAGACCACTCTATACACAGTATTCAAGATGTGGGCATACCATGGATTTATATAAGGGCAATACGATATTCTCCGTCTTACTCTGTGGGAAAAAATAAAATTCTGAGAGAAACATTAATTCTGTGCAAATTCTGCATTGTGTAGTGGTGCAGAATTTCAGGAGTAATTTACATTCGCAGAGCTACACAGTAGTCATAGTTACACACACAGACAGCTATTTTCATAACTCCAGAGAGGGTTTTAAACATGATGTCTTGGCTAAATACCAGATCAGGCAAATCTATTCCATCCATCTTAAATCCTCCCCATTGCAACCACCAGTTTTAATTAGAACTAGATTATTAAAGGGACGTTAATATAAAGAACAATTACATATTTTTAAGAAGTCACCAGCAGTACGAGCAATCTTTATTAACAAAGATTTTTTGTAGAACTAATTACCTTTGTTCAGCATTAATGACACTCAAGCTGAACAAACAGTGAAAACAGACTAGTTTTTTTCCCACTTTCTGCCTACCATGCACTAGCACGCTGTTTTCTGCGAAAGCCTTTTTTACGTCTACATTGATTTGACGAGTTCTTTTCATTTCCTGTACTATTCTGTAGTATTATCATGCACCGTTGAAGAGCTGCACTCCACCACAAGTGTAGCTGCATTTCATTGATAGGTTTCAGAGTAGCAGCCGTGTTAGCCTGTATTTTCCACTGCACACATCCAATGAAGCGAGCTGTAGCTCATGAAAGCTTATGCTCAAATAAATTTGTTAATCTCTAAGATGCCAGAAGTACTCCTTTTCTTATTTCATTGATAGGTTCAATTATCATTACAGCAACAACTATAATCTGTGAAGCACTTTCCAGACACAGGAAATGAATGGTAGCCTACCATATATATAATAGGCTATAGAGACTTAAGGGTTTCCATGGTCAGCTGCTTTCTTACAAGTTTAACAGCAGAAGTGGGTTGAGTAAGCTCTATATCACTGAAATGGGTGTTGAGAAGCTTAATTGGTGATACCAGAATGCAAGTCCGAAAGATACAGCCTAATTTTGAATTTTAAGCCCTTTATAAGGCCATTTGCTCTATCTTTTACAGAAAATCAAAAACATGAGTATTCCGTAAGTGTTAACATAAAATGCTTAGAGATCTGCAGATGAAAGGCAGTGTAGAAATGTAGAGAGTACAAAAACACCAAACCAAAAATTAAGATAGTAATGATTATAGTAAAAAGATTAAAGAGCTTCACTGAAAAGTTGTAACTCAAAAAGGTAAAAGACAAGACATTCATATAAAACAAAATTCTATACACCATAAAATAAATGCTTTTACGGTGCTCACCTCATGTGTACAACCTTCAACAGTCTCAACAGCTTGCACCTTTACTTTCGGCATCAGGTCTGCCAGACTAAATAAAGAAAAGTTAACTAGCACTATCAAACTATACTGAGAGCATATTTCTACATCTCATTCTTACATCAGTAAATTAAACATTTAAAAAGATGACATTATGACAGAGGGAACTGGCACCAAAACTACTACAGGGTATCAAAACTGCTAACAAATATACTTTAACCACCATTTTTGGATTTGCAACACAATTTTTAAAATTAGTTATATAAATCATAAAAATTGCCTTATTCTATCAATGCCACCTTCAAAGCAGTCAGCATATGCTGAAAGCCTCTTAAGTCAAACAGTCTTCAAAACTGAACAAAGCAAAGTATAGGCATGGTGTGTATACTATTGTTTTCAGATCCCCCCTCACAAGACTCCCCTCTTGATTTCCTGTACCTCAGAAATTAGACTGCTTCTCAGGCAGCAGCCTGAACTGAAACTGGCAAGCTCCTTTGCTGAGCAGACAGTCCCACTTATGACAACAAGGAGGGGACACCTCAACAATGTGACAGGGCAATGTAGCCTAATAGAAAAGGCACAAGACTAAGAACAGAGAACTCCTACATTCTCCCAGCTCCAACATGAACTTTTTGCTCTTGGTCAAAACACAGGCTTTCTGCCTTAGTTTCCCATCTGTAAAATGCAGGACTCATTATCTCCCTGTGATGCGGCAACATTTAATTAATTTTTGCAAAGAGTAAAAGTTCAAAAATTCCCCAAAATGCATGCAAAACCCTCCATTGACTTAGTCCACTGGAAAAAAATTAAAATGTGCATAGACCATAGCACAGGGGTTCTCAAACTGGAGGTCAGGACCCCTCTGGGGGTCATGAGATTATTACATGGGGGGTTGCGAGCTGTCAGCCTCCACCGCAAACCCCACTTTGC
Source organism: Chelonia mydas (assembly GCF_015237465.2). Classification (NCBI taxonomy): domain Eukaryota; kingdom Metazoa; phylum Chordata; order Testudines; family Cheloniidae; genus Chelonia; species Chelonia mydas. The sequence continues at coordinate 34,018,208 of NC_051245.2, read as the reverse complement.
CTCCAGCATTTATAATGGTGTTAAATATATAAAAAGTGTTTTTAATGTATAAGGGGGGGTCGCACTCAGAGGCTTGCTGTGTGAAAGGGGTCACCAGTACAAAAATCTGAGAACCCCTGCCATAGCACAAGTGGCTAGGTGGTTCTTTCCCTGAAGCAACAGGCTGCAGGGACCAGAATCACCCCTCATATGTTATTATACATAAAATGTATTAGTAAAATTAGCATGCACCCCCCTTCTCTACGTTTCTGAGGCCAGCACTAAACATAGTGGTTTGATCACTGTGGGCAAGAATCCATTACACTTACAAATTCTAGTCTGTTTGGAAAGCTTTGACTAATTTTACCCCAGCAAGCACAAAGAAAATTCAGTCTTAAAAGACCTTTATCCACTTCTAGAGCCACCACAAGATCACAGGTCTACAGCACTCTTCATGACTAAACCCACCCACTATCTTGTCTATATACTCCCACAGCTCTTTCCTCAGTACGCCATTTTCCACTGACCATCAGTTAAAGACAATGGTTTGTTTCAGTAAGCTGACCAGCAGCTGCCTCCTTGTGCATATCTCATTTTCCCATCCCTTTCTATAAAGCACAAGCCACAAGTTCATCACTTTTAAGGTGGCTTCAACCAATAACCTGTTGATCAAATTCCAATGGCAACACTTATTAGTAGCCATTCAAACCTCACCAACCATTTTTGTTTGTTGTAGTCACCGCCTTTACAGCTCTTTAAGATCTCCAATATTGCAACTGCTCTTCCCTGAGAGTAGTCTGACTTAATAACTTCCCAAAGCTTTCTCATTCATTTAAATAATGCTGACTCTAGACCTTTAACTTGTGATATAATTCAGAGCACCTTCACAGTGAAAACTCTGCCTATACCAGATAACAAACTAAGTCTTACTTAGTTTGTGGGGGGGGGGGGTGAGAAAACCTGGATTAGTGCTGGAGGTGACCCACCTTGATTATCATGCGCATTATAAAGAGGGGTTTCAAAGGGAGATGGGCTGTTGCCAGCAGGAGAGTGAGTTTGTGTGTGTGTGGGGGGGGGGGGGGGGGGAGGGTGAGAAAACCTGGATTTGTGCTGGAAATGGCTCTACTTGAGGATCACTTTAGATAAGCTGTTGCCAGCGGGGGAGTGAGGTGGGAGGAAGTTTTGTTTCATGGTCTCTGTGTGTATATAATGTCTTCTGCAGTTTCCACGATATGCTATGCATCCGATGAAGTGAGCTGTAGCTCACAAAAGCTCATGCTCAAATAAACTGGTTAGTCTCTAAGGTGCCACAAGTACTCCTTTTCTTTTTACGAATACAGACTAACACGGCTGTTACTCTGAAATAAGTCTTACTTAATATCTTCTGAAACATCCTCTATCTTGGATTTCTTTCCAAAAATAGCATAATCCGTGCTATCAACCTCTGCCTCTCTTTTGTTTTTTCCTGGGATGTTCGTAGAGCCTGCTGGAGATTTGCCATCTGAACGTTTCCTGTAATGCAAACAAACATTAAATTTCAGATTTGCCTTTAAAATACCTCTAATGGGGGTGAGGGTGGGGGAAGGAGAATGGCTCTGCTATCTACGGTGGGGTATAGCTTGGGAACCCGTGTTTGTCGAAAATGTTTGCAACCATAAAAAAAAAATCTCTCCAATGGCTTCTGGAAAATGCCAAACTCACCTCAGCCCCACGCTCTTGGCGGAGATCACAAACTGCCTGCGGGAGAGACCGTGTGCATGTACCGCACTGACCGTGCTGGGGCCAAAATCCAACACGGATGTAAATCCCCACTAACCCCACAACGGCCAGGGGCCGCCTCTGCCCCAAACGGACATAAACACGGCCTGTGGCCAACACTCTCCAGTACCGCCTAAGCGGGAGCCGGGGCGGGATCGGGCTGCACCCCCCAACCCAGGGGCCAACCCCACCGCTGTAGGGAAAGCAGCGCTGCATCCCGGGAGCCGGACTGTCCCTTCGGCCCCCGCCGTGGTGACGAGCGCAACCCCGGCCCCAGCGCGTGCGAGCCGGCGCTGGATGGGGGGAAGGGGAGGGTTACACCGAGGGCAGAGCCACGGCCGCGCCGACTAGCCACTCACCCGGCCTTGCTGGCAGCCTCGGCCGCGGCCGCTTTGCCCTTCTTGGCCGCAGAGGCGGCGGCGGCGGCCGAATCCTCCTCGAACACGCTGAACAGATCGTCTCCAAAGGCGTCCGCCATCGCTCCAGCCTGTCCCACAGCGCCCCGCGCGCACCACAGAGCTCCTCCCCCGGCCCTGCACTGCGCCGGAAGGGGAAGGCGCGCGCGGCACGAGCCGGCCTGCACCGGGGAGGAAATCCCGCAGGCGCCCTGCCCACGGCTGGAGATAGACGAGATGTTCTCCCACAATACCGCGCTCTCCCAGACACAGGCAATCCCACAATACATCGCGGCGCCACCAGCATCCTGACGTGACCTTTGGCCGGAAGTGGCTGTAAAGACCATAGAGTCCGGATTTCCAGCAAGCGCGCCTGGGTTCCGGCCAATCAGAATATAGCTCCTAGCGCGGGGGTGAGGCTCTGTGGTACCCGGATGTAAAAAATCCGGCGCTGTGTCTGTGGGGCCGGCTGGCCGCCTTGCTGTGCGGGCGCGATGGGCGGCAAGAACAAGAAGCACAAGGGGGGCGGCGCGGGGGCTGGGGCCGTTCACGCCGCTGTGTCCGCGGCCACCGCCGCTGCCAGGGCTAAAGCCGCTGCCGAGTCCGGAGCCGCCGGGGAGGCTGCAGGCAAGAGACCCGCCGTGAGGCCGGCCCTGGTATCCAAGGAGCCCCGCGTCAAGCAAGGTAGCGCCGGCGAGAGACCCTCTCTTCCCCCCACCCACCTGCCTGCCCGCCGCACGCGGCCGGCCGGCGCCGCTCGCCTGCCCCCTCCGCGCGCTGTTCCCAGCCCCACAGGCCGCTGCGCTCAGGGGAGGCTCCGGCGCGGGTCCGCAGCTGCAGCGGCCGGGGACTGGTCTGGCCCCTGCGGCGCTGCCCGTCCCGCACTTTCCCTTACACTTACAAATTCTAGTCTGTTTGGAACGCTTTGACTAATTTTACCCCAGCAAGCACAAAGAAAATTCAGTCTTAAAAGACCTCTATCCACTTCTACAGCCATCACAGGTCTACAGCACTCTTCATGACCGAACCCCACCCACTATCTTGTCTATATACTCCCACAGCTCTTTCCTCAGTACGCCATTTTCCACTGACCATCAGTCAAAGACAATGGTTTGTTTCAGTAAGCTGACCAGCAGCTGCCTCCTTCCCCTGCGCTAAACCCCCCTTCAGCCGCGGAGACGGGCGCGGTCACCCTCCGGCCAAGGGCACGGCGGTGCAGTCGGGACACGCGGTAGGACGGGTTTAGTCAGGCGCTGCTGCTGGGAACTCGCTGGGCACTGAGAGCTGGCCTGGGCTCCTGCTGTTTTTATGCCTCGTTGCAGTACGGGCAGCCCTAAGGCCTCCGAAGTCATGAGCTGGACCCACACGGATCATGTGATTGACTGAAAAATCAGGATACTTTAAATAAAAAATAAACGATGAAGATGGGAGTTGCCTTTACGATTCAGATTTCCACCTGCAGCCAGGAGGGCTCAACACTGTTGTTAAATGAAAGTTGAGATTGAGTTATAATCAAAGAAGCTGGAGCTTTAGGAAGAGCAAGAGCCTCCCATACCATATAAATTGCCAAGTATCAGGGGGTAGTCGTGTTAGTCTGTATCCACAAAACCAACAAGGAGTCTGGTGGCACCTTAAAGTCTAACAGATTTATATGAGCATAAGCTTTCATGGGTAAAACACCACTTCTTCAGATGCATATGAATTGCCAACACTGTGATTACCAGTAATGGGCGTTCTGCAGTCAGCATCACAGTCAGTGATACCTCTGCAGCCCCTTTGTCTTCTGCGGCATTACACAAGTGTTGCTGTGGGCAGAATTTGGTACTGAAGTAAACATTTCTGATAAAACATGAGAGAATAGTATCCAGCTCACTTGCCACCAACTGTGCTTGCTTTCCAGGGCTCATAGGAGTAAAAAGCAGTAAAAACATATTTTATTCAGTAAAATCTGCAGATCTATTGAGCTGGATAGTTATAGGGCTTCTAATGCACCTTCCAGTTAAAAATATAAACGATATCTTGTGTTTTTTTTCCCAAGCCACTGGGAGGTTAATTTTTTTAAGAGCTTTCTGTGAATAGGAGTATTGTATGTCTTTATACATATGAAGAATATGATAGAAAACTAAGCCAACGAGTTGGACATTTAGTTCCGTATATGGTATGGTATTGCCACGCCTCTGTGCTGCTGCTGGCAGGGCGCTGCCTTCAGAGCTGGGTGCTCGGCCAACAGCTATCAGTCTTCAGCTGCCCAGCTCTGAAGGCCGCCCAGCTCAGAAGTAAGGGTGGCAGTACTGTGACCCCCCCTGCAACTCCCTTTTGGGTCAGGACCCCCAATTTGAGAAACGCTGGTCTCCCCTGCGATATCTGTATAGTATAGGTTAAAAGTACACAAAAGACCAGATTCTTCGGGTAGGGTGGGGGGAGACCAGATTTCGCGGTCCGTGACGAGTTTTTAATGCCATGAATTTGGTATGGCCCTGTCTATATGTAAAGTCAACTCTGGAATAGGGAGGTGAACAGAAAGTATAATCCAGAAGATTATAATACTAGAAAATTTTGCCAGAATTCATGTGTGTCTACCAAACCCTATGGAATCCCAGTCAAACCATATGCCACAAGATGCTTAAAAATTTCAGTTGCAATAAATCCTCTACCTGAAAAATGTATTAATTCACAAGCAACTCCTGAAATAAAGTAGTTACTTAAGGGTTGGATATGTCCATCTATTTATCAAAAAATGTTATATGCCTTCTCCTACACTATAGGCAGGCCATGTGTTTCTGCTTTAGATGTTTAAATTGTGTTCCAATCTGCTTTGCTCGTTTAAGTAATATTTCTTTGGAATTTGCAGGTCCAAAAACCTACAGTTTTGGTTCCACACCTGATTCTAGTGCTGCTGCAAATCTGGATAAATCTATCCTTAAAGTGAGTATGTCTTTCAAGAAAAAAACAGCTTCATTCTTCCTCGTACAGTAACGCCTCACTTAAAGTCATCCCAGTTAACTTTCGTTGCTGATCAATTAGGGAACATGCTCGTTTAAAGTTGTGCAGTGCTCCCTTATAATGTTGTTTGGCAGTTGCCTGCTTTGTCCACGGCTTGCAGAAAGAGCAGCCAGTTGCAGCTAGCTGGTGGGGGCTTGGAATCAGGGTGGACCAGCCCCGCTATCAGCTTCCCGCTCCCCTAAGTTCCCTCTGAGGCAGCAGCCCAGAAGGCTATCAGTTGCCGGCGGTTCAGCTGTCCCTCCCCCTGCTGCCATGTGCTGCTTCTGCCCTCTGCCTTGGAGCTGCTCCGGGAGACTCCTTCTTGCTGTGGGGGGGGCTAATGTCAGGGTGTCCCCCTCCCCCCGCTCCTGCCCCTTGCTTACCCAATTTCCATAGAGCAGGGAGGGGGACACTACAGAACTCAGGATGGAGGGAGCGGGCTGGCTGCAGGGGCTGTCTCAACTTGCTGATCTCCTTAAAAAGGCAGTGTACTTAGAGTGGAGTCAACATACTTAAAGGGGCAATGCTCATCTCTCACATACACACAGGGTGTGTGTCTGTCTCTCTGTCTGCCATGCTGTTTCCCCTCCCTCCATTTGTGCTGTAGAGTGTGAGGCTACATTAACAGCAATGTGTTAACTCTTGAGGGCTCAGCTATTCTAGTTCATCATTTAGCAGTAAGGCATTCCCTGGGAAATATCCCACCCTCTGACTTTACCACCTCAACCAAGTTTCACAATCATCATTGCTCTGTGTGTGTGTGTGTGTGTGTGTGTATATATATATATATATATATATATATATATATATATATATATATATAGGGGGGAGAGAGAGAGTCTTTCTGTCTGTCTGTCTTAGTGTGTCTTTTGTCTGATGAAAAAAATGTCCCTGGAACCTAACATTAATTCTTATGGGGAAATTTGATTCGCTTAACATCATTTCACTTAAAGTCGCATTTTTCAGGAACATAACTACAGCGTTAAGCGAGGATTTACTGTACCTAATTCTAACAGGAAAAAATTTTTTCTTGTTTTTTAGTCTGTAGCACATGAAAGTGTACTGGACTCTAGAAATCTGCAGACATACTTTTTGTTGAGTTTTATGTGAAGGGTGGAGCAGCTTCAAGAAAACAGTCAAGACATATTAGTATTTTCATAATGAGGAAACTTTGTCTAATTTGAATTCTGTGAACTTTAAAATATTTGATCTCTGAAATTTAACTTTGGTGTATTGTAAAAATATATTGCATGCCAAAGAGCTGTGCAAAACCAGTTTCTTTTGATGGTGGGTTTTTTTTATAGGATTTTAGTCTCTTATTGACATAAAGTTTGTGATCATAACAGGATTTTGTTGCCTATGTAAGATCTAATCCTTTACCTAAGCAGCTTCAATAAGATTGACATAAAGATTAAGGGCAAGCAGGATTTGGTCAATAGTCTACAAACGACAGGTATTCAAAGGATGTTGAAAATAGCCAAATATTGCGGCCTGATCAAGTCACTTGTTTTTGACAGTTTTTTTTTTCAAATTAATATTGTCATATGTCAAAGATCGTGTCACAACTTGTTTCTATACAAAATTAATATAATATGACTTTAGTGATCTAGTTGGTACAGGACATTATTTCTTTTGGAAAGCCATGTTCTTGTTAGCTGAAACTGCTTCTGCTATTTTTTTGGAGTGAGAGTATAGTTTGTTTTCTACATCCTTTCAATTCTTTGAGTCTGCAGAGACCGCTAGCAAGAGTGCAAAGCAGGAACTGAACTGAGTCCATTTGCTTATTTCACAGAGCAAGTCACAAAGTAGTTACCTGCAATATTCAGTTGCTGACTGCCTGCTGTTTTGGATCTTAATATGTGTGTTTTGGTTTAAACTAAAACCAAAACTTTAAATTTAAGCTGGAGGCCCAGGTCTCACTTAATGGTTTCAGTGGTGCTCAAGCAGATCTGTATATTTATCTTGGTTAAACCTCTCTAAGAGCTACTGTATGTTTAGATAGCTGACAGTTTAAGTCCTAGTTCTTTGTCTTTGGGTTTGTTTGTTTGTTTGTTTGTTTGTTTGTTTTTCATCTGGTCAAAAAGATTTATTTGGCTCCCACTCATGTGAAGAAATTGTATTTCCCTAAAAGCAAAATAGGCCCCCTCTTTAATAAAGAAACCTGAATGTGGAGAAAGCTAAGAGAACATCATAACTTTAATAAATAAAAAAAACAGAGAACATTCACTCTTCTGCTAGTATCTTGACCAACAATACACATAAGAAAGGTTTCCAAAAGTAGGCGAGAATTGGAAAGATAAAGGGTTTTGCGGGTAAGGAGTCTTCTACCTTCCTATCTTGTCTGTCTCTGATGTTGTTGTAGTGTATCTTAGTTTATATTTGTAAGATATTATTTAATTTGTAATGACTAGTATCTGTCTCCACAGGTAGTGATTAACAGTAACTTGGAAAAAAGGATTATTGGAGTCATCAATGAGCACAAAAAGCAAAGTGATGACAAGGGAATGATTTCTAGAAGACTTACTGCCAAAAAATTACAGGTGGAGTACAAATCTTTTTTTTTTTTTTCTTTTTCTAAATCTAGATCAACATTTATTCAGTGATCGTAAATAGGTTACTTTTCTGTCACTTTTTACTTTAGTATTTGGTGTAAGCCAAGTTTTCTCATTTTACAATACAACATAATTTTGTTAAAAAACTCTTTAAAATCTCAGATATCAAATGTAATTGGCCAGTTGAATGTCCTTGCCAGTGTAAGTCAATAGTTGAAGATGCTTGGGTGTGAGGTGAAATAAGTAATAATTTGAGTGGAACATAAGAGGGTTTGAAAACTCCAGTGGTGAATGGGAAGCTCTTCTTGGCAAGTATGACTGTAGACCACCTATTTTTTCAGTATTTAAGATTTCATTTTAAGAAGTTCTAGTTCTTATGGTGACAAAGAACCTTCTAAAGTTAAATAGCTGCAGTGTTTTCCTGAGCATGCATATGGCTCTAGTCAAATCCCTATGGGGAGTCATAAAACTGTCAAGTAATGTCAGTTTCATGCTTGGGAATGCAATTAGCACATTTAAGCTTACTCTGGAGAAGAGGACTGGTATGGAGGCTGTGGGGAGGGATTACCAGAGACTGTTACTCCATAGCAGCCAGGAGACTGGAGAAAGAATAGAGTAGTTGTTTCCTCCCCCTCATGCTAACCAAGAAGCCCTGATGTGAGAGTGAAGAAACACAAACTCCTGTTCCCATCTAGCAGGTGGATGGAAGGGATGCTCCACTCCCATCAGATACCCAATAACAAAAAGCTGGAGTCCGCATGCAGGATCTAGGGACAGAATTTTCCCCTTTCCAAAAGCTGGGGGTGGCCTGGAGCTATGCTCATCGCAACACTGTCTTTGGATCATTGATGGAGATTTCCACCCTTGTTTTTCTGGTTGGTTAGGTGTGTGAATTATTTTTTTTATTTTAAATGGGATTTAACAATAATCTTAAATAGTGAATTTTGTTTATTCTTTAGTATGCTTTCTGATGCCTGTACCTTTGCAGTTTGCATCTTTTTAATACCAAATTTCTTCTCTTTTCAGCATTTTACAAACTTTTTTCTAAATTGGCGTTATTTCTACAATTTAAATCAATGTCCTTCTTAAAACATACTAATTATCTTTATTTGTAGGATGTATATATGGCTTTGCAAGGATTTTCTTTTAAGACCGAGGACATTGAGGAAGCTATGAAAAATACAATTTTATATGGCGGTGATCTTCACTCTGCACTTGACTGGCTTTGTTTAAACCTTTCTGATGGTAAGCATCATGCCTGAGAAGTGACTTTTAGGTGCCACAGTTTTTTTGAATCGTTTGTAACTGATTTCTATTGAGTGAGTTTTGTCTTGCTTTTAGTTACTATGACAGTGTATGGTACCACTTTTTCGTAAGAGCAGGGATTTCCCTTTTTCCATTTTCTTTCACTAGCAATACCATTAGGTATACTCTAGAAAAACAGTTTCCATAAAAATATGGTATAGAAAAAGACAAGGTGGGTGAGGTAATATCTTTTATTGGGCCGAGATCTGCTGGTGAAAGAGAAGTTGGTCCAGTAAAAGATATTGCCTCATGTGTCTCGTATCCTGGAACCAACAAGGCTATGACAACACTGCAGATAGCATGGAAGTATGTTCCTATTGTAGATTGAAGAAGCACTCTGCAGCAGAGAAATCTTAGCACCACAGTGTCCCTCAGAAGACTCAAAGAAATTCATTAAATCATAAATACAGATAGAAAATCCCCAAGAGGGCCTCGTATTCTACAGTTGCCTTTAAAGATGTGAATTATAGGTGGTTTGACCCTATTGTACAAGAGCAATAGCAATCACTGTGGTGTGGGAGTGCAGTATAGTAGTAAGTTTATTTCAGTAGGATTAGTAGTAATTAGAACCAGGTGCTCCAGAGTTGCTACTTTTTCTAGCTGTGCTTTGGACTTTCTGCCTAACTTTGGGCAAGTCATTTAATCTCTCTCTTTACCTCCATTTATGCATCTACAAAATAGGTATAATAAGCAGAAATCAATATCTGCTCAGGTGAATATTAAGACCTGGGTTTGATTCAGTCCTACATGATGTTTATTTCTTATTTTTAGTTTGCACCCAGTGCCATTGAAAGTATCTTCAGTTATTTTTTTCTGTTACTTGGAATTACATTTTATTTTAAAGATGCATTACCTGAAGGATTCAGTCAGCAGTTTGAAGAAGAGCAACACAAACCTAGAGCAAAATTTCGTTCTCCTGTGCCACGGAGTGAAACTCCTCCGTTACCAAACAACAAAAAGAAGGAAGATGGCCCTGAAATAAAGGTAATTTGAGGAATTATGAGAAGGAGTTTTCAATGGTTAAACTCCCACTGACTTTAGTAGGAGCAGAGTTATGTCAACATAGAAGATTATCAAAAATCCTATCCTATGTGTTCAGTAATTTAAAGTACATAGAAGGATTTCTAGTCTCTAGAGTGGAGTGGTTATAAAGATGTAACTTGAAGTTCAAAAAATGAAAGGTTTATGAAGTTTTGGTGGTAACATTTGACTTGCTAGAAAAAATACAAAGTCCCAGTACAGTTAAATCTCCTACTCTCCAGTCCCCACAACCCATTAATTCTATTTACAACTGCTGTATTCCATAGAACAACACATACGCTGGACGTAATTTTTATTGATTTGTGCCTATATAAGTTTGCCTCTGTGGTTTAGGAGTCCAGTATCACAAGTTATTAAATCTTAATCAAGATTCCCCACATAACCCCCTCTCCCTCCGTTCCCTGTTTCCCCCATAGTAGTTGTAAAACATTTATCCTACCATCAAAAAGGCATATATATAAATTGTGTGATATTTTGCAAGATCCAAGAAGCATCTTCATTTTTTTTAATTGTTTTGAATTTCTCAAATATTGACCAAAACAGCGATTAAATCTTTTTAGTTTCCTTTACAATTATCTTTTTAATCGTGGCTGTTCTTTCTAATAGAGAGGTACTGGGAAAGACAAAGAGATGAGTATGAAGGAATGGATTCTACAGTATGCTGAGCAACAGAGTGATGATGAGAAAAGCGAGTCTGTGAAAAAATCAGAAGATGAGGAAAAGTTTGACCCTGTAAGACGGAGAGCAATTTGTACAGGGAGTCTTTCTTTCAAATGGCAGTTTTCATGTGGTATTTATCTGTAAACTCTGGCTCTATTGTATGTGTGTATTTGTTGAAAATCAAGGGCTGAATAACTGATTTAATTGTTGTCTTAGTTTTTGTAGTTTTGACAGCATTGCAGGCAGAAGGAGGAGGGTTTAAAAAAAACCTTCTAGAAGTAATGCTTCCTAAGTCATTCTTCCTTTTGTTTTTGTGTTGAATGCAAAACTTTCGGTGCATAGTGCTAGAAAGGAAAATGCAGTCCCTTGAGAGACTTAAACAAGTGGGATAACTGTTGTTTTCCATTCCCACACTTAGTCTTTTATTTTTATTCATGAAATTAGAATTGTTCATTCTCTCGCAAAAGGATTTATTTCATATAAATATTGTGTTGGTGTGGACGGGGGGGTTGGGAGGGAATATGCTTTGTTATGTAGTTTGTAATTAATTTCACTTGCAAAATATCTAGGACGTAACTAATGATCTTGTTTGGAACAGAATGAAAGATACTTGCATTTGGCTACAAAGCTTTTGGAAGCAAAGGAACAGGCAAGTTCCTCCAAGCAAGATAAAGACAAGCAAAGCCAGAAGGTGGCACAAGAAAAAATAAGAAGAATTCAGCATGGTATGGACATTCAAATTATCTGTACCTTTTAATAAACTTACATTTTTAATTATTCAGTCACACTTTTGCTGGTAAATCTATCAACTATTAGGAAAAATCTCCTTAAGATGATACCTTAAGTACCTTTTAATTGGTTTCACATCATTGCATGAATTGCAGACCTTCATGAATTTCTTTTTGGTGTGACCCAAGATATCAAAAAATAACTGATTTTACTGGGTGCATTTCTGGCTGTCCAACCTGTCACATTTTTCAAAGGGTCAGTGATAAGCACATAAAGGAAAGAGGTACTGTTTTTTCTTTGCAGAAATGGCAGCACTAGAAGAACATCCTGTGTTTAATCCAGCTATAAAAATTTCAAACCAACAACAAAATGAAAAGAAAAAATCTCCTTTGCCTCCTGAAGCTAATTTGAACCTGAACTTGCTTGAAAAATCTGGAGCTGCTGCAGAGGAAGAGAAGGGTATGATTGAAATTCAAAACAATACAAACTTCATTTACTGTACTCCAATTAACTAAAGATTTGTAATGGCCCCTGGATTGTGCATTCTTCTGTATGGTCTGGGACACCAAACCCTGGATTACAGTGAAGATAGGATGAGCCGATTTAACTTCCCAGTTGGCTTTAAAAGCAAAATATTAATTGTAGCATAGCAGCTTTAAAGTTTTTTTTGTTTTGCCACTAATTGTCACTTACGAGTCAGATCATGATTTGAATGCATCTTTCTGTAGATGGAAAGCTAATGTGCTGTTTCACTGCGTCACCCAGTTAGACGTTAATTTTCTTCAACAAAGATCTGTAATGGTTGAAACCTTTGACTATTGTTTAAATATAGCAACAAGAATGAGTTATATCCTATACTGGTCCTGAACCACCAAGATCAAATCTAGTATTCTTTTTAAGAATTCTAGCAGTGTGCCAGATTTTCTATAATTAAGATTAAGTATAGATGTTGCCATACTGAACCAGTATTCTCTGTCTGATAGTGGCTAGTATCAGTCCTTACTAAATATAAATATAAAAAAATTTTACTTTCTACTAAAAATGCCTAGGTCAAGAGGAAAATTACTTTGGGTTCATTCAAGAATTAACGTTTGGAGCCTCCATGTGAACATCTAAAATAATGTAAATTTTGTTTTTACCATTTCAGTGAAAAAGAGGGAGCCTCGAGATATAAGGAATTTTGACTACACTGCTCGAAGTTGGACTGGTAAATCTCCTAAACAGTTTTTGATCGATTGGTGCAGGAAAAATTTCCCCAAGAGTCCAAATCCTTCTTTTGAAAAAGTTCCGGTGGGTAGATATTGGAAATGTAGGTATGTACTTCTAGTAAAGCTGAATTTTCTACTGATTCATTTAACTATCTAAATGCTAGCTGCTTACATTTAATTGAATGACTCTAAACATACATATTTAGAATTTTATTTTTTGGGAATTTTTTTGACTTATGCAATTTAATGAATTTTACACAAATTTGTAAAATCGGTGTCCCTGAATATGCATTTTTACTGAAAAAAGTGTTGGTTGAAAAATTTTACCCAGCTCTACATATGGTTAGCTTTCAGACAATATTTAGCAATAATGCTCACATTATCTAAGTACAGTAACTCCTCACTTAGTCGTCCCAGTTAACTTTGTTACATTGCTGATCAATTAGGGAACACGCTCGTTTAAAGTTGCACAATGCTCCCTTATAACGTTGTTCAGCAGCCGCCTGCTTTGTCCACTGCTTGCAGAAAGAGCAGCCTGTTGGAACTAGCTGTTAGGGGCTTGGAACAAGGGTGGACCGGCAGCCCTGCTATCAGCTCCCCACTTCCCTAAGTTCCCTGTGTGGCAGCCACCCAACAGGCTGTCAATTGCCAGGCAGTTCAGCTGTCCTTCCCTCCCCGCCCCCCTACTGCCATATGCTGCTCCTGCCCTCTCCCTGGGAGCTGCTCCCAAGAGCCTCCTGCTTGCTGTGCAAGGGGCAGGGGGATAGGGGTGCTAATGTCAGGGTGTTCCCCTTCCTCCCCCCTGTTCCTTTACCCTATCAGGCCATCTCCTCAGTGGGGACATGACAAGGCTCAGGATGGAGGGAGCTTGCTGGCAGCAGCTGCTGTCTCAACTTGCTGATCTACTTAAAAAGGCAGTTTACTTAGATTGGTGTCAGCACACTTAAAGGGGCAATGCTTGTCTCTCTCTCACGTACATGGTGTGTATCTGTGTCTCTGCCATGCTGTCTCCCCTCCCTCCATTCCTGCTGCCTTCCAGAGTGAGGCTACATTAACAACAATGTGTTAACCCTTGAGGGCTCAGCCGAGTGATAGTTCATCATTTACCAGCAAGGCATTCCCTGGGAAATATCCCACTCTCTTCACCACATCAACCAAGCTTCTCAATCATCATTGCTGTGTACAGTATTAAATTGTTTAAAACTTATAGTGGGGGGGGGGGTAGTCGTTTTTTTGTCTGGCGAAAAAAATGTCCCTGGAACCTAACCCCTCCTATTTACATTCATTCTTATGGGGAAATTGGGTTCTCTTAACATCATTTCGCTTAAAGTAGCATTTTTCAGGAACATAACTACAAGGTTAAGAGAGGAGTTACTGTAAATGTTTGTTTCCACAAGTAGGTCACTTTAAGTTTTATCGAAGGTCTACTTGGTTTTGCTTTTTCAAAAAACAAACAACCCTACAGGTCACTGAAATCTACTCTAGAGATCAGTTCCATAAAACTGTTACTACACTTTTCTTTGTTTTATGTTGAACCCTTAACCATTAATGATTTTATTTGTGTAATGTTCTTTGTCTGATAACCTTCACTTTCCACTTATTTGAATGTTACATATAAAACAAAAATTGTAGGTTTAGTGCTGCACCTGACTAGTAAATAGAAATGTCTGTCTGAAACATGATTTTATAGAACTGTTTTTTCTATCTTTGAAGGGTTAGGGTTACCAAGTCAGTTGATGTAATGGCAGTGTGTCCTACAATTGTGACAGAGGATAGTATGCAAGCTCAGCATCTGGCTGCTACATTGGCTCTCTATCATTTAGTAAAAGGACAGGTAAGATTTTCACTACACTAGATGCTTAGGATGGAATGTATTTTCACATTAAGATTTTATTTTCTGACATGATATCCACATTCATCTTTTAAAAAATCTGAATCAGTAAAGATTTTCCAAGCTCGAATTCTCCCTGTAAATTACACGTTCACTTGTCCTTACTGAAGGTGCCAAACATAATCATGTGAGGCCGTAACGTGTGGCAAGATTTCATGGTGTGTAATAGTTAAATATTGTAAAAAGTTAAAAACATTTTCTACCAGTTGCAGTACCCACAGGTAGAAACAGATGTTCAACATAGTTACAAATATATGAACTTTCAACTTCCCCCCCCTCTTTACTTGTTGGACTTGCTCATTTAAAAAGAATTAGTGAGCTCTGGTATTTAAGTTGTTCTTTGGAATAGTTTTTGATAATGTGAGAAATTATCTTTTGTCTACTGTTCAGCAGTATAGTTGTCGAATAAGTAAAACAGCAATACTTCTGCATCAGAGTATAGAAGACTTAATATTTTCATTTAATCAAACAGTCAATTGACGTACAATCCTTGTGACAGTGTAAAAGCAAAAAGCCTTTAAACATCTCTATTGTACATTTTTTATATGGTCTGTTCAAATAACTGATACTCCTTAAGTTTCATATATACTTTTTCCTTGTTTTTATTTTTTATATATCTTTATCCTAAATGTAGGATTTGGGAAAACTAATAATTCCTTAGCTGCAATCAAATACTAGCAACATATTTAAGGGAAGATTTGAGGTCTCAAATAAAAATGTTGTCATAGAAAGTACCCAAACAGACTCTGAAGATAAGTGATTAAAGTCTGCATCTATAGAGAGGAAGTTTTTAAGTATTTGGATCAGTGGTATAGTCTTTCATTTCTTAAAGATTTTTTTTAAGGTAACTTCTAGAATTTTTAAATTGATTTGTAGGTGAAATATCAGTAATACTACAGAATAATACATATTGTCACTTTTTCTGTTTTCTCTAAAGTCGGTCCATCAGTTGCTGCCTCCCCCATATCGAGATGTTTGGTTAGAATGGAGTGAAACTGAAAAGAAAAAGGAAGAAGAAAGCAAGTTAGAAACTAACAAACCTCGTGATAATTTTATTTCTAAGTTATTAAACAAACTCAAACAGCAGCAGCAACAGCAGCAGTCTGAAAACAAACCCCAAGTATCAGAAGATCCTGAGGACTCCTGGGAAAACTTAGTTTCCGAAGAGGACTTCAACAGACTCTCTCTTGAAACCACAAGCACAGATGATTTGGAACCTGTGAGGATACTGTTTAAAAAATTTCAAAGTTCCTGCAGATACCAGAGACTTTTAAAGGAGAGACAACAGTTACCTGTGTTTAAACACAGACATTCAATCATAGAAACTCTTAAAAAGCATAGAGTAGTTGTTGTGGCTGGAGAAACAGGCAGTGGCAAAAGTACCCAAGTGCCCCATTTCTTGTTGGAGGATTTGCTGCTAAATGTGGGGGGATCAAGTAAATGTAATATTGTCTGCACACAACCCCGAAGGATCTCAGCAGTGAGTCTGGCTACCAGAGTTTGTGAAGAAATGGGCTGTGAAACTGGACCTGGAGGAAGAGTAAGCTACTACTTGATTCCTAGCTAACAGCTTAGACCAACTGGTTTTATAGGAAATTTATTTTTCTGTACATAGTGGAAGCCACATAATGATGTTTAGCATGATTTTATTTAAAGACCTCTTTCCTTTTCCTTAAAATGCATTTTCCTTTGCTTTTTGTTAAACACTGGATTACTAACTAATAGGGCTGTCAAGCAATGAAAAAAATTAATTGCGATTAATCACGCTGTTCAACAATAATAGAAGACCATTTATTTAAATATTTTTGGATGTTTTCTACATTTTCAAATATATTGATTTCAATTATAACAGAATACAAAGTGTACAATGCTCATTTTATATTTATTTTTTATTACAAATATTTGCACTGTAAAAAACAAAAGAAATAGTATTTTTCAATTCACTTAATATAAGTACTGTAGTGCAATCTCTTTATCATGGAAGTTGAACTTACAAATGTAGAATTATGTACAAAAAAATAACTGCAGTCAAAAATAAAACAATGTAAAACTTATAGCCTACAAGTCCAATCAGTCCGTTTCTTGTTCAGCCAATTGCTCAGACAAACAAGTTTGTTTACATTTTCAGGAAATACTGCTGCTCACTTCTTATTCACAATGTCACATGAAAGTGAGACCAGGTGTTTTCATGGCACTGTTGTAGCCAGCATCGCAAGATATTTACATGCCAGATGCGCTAAAGATTCATATGTCCCTTCATGCTTCAGCCACCATTCCAGAGGACATGTGTCTATGCTGATGATGGTTTCTGCTCGATGATAATGTAAAGCAGTGCGGACTGACGCATGTTCAGTTTCATCATCTGAGTCAGATGCCACCAGCAGAAGATTGATTTTCTTTTTTGGTGGTTCGGGTTCTATAGTTTCCTCATTGGAGTGTTACTCTTTTAAGACTTCTGAAAGCATGTTCCACACCTCATCCCTCTCAGATTTTGGAAGGGACTTCAAATTCTTAAACCTTGGATATTGTGCTGTAGCTATTTTTAGAAATCTCAGGTTGGTAACCTTCTTTGCATTTTGTCAAATCTGCAGTGAAAGTATACTTAAAAAGATAGTAGTCGTCATCCGAGACTACTATAACATGAAGTATATGGAAAAATGCGGGTAAAATAGAGCCGGAGACGTACAATTCTCCCCCAAGGAGTTGAGTCACAAATTTAATTAATACATTATTTTTTTAACGAGCATCATCAGCATGGAAACATGCCCTCTGGAATGGTGGCCAAAGCATGAAGGGGCATACGAATGTTTAGCATATCTGGCACATAAATACATTGCAATGCCGGTTACAAAAGTGCCATGCAAACGCCTGTTCTCACTTTCTGGTGACACTGTAAATAGGAAGTGGACAGCATTATCTCCCGTAAATGTAAACAAACTTCTTTGTCTTAGTAATTGGCTGAACGAGAAGTAGGACTGAGTGGACTTGTAGCTCTGAAGTTTTCCATTGTTTTGTTTTTGAGTGCAGTTATGTAACAAAAAAATCTACATTTGTAAATTCAACTTCCGTGATAAAGAGATTGCATTACGCTACTTATATGAGGTGAACTGAAAAATACTGTTTCCTTGTTTTTTACAGTGCAAATATTTGTAATAAAAATAATATAAAGTGAGCAGTGTACACTTTGTATTCTGTGTTGTAATTGAAATCAATATATTTAAAAATGTAGAAAAACATCCCAAAATATTTAATAAATTTCAATTGTATTATATTTAACAATGCAATTAAAACCGCAATTAACCGTGATTAATTTTTTAATCGTGTTTAATTTTTTTAGTTAATCGCATAAGGTAACTGCTATTAATTGATAGCCCTACTAACTAATAATGAGCATATGTGAATTCTCTAAACACACTCCCGAACAAATGTAGGAGCACATATTCAAAACGTGTACAAAATATAAAGTAGTCATATTTTGAAAGTAAATTTATTTACCCTTTCTGCATAGCTTGTTGACAAATTTTTGATTTTCACAATGAACAATGCCAAGACAACTACACTAACTCTGTTAATAGGGAAGAAGACAAATTTTAAAAATTGTTTTAACTTCAGAGTAAAGTGTTTGTTTTATGTACAGTACTTCTTTCTTACTATTTTTAGAAAATGCAATACTCAAAGATAGAAATTTCTATCAAAAACAAAACTTCACACAATATCAATTTTCCTACAGAAATTATATGTTTCAAGAAGTTCCAACATTCATTATGTGAGATGCAGGGAATAGCTTTCACAAGTGAATACTAATAATGGTTTTCTCAAATATTCTAATTTGTCTTGGAGTTAACCTGAGCCTTCCTTTGGATTTTATCTTCATATCCTGGAATTTTTAATAACACAGCAGAAGTTACTCCATCCTTCTTCCAATAAGCTATTTTTAAAAATATACTTACCAAGGTCAAGTTAAATTCTGTTTGTTTGTTTTTTTGTTTTTTTTTAATGGGACTATAACTTCAAACTTTTGACCTTTTGAAAGGCCCATTTAAACTATTGTTCTGGTTAAAATAAGCTTGTGGTCTTACATTCTGAATTTTATATCTTAAAAGTACTGGAAAACAAAGTAGAACTTCTTACAGTGGCTGTAGAAAATGAATGGCTATCATAAGTGAATAGATACTATGATAGGAATACAGCTTTTTTATGTGTGAGGTAATTAATATGCAATGGATTTTTGAGGAGCTGTACCCCTTTTGTACTTTTTACATTTTTAATTGTGTACAGTCGAAATGCAAAATATTTGCCTGGATTAGCATCCAGTAACTTCGGTACTAATCTGAACCTCTTCTACTTCTTGGTTTTGGCTGTTTTGGAAATACCATCCATAGTATCACTGTTTTTTCCACATTTTCAGTTTGGCTCAAATCGTGTAATACTGAGAGGCAAGGCCGGATTAATGCAGGGACTTTAAGGGCTGCAGCCCAAGGTCTTGGGCTAAGGGGGTCCCCGCAAAAATAAATCCATAATTTATGAGATTCATTGGTCAGCAACCCCACGATTGACTGACTGATTCTGGAGCCTCTGCCAGTTGATCACGATCTCCAGGCCGCTAAAAGTGCAGTGGTGCAGCAGGGCTCAGGCAGGCTGCCTGTATGCCATGCCCCACGCTGCTCCTCTCCGCACACTGTCCCCACCCCCAGCACCATCCCTACAGCTCCCATTGGCCAGCTCACAGCCAATGGGAGCTGTGGGGGCGGCACTTGCAGGCGCAGGCAGCGCACGGAGACATGCTGTCCCCTTCCCCCCCAGGGCTATGCAGAGACATGCCAGCAGCTGGCTGCTTCCGGGAGTAGCATGGGGGTATGGCAGGCAGCCTGCCTGAGCCCTGCTGCACCACTGCCCGAGAGCTGCCTGTGGTAAGTGCCTCCTGGCCGGAACCTGCACCTCACACCCCCTCCTGCACCCGAACCCCCTGCCCTGGGTCAGAATCACCTGCACCAAGCTCCCACCCAGAGCCCACACCCATCACCCCCTCCTGCACCCAAACTCCCTCCCAGAAAGAAACTAATATAACAGCTGTTCTGAGGTAAGAAGTAGGCTCTTTTGAATTAACTATATTCTACATGTTTTAAGACTGAAATGTAACCACAGAATGGCTTTGTTAATTAAAAGGCAAGTTTAGTATAGCGTTAATAGCCTCGATGCCATAACTGTGATAATTTTGTTTTAAATTAGGAAAAAGATTTGTGTACAGGGGCCCCACAAAATCTAATAGCCCTGAGCCCACAGGAGAGTTAATCCAGCCCTGCTGAGAGGGGGTCATGTTCGTGTGTGTGACACTGGTACAGTTGCACTGAAAGATCATTGCCTTAGTTTCCCAATATGTGGGCTTTGTGAGGATTTATTAATTGGTCATAGTAAGCTTTAAATATGAGCTGAACACGTGCTATTCTAATTGCCTTATTGGTAACTGTCAATGTACTTAACTTTCTAGTCCAGGATCTCCCTTAATTTATACCAAGTAGAAACTAATAATTGTGTCAAATTTTGTTTGGATTTGAAAAAAATCCACCATGCTATTTTACTAGTAGTTTATGCAGTGCCTGAAACCAGTGTTTAATTTTCATTTTAATCTTTGTGTATCTGTGGTATATCTAGTATTTTAAACCACTATACATTTAAATGCTATCCTATAAATTGTTTTGTAGAATTCCTTGTGTGGATATCAAATCCGTATGGAATCCCGAACGGGAGAAGCTACTAGATTATTATACTGTACAACAGGAGTTTTGCTTCGGAAACTTCAGGATGACAGTCTTCTTTCAAATGTATCTCACGTTATTGTAGATGAGGTTAGCATTCTCTCACTTCTACTTTGCTTTTGCACAATTGTATCTTTCATAGGAATTATTTTTATTTATACCTCCAGACTAATTCACTCTCTACATCCTTTTAATTCAAGGTTCATGAAAGAAGTGTCCAGTCTGATTTCTTGCTAATCATTCTGAAGGAGATCTTGCATAAACGTTCAGATCTGCATTTGATTTTAATGAGTGCTACTGTAGACAGTGAAAAGTTTTCCAGCTATTTCACCCACTGTCCCATTCTAAGGATTTCAGGAAGGAGTTACCCAGTTGAGGTAGGTAAATGTTTTTTTATATCTACCCACACAAATGTTTCTTTATATCTACCCAGTAATATGTCATCCAGTTGTATCTGCTACAGCAGCAAGAGAAGGTAGTCTTTCATCTGAATTTAAAACCATTTTAGCCCTTTTTATCTTTAAAAATCCTAAAATAGCTTCAGTGGTCCTACGAACAGAACTCTGTACTTGGATTTACATCATTTTTCCCCTCTGACAATTCAGACCATCCACAGAAATTCTAAAACACCATTTTTATTGTTGTACATATTTTTTTTTTAAATGAAAATCAAATTTTAAGTTCCTTCTGTTTCTGTGGCCCTGAGGCTTGCCATTTTTCTTTGATGTGTTCTGTTGCGTTAGGCTCTGATGATGAGGAAAATGTGAGCATTTCAAAATGTCTCTCCTCTTACTGTTTCTTTCACCTTTATAATTTTTTATCGAATACTTAGTAACTTTGAGATGCCAAGTAACGTTAAAGCAATATATAGAGAGAGTATTCTATGCAAATTGTTGCACATCAATACTGACTGATATAGCTCTGTTGCTGAATTAAGTGGACCAGTCATCTAGTATTTAATGACCAACTAAATTTATCAGTTACTTGTTATTGTCTTCATTTTTATTTGTGGAAAAAAAAGGTAAAATAACTAAAATGCTGCTTACAGGGTTTCTGATATACCACATACAGTACACTAAATGCACAGTCCATCACAATTTATTTTTGTGATCCAGCATTGTTAATGCTGTGATACACAAGGACAAAGCTCTAACACATCCTTTATGCTGCTTTGCTAACTTGGTTTACCGACTTGCTCGGTTTTTTAATACGTTCCTAAAGTAATAGTGTGATTCACTTTCTGTTTTCATATAAATAATAAGGAAATAAGTGAAATGGGAAAGATCTCCTTATGGTTTTTTTTTTTTTTTTTTTTTCCCCCACCCCACCTCACAGACCTCTGTGCTGCTGTTTGGGTCTGGGGTTGGGTGCAGAAGGGGGTTCCTTAGCACTGGTATAGATACTTAACAGCTATATATTACTGTATATTGCTTTGCCCTTTCAAAGGAAGGAGCAGAAAAAGGAGTGGCACTATCTGCTCCTCAACGTATAGTGCCACTCCATTTTTCTGCCGTTGAGGAGCAACATATAGTTTACTGTAGAAGTTTGGATCTTCTTTCTTAGCTAGCGTTGTAGGAAATTCCCTTTTCAATCCTAAGGGTGTGTGCTTTAGAAAGACAGAAAGGATGTAGGTTTATTTTTTGTATTTACCCCTCTCAAAATAATTCTGTAGGTTTTCCACGTGGAAAATATTATTGAGGAAATTGGTTATGTTCTGGAGAAGGACTCTGAATATTGTCAGAAGTTCATGGAGGAGGAGGAAGAAATAACAATAAATGTTACTAGCAAAGGAGGAGGAATCACAAAGCATCAGGTAAAACAAGTATTTTCTGTTTGGACAGTCTTGTTTAAGAACATAAGAATGGCCATGCTGAGTCAGACCAACGGTCCATCAAGCCCAGTATCCTATCTTCCAACAGTGGCCAGTGCCAGATGCTTAAGGGGGCATGAACGGAACAGAGGAACTTATCAAGTGTCCAGACCCAGCTTTTGGCAGTTGGAAGTTTAGGGACATCCAGAGCATAGGGTTGTGTCCCTGCCCATCTTGGTAATAGCCATCGATGGACCTATCCTCCATGAACTTATCTAATTTTTTGTTGAACCCAGTTATGTTTTTGGCCTTCACAACATCCCATGGCAACGAGTTCCACAGGTTGACTGCATTGGGTGAAGAAGTACTTTCTTTTAAACCTGCTGCCTATTAATTCCTTTGGATGATCCCCAGTTCTTGTATTATGTGACTGGGTAAATAACCCTTGCTTAGTCACCTATCTCCACACTAGTCATGATTTTATAGACCTCTATCATATCCCTCCTCAGTCAACTCTTTTCTAAAATGCATAGTCCCAACCTTTTTAATCTCTCCTTGTATAGAAGCTGTTCCATATCCCTGATGATTTTTGTTACCCTTCTCTGCACCTTTTCCTATTCTAATATATCTCTTTTTGAGATGAGGTGTCCAGAACTGTGCACAGTATTCAAGGTTTGGGTATACCATGAATTTGTGGAAGTAGTAGTGTATTTTCTGTATTTTTTTTTCTTTTTGACAGCTGATCCATTTGCACAATGGTATCAAATCATTATCACAATTAATACAATACTAATTTAGCTATATACAATTATGATATTTCCAATGGTTATGAAACCATATATTCAGCAACTTACTGAGTCAGCAACTGTGTGTGTTCTGGTGGCTTCATCAACAATTATTTGTGGCTGCCCTGCTGTTATTACATTTTTAATTTTGATTCCCAGTTAAATTGTACCTTCAATATCTTGTGCACGTTCCCAACTCTTGATACATTTAAGGAAAGACTGGGTAAGCTCTTGAATAGACTCAGGAACAATTCTGCTTAGTTATGAAGATAAACTAAGGAGAGGGGACAGAGGAAAAGTGATGTCCGTCTTCCAAGCTGCTTCCTGCCATTTGGGATGCCAAAATAAGACACTGCTTACAGTGGATTATCTAGATGTAAAAAATATTATATCACCTGTTCTGCTCCCCAGTCCAAGGTTGGCTCTCCTTAACTGTGACTCGTATGTCTTGCAGGTCTCTGTGGAACTAGTTTCCCTTGATGGGGCTTAGATGCCCTTCTGGGCTTCACTCCTCCCCACTGGCTAGTTGGCTGTATATTGTATGAGAAAGGGAGGCGAATAAGTGGTAGCACTCTCCTGAGCACCACCCAGTCACTGTCCAAAATGAGACACTGCAGTAGGTAGGAAGATCTTCATATATTATGATTGTCCCTCTCCTTTCTGAATGCTTTGATTAGCAGTGAAATAGTTGACATTGGTGGCACTTAAATTCGACTTAAGAATTCTCACATTATTGAGATAGGTAGGGGCAGCTCACATTTCCAAGCCCTAAGTCAGGGCTTGTCTACACTTAAAAACCTACAGCGGCTGTGGTGCTATAGTGCTACTACCTACACTGATGGGAGGGGTTCTCTGTTGATGTAGATAATCCATCTCCCTGAGAGGTGGTAGGTAAATTGATGGAAGAATTCTTCTGTCAACCTAGCACTGTTTACACTGGGACTTAGGTTGGCTTAACAACACCGCTCGGAGTGTGGCTTTTTCACACCCTGACGTAGTTAAACCAATCTAATTTTCTAGTGTAGACCAGAGCTCAGACAAACATGACTGCCTCAGTTTACATTCAGTTCACATTTTAATGGTTTCTCTTGCAGTCATACGGGCTAGAGACTTGCTTGTTACTTTTTAAATTAAAGCACAGGTTTTGGAGCACAGGATAAAAGCCTCAAAAACAAAAAGTACCAGCTTGCCAGGCCTTTGAGATGGTCCAGTGTGAGCAGCAGGGATGGACAAGATGAACCTCATGGAACTTTTTTTATTGTTATAAAATAGACTATATGATGTCCATTTTGTACATATTTGCCTTACAAGACAAGTTAAAACACTTAAAGGGCATAAATGTCTACGTTCTCCTCTCTTGCCTTCCTCTTGCATAGAGTTAATGTTACCAAATTCTTTCCCTTTTAGGAATATGTCCCACTCCAGTCTGGATCAGGTGTTGATTTGGATCCTTACTATCAGACATATAGCAATCGTACACAGCAAGCAATCTTCTACATGAATCCTTACAAGATCAACCTTGACCTTATCTTGGAATTGCTTGCCTTCTTAGGTACTTTATCACTTCCTAAAATGTCTGTGGATTTTTAAAAATTCTTTCAATGATAACTTTCCTCAGATTTTGGGACTCCGCTTTCATGGATTTCTTATTGTTTACTAATGATGCTTGGTACTAGAAGGATATTTGATTTCATTCCTATTTATGATGCTTCCCAGAAAGGGCCCAGCTCAGGAATTCTAGAATAGTATCTCCTATTTCAAACAGGGAAAGGTCGAATAGGATTTTTTTTCTAGCTTTTTAACCAGGTTTCTATATTATATCCCCACAGATAAAAGTCCACAGTTCAGAAACACAGATGGTGCTATATTGATCTTTTTACCAGGGCTTGCTCACATCCAGCAGTTATATGATCTCATTTCATCTGACCGAAGGTTTACAAGGGACAGGTAATGAAACCAGTCTCATTTGAGAAATGTGTAGTGTTCTCATCTTAGTTTTTAAGACTGGCTTTTTTTTTTTTTTTTTTTTTTTTTTTTTTAACAGAAAGAGAATTGTAGTTAGTACATAACTTACTTTTTTGCTCACAATACATTTTCTCAATCCATCTTCATTTTTTTTTTCTATTTCTCTTTCAAATCTGAGCATAAGTGGTAAATATTTAGATCCTTCTGCAATCAAAAGTTCCTTATTTTTCCTCCAGATGAACTTATTTGCTTTAACAGTGAAGAGCTTCTGGATATTTTAATTCTGAAATAAAAACTGACACTTTCTTCCTTTTTGCTGCAGCTGTCAAAATACTGTCACTATAGTTTAGAGTCAATATAAAATTGCATAACAATGGTAGAAACTCTTTTTTCGCCCATCTCCACCAAACTGGAGAATGACCATATCAAGTATTATCATTCATACGTTTTTCCTTTTATATTTTACTGGCATTTATTTTTAGTATTATGTAATTAGTAATACAAAGTCTTACTATTATTTATGTATATTCTCTTTCCTTCCTCCAACCCACCAGCATTACCTCAGGCTTATTTAAACATTTGTTGAATGTTGTAACTTAATTGTTGAATAATGTCTCCTTCTTTCAGGTATAGGTTAATAGCTCTGCATTCTATTCTTTCAACTCAAGATCAAGCAGCTGCATTTACATTGCCCCCTTCTGGAGTTAGAAAGGTATGGTATGTTTAAACATGTAAAAGTCACTACTGTAATATAAATCATCTTCTTGCTCCCTCTACTTTATATACTTTTTGTGTATATGAATTCTCTAATAAAAAACTTACAAAGTTTATAAAACTGTGAGCTGTCTGAAATTCTCTGAAAGCAGAGCATTGTACTCTATTAACAAGGTGTTCAGGGCCAGATACAAGTTAACTTCAAAAGATTGTCAAGTCATCATACTAAATCTTTTATATACAACAGAAAAACATTTAGTTTTTAGTAATTTTTGTTTTACTGTAACTTTCTGTTGTATAAAAAATGGATCCCTGTCACTTTCTAAAAAAAAATCTTTTTTAGGAATCCTTTTCTCGAAGTATTTTGTACATCTTTATACACACAAGCTTGTGAAAGACTATTTGACTTAATGACAAATTGTTCAGTGGAAAGTCAAGCAACCTTTGCAAGTGCAAGCAGCAGTTTAAACCAATTATACAATGAAAAACTAGAACAAAAACATGTAAAGATCCCCTTTATCTCTTTAGTCCTCCCAGACATTTCTGTAGGGATCACTTTTTATCAAGTTCTCTCCAAATCTGAGTTTAAAGGAATTAAACTTATAGAAGGACTATTTCCTGAATTCATTTATCTGAAGGTATGGCTATTTCATTTGCAGATTGTTTTGGCAACCAATATAGCTGAGACAGGTATTACGATACCAGATGTTGTCTTTGTAATTGACACTGGGAGAACAAAAGAAAACAGGTAAGGGTTGATCTTCCTAAGTCTTTGTGTTGTGTACATTTTTGGAAATAGATTCCATAGGGGTCTTCCACTAGGTTTGTACCTCTTCAGATCTAGGTTTAAATTCAGGCTTTGGTCAAAAAAGTAAGTTGATTGGTCTGATGATAACGGCCTTATGTCCAAATCACAAAACCATCCTACAGCTTGGTACAAGTCTGCTGATTTTCAAATAGTGGTGTTGTCACAGATCCACGTGATCAGTGCTGTGCTCCTAGCTTTGGAACTGTCTCTTGGAGAGGATCCCTTTGGTGTGCCAGACCCCTAAGAGGTCACACTCTTCCTTCGGGGTAGGCCAACATTGTCACCTCTTGAGACTGAACCTTTGGGCTTTAATCCTCCTGCTTCTCACCGTGAGTTCTGTTCAGAGAGTCCAACTGAGCCAGACTCCTGATAGAGACTTGTACACTCTTCAGGGATTAATGCACCTCACCAAATATTACAGTAACACTCAAACAGCTTTTCAAAATGGTAGGGTTTATTAGTCAACTGGAACACAGCTTCAGGATGTTCTTAGGTATGGCTGAAGGTATGGCTATTTCATTTGCAGATTGAACATAAAGAAATGAAGGTTAAAGCATAGTCTGTTCTGATTAGCCCAGAGCCCCAGTCAAGATGTAGTGAAACTCCATTTTCAGGCTCTGTCTCTCTTTCTCTGTCTGACCTCCTTAATCGGCTCCTAGGGGAGAGAGCTCACAAGCTTCTGCCAGAGCTCACACTTATCCCCCCACCTCATACCTCTCAATCTTTTTTTCTGGAGATGGAAACGAAGCAAAGTTCCCCTGCTGAGAGGCAGGGAAATCGGTGAGTCACTGGAGCTTGTATTATGTCTTTGGCCCCCTCATTTACCTAAGACAGTTTCAACCAGTTCCTTAAAAATTCTTCATTCCACCAAGACAGGGAGGTGACACCCACCTATGTATCTTAGTTTGTCCTGAGAGCAAACTTAGTTCCTTTTTCACCCCCACTTGGTAACAATGTATCAAATAGGGGAAACTGAGGCACACATAGGATTCATAAAAATATTACAAAAATTCCCACTTTGTCACAGTTATGAACAGGGAGAGGAATTATTTAGAGGTGATGGAATGCACAACTAGAAGTAATGGGATGAAATTTTAGGTAGATCACCTTTTCCATAACTTCCTGACACTGAGATGTTGGCTTTGGTCTACCTCAAATATACAAAGTACTAGAAAAAGTGTGGTTAAAAAACAATTCAGCATTGGTAGGAAGATGGACTAGATGAACTAATACAATAGGTCTCTTTCACCTCTGTCATCTACATTTGATTAATGACCTAATCAATCATGTGTAAGGCTTACAAAATAAGGCTTTCAAAACTAAGTTTTATAACTTTTTACAATGAGTGATTTTTTTTTAAAAATCAATTTTAAATTGAGAATTTGAATCTGACAGTAGTCCTTATCTACACATTCTGTGCAAATGCTTTTTCAGGTACCATGAAAGCAGCCAAATGAGTTCTTTGGAAGAGACCTTTGTCAGTAAAGCAAGTGCTTTGCAGCGTCAAGGGAGAGCTGGACGTGTCAGGGATGGATTCTGCTTCCGAATGTACACAAGAGACAGGTATGGTAGCTTTAATGAGCAAGATTTTGTAAGTCAGGCACTGTTACAGTATTAATTGCAAAAGCCTGTGTTAAAATGCAGTGTAGTGGTTGCAAATTAAACTGAAGTGAGGAAATACAAAAGTTCAGGTTCTCATAAAAGTATGTACCTGATGTGTGTAATATAGATGACTTTGTGCTGTGTAATCCTTAACTTTTGCAGTTCCTGGTCTTCTTTTTTTCAAATTGAATTTATAGCCTTGATGTTTCTTTAACAGAGATGACTCAAATTTTTCATTTCCTGTTTTAAAAAAAAAAAAAAAAAATTGTGGGGGGGAAAGAATCATAACTGAAGCATTATTAAACTGTAAAATTCTGTTTTAAACATCACCATAAATTTGCCCCAGTGTCCAATATAAACAAATCCTAGCT
This sequence comes from Chelonia mydas, assembly GCF_015237465.2. Classification (NCBI taxonomy): domain Eukaryota; kingdom Metazoa; phylum Chordata; order Testudines; family Cheloniidae; genus Chelonia; species Chelonia mydas. The sequence goes on along the minus strand of NC_051245.2, from coordinate 33,989,897 downwards.
CTGGAATCTTGAGGTTTAACTCCTTATCTTCCAAATCCATAGATTTAAAGTGGGCTATCTATGGATGCGGGACAGGAGAACTACCTATGACGTTATACTGCTCCACAGTATGGAGAGCAACAACATAACTAAAAACCTAGAATTCCTTTTTTTATTACATCTGATTGAAAATGCTTTGGCCCTTAACTATGTTTCAGTTATAAATAAATATATATAAAGTAACCTTTACTTTGAGGGTTTAGCCACATGTAAAGTTTGAAGTTCCACTCATTTGAATTAACCATGAGCAAAAACAAATTAGAAATTATTTCAAAATAGTGTCCCATTGTCCATCACTATCCTTCACCTTCACCCTGCCCTCCCGTGACGTGTGCACATGCTTAGCTCACAAAGGGGAAATATATTCTTCTCACTCTTTACTTTAAAACCCATGCATGTACCCCCAGAAAGAATGTCTATCTGAAAAACAAGCAAATGAAAACGGGGGATTGTAATTTAAGATGACTTGTAACCTTAAGTCAAGGCTTGTTACACTGAAATTTGTAATACTGTGTGTCTTTATTATTGTGGTGTTGCAGGTTTGAAAGTTTCATGGAATATTCCGTTCCAGAAATACTGCGTGTGCCTTTAGAAGAGTTATGCCTTCATATTATGGTACAGTCTTGTTTCTTGAATTTCTCTTACCTTTGTTCCTTTAGAATCAGCCAGAAAGGTGTGTGTCCTGCTCTAGTGCTACTATTTGGGTTGCATGAGTCTGTGGAGATGTCTGTTTCCTCTTAGTGGAAAATCCACTATATATATATTCACTTTAAAAAATACAGAGCATGTTGCTGAGGGGAGAGCGAGGGTGTACACTCATCTATTAGTATATAATACTATCTAATCTGCAGAATGGAATTGTTTGCATTTCTTCCAAACATCAATCTGAAGGAAATGTTTTATGAAGAAAAATCCCTGTTAAAGGGCCAAATCCCAGTCCCTGTCCATATTACCAATATATGGACTGTGCATAAGGGAACTAAGCAGAGGGATGGAATCCTTCTTTCCCAACCAAGGAATGTGGGGTGCAAGGCATGTGCATACCTTCTACATATAAATTTGGGCTAATAGATTCATGGAGTTCCAGACTACCAGCCATGCTAATGCATCACCACTACTGTAGCGCTGCAAAAAAAGGCCAGATTGAAGCTGTGCGTGATGGGTGCATAATCCCTTGTTCACTTTCTCTGCACTCTGGCCCTCCCTCTACAGTGGAGCCATCCTAATGTCACTGTGTTGGCCTGCTGCAGTCCTGCATCAGGGAAGACTTGGCACATATGAGGAAGATGAATGAGTGGGGTGGGGGAAGAGGAGGAAGAGAAGATTGATCTCAGAATGACTGAATAGGCAACATGTCTTCTAGATATCTTTGCAGCCTATCGTTTTTAAAATATCTGTTTTTGTTGTTATCTTTTGGTTAATATTTTCTAGATAGTTTAAATTGAATTGTCTATCCATTTAATCCACAGAAATGCAATCTTGGTTCTCCTGAGGATTTCCTCTCCAGAGCATTAGACCCTCCACAGCCTCAAGTAATCAGCAATGCAATGAACCTGCTACGGAAAATTGGGGCTTGTGAATTAAGTGAGCCCAAACTGACTCCATTGGGCCAGCACCTTGCAGCATTACCTGTCAACGTAAAAATTGGCAAAATGCTTATATTTGGTGCTATATTTGGTTGCTTGGATCCTGTGGTAAGTTGACAGGTATTGCAATTTTCATCTAGATGGTTATGATAAAAACAATGCTAACAACCTTGAGAGAGTGAATTTTTATGGGTGAATTTCTGTGAAATTTTCTTTCTTACAAAAACTCTTGGAATAAAATATATGAAATAGGGACACAACACATAGATGCAATTTTTGGTTAGTGCTCTTGTTACTATGCTTATTTTTAAGAAAGCTGACTGGTATTTTTATTTATCAATACTCTCCCTCACCTCCTGTCCCCACGCACACAAAAGAAAGTGGCCAGACTCAGTGCTCTAGTCACTCTTCCAATTCTATCTACTAGTGAGCCTATGAAGTGCAGTGTTAACATAAACTATCTTCTTCACGATTTTAAAGGGACAATGACAATTGAAGTCACATCTGTCTGAAACTTTGACCTACTGTTGTTACAAGCAGTACTTAAGGTAGTTATTTTTCAGTTTGTTTTACTTTGAACATTTGGCAGCACTTGTGCATGCTCCATTTTCAGTCTCTCCTGTTTGTTTAGTTTCACAGAGCAACAGGGGAGAGAAAATACTTTCAAAATCTTAAACACCTTATGATTTTTGTTGCATTCAGGTGCTAATGTGGGACATGAAACTACTTCTAATTCATTTTTTTAAATTGACAGACTTCAGATTAGTGTCCTCTTTAAATTATTTAAAAACAAACAGTTCAAGGTAGTGTCAATCTGCAGCACACATTCTTCCCTTCAAAAGCAAACTCATTTCACCCATTTTCACCATATCCAACTAGTCAGTGCTGGAAACTCCCCCCCCCCCCCCCCCCAGCAAATATAGCAATAGCTCAAATGCAATTTAGATCCTTTGCACCATATACAACTTAATCTGATTCCCCTGTGTAAAACAGAATCCCACTAGTTGCCAAAAAAATAGTTAGCAAAAACCAACAAATGGTTGTGTATAGGTTTTGTGTTTAGGGAAACTTTTATATAAATGAAATACTCAGGATGCAACTATTCAATATTTATTTCACTATAAGAGCCTGTAGTTCCCATCAAAGACCTAGGAGTGAATCTAGCTAATTTTGCAATCCATTTATCAAAATGCCTCTCTTCACTACTGAAATAGTACTTCAATAATTTTCAAGTATCATCACTCTGATATCACTGTACTTGATATAGAAACAGTGTGAGAGGAACATCACTATTACAAAATTCTACTAAATCAAGGAACTACCATGAAGTGCAGATCTGAGACAAGGATTTGCACTTTATTCTACTACTACACCTGATCAGGTCTTGTTACATGACTCAGTTCAGCCTTAAAATTATCATTATGCAATAGACTGTCTTTACACTTTTTTCACATATCCTAGTTGACTGTACATAGTAAGAGGAAGTGTGATCCCTTGGTTAAAAAAGGGAACTAGGAGTTCAGATTCTATGGTTCTAGTCCCATTTATACCACTGAGTTGGTTTGATCTGGGGCAGGTCGCTTATTTTCTGTGTCCTTCATTTTACCTATCTATGAAAAGGTATAAAAATACTTACCTGCCTCACGCACAAGTGTTGAGATTTAATAAACAAATGGCGGGAAAGTACTTTTTAAAATATTTCAAGGTGCTATGTAAGTACAATGTCTTCAGTGAATTTTGCACTGTAACATACTATATAAAATGCAATCACTCTATCCTTGTGACTTAGTGTGAAGCAAGACAAGGAATATGATAAGTCTTGTTGAAACAGGAAATCTAGATTGATTTTTAGTGTGGTAAAAACCTGAAGCCTAATAATTTAAATTTTATTTATATGATGTTTATACTTCTTAATATGTTGCTATTGATTACAGGCAACTTTAGCTGCTGTAATGACAGAAAAATCCCCTTTTACTACACCAATTGGTAGAAAAGATGAAGCAGATCTTGCAAAATCTTCCCTGGCGCTGGCAAACTCAGATCATCTGACAATTTACAGTGCATATCTAGGGTAAATAATTTTTTCTAAAATATTAAAACTTAAAGCACATAGAACCTTTTGATTGACTGTCAGTAATGTTGTATCCTTTAAATATTGCTATTAAATACATGATCCTAAATGGTTTTGTAAATTTCCTTTTATAATAGCAGAAATGTGTGATAAGTACTATGTTACTTGAGAATTAATAAATGGCCTAGTTGGTTAGTCACTTGGCCTTCTAACACCACTTATGGCAAGCAATGCAGAAGCATACTGCTTGTGGTGTCCTGATGCTTCCGGTATTTCTGTAGCTGTTTTGTAGTGAGCTACACTTTAAAACAAACGCCCCAAAAAAACCCAACAACTACCCATTAAAGTTACATTCTTCATGACTTCCAGCCAGGAACATTGCTATTCTATCTCCAACTGTCAGAACATACAATCATCTGCCAGTTTATAGAAGAAACACCGTTGTTTATTCATGGGCATGTAATTTTACATGCTGTGAAATGCTTGTCCTCTCCTGATCTCTGGTAGACATACATTGTTGATCCAGATGATACAAGTTAGTGTTTTATTATTAAGTCATTGGAGGATCCTTTGTAAGAGCCATTATCACTTTTTTTATGTATTTGAATTTGGATTCCTCCTCTCTTTGTGATAGCCATCAGTGTTACTTTTGTAATTGTAGTAAACCAAGATTTTTTGTCTAGGTGGAAAAAGGCTCGTCAAGAAGGAGGGTATCGCACTGAAATGGCTTACTGCAGAAGGAATTTTCTTAACAGAACCTCGCTGTTAACTCTGGAGGTATATCAAGATACAAGCCATGTGATTCTGCCCAGAAAGGATGACTGTTAATTTCCCTCAGAAAATTCAGCATATAACTTTAAAGCAGTGGTATACAGTACTCATGTTAGTATACAGACAAGATAACAAATATGGGCAAATAGAATGTTGAGAGTGGGTGAATAGCTTAGATTCTTATTGAGACTGGCTAAATCTATCCTTTACACTTTTTGAGGTGCAAGCCCCATTGATATATATCTTTTGCATAAAGTTGCTCTGACGAAGTTCATACTACAGCACCTTACACGAAATAAAACTTGTAAGGTAAAATATTACTTAACAAGGGTAAATAAAATAACACATGGTTAGACTGTATTTTTCCTTATATTTACTAAGTACTTGTATTTCACTGTCAAGCCTGGAAGATGATAGGTATTAGAATAGATTACCAAGAGAGGTTGTGGAATCCCCATCATTGGTGGTTTTTAAAAACTGATTAGACCAACACCTCTCTGGCATAGTCTAGGTATATATGGTCTTGCTTCAGCATGCAGGGCTGGACTAGATGACTTCTCAAGGTCCGTTCCAGCCCTGAATTTCTATGATTCTGTGATGCCAAATCCTGACTTTTCTAAATGCATTTTTACCTCCAAAATTAAGGCTCCAATAGTCCTTTCCAGGACTGATCCTCAGGAAATAGGAGAAGGGTGCGTAACATAAAGGTGTGCGTTTTTTGCTGTCAATTTGTCTTCTAAATAGCTGGGAGAACAGAGACATACTTGCATCACTTTCAGCCCCACGTTCTCAGTGTCTGAATACTAAAAGCCTGATTTCGTTTTGGTTACTTATCCAAGCAGCCAGGATTCCAAGGCCTCTGCAGATATGACTAATTTTTTCTAGATAAGTCTCTGAGTCTCTTCACTGTTAGTTGGGAATTTTGGGGAGGAGTCTGAGTGTGCTGGTGGCTTGATAGTGTCCCTTTTTATAATCAGTATTTTACTATTAAGTTATTAATGTACCTGTTTTGATCAAAACTAATTTCAGGATGTGAAACAAGAACTAATAAAGGTGGTCAGGGCAGCAGGATTTGCAGCACCTGCAACTCATCATAGGTGGGAAGGAAACGGAACCACACAATCCCTTTCTCTTCAGGAAATAGCCCTTCTTAAAGCAGTGCTGACTGCCGGGCTATATGACAACTTGGGGAAGATAATGTATACGAAATCTGTAGATATCACAGAGAAATTGGCATGCATGGTGGAAACTGCTCAAGGTAAAGCACAAGTGCATCCCTCCTCTGTAAACAGAGATTTGCAGACATATGGATGGCTGCTCTACCAAGAGAAGGTAAGGATCTTGTATTTATATCTTATTAATTAGAGGCAATTATGTGACAATCTTGAAAGCAGTTGCACATTGGTGTAAACCCCATTAGACCAGGACTTATCAATTTGCAAACACCTTACATGCCTGTAGTGCTATATAAATGGAAGATAATGTGAAATATACTTGGATGTCCAGCTCATCTTAAGAGCCATCAATGCCTTGTCCCTGAAATCAGTGTGCTTTAAAAAAAGCACCAGGTCCTAAATAAGGCACACACAAATGTGGCTAGAAATGTTGGCCAATAAATTTAATATTGACTAAACTGACAAGCTTACAAATGAAAGTACCCTACTCTTTATCAGTCAACTTTTCACAAAGGGTTAATGTATTGTGTATAGTATTGTTTATTTAAAAAAAAATTGATCACTTTTCTGTTTGGTGACATAGTTAGAAGTGTCAAAAATATGTAGTCAAAGTAACAGTCATACTTTGACCTGTACTATGCTATCTGTCCCTATTCACCTCTAAGTCCTTAAAACATGCTTCAGCAGGGCCTTTTTAAACCCTTGCATGCCCTCTCTCAGGCCTGAAGAAATACTAACTAACTAGCTTAAGTTTAAACATATTCACAAAAATTGTGAAATCCAAGACATGCTGAACTTCACAACTGAGCTGCATTTTGTCGCTCACCTTTTCCCGCCTACTTCCACACGCTTATCTGTGTGTTGTCTCTTTGGTGAAGATGTATGTTTCATCTCAGTGTAAAAAAAATTATACAGCAATTCTTTTCAAGTGTTTGTTGTCGTACCAATGGACATTTTATTGTAAGGCAGTATTAAGCTACCTATTGATATTTAATGCAGTACGTACACACAGCTCTTTCCAAATAGAGCAGACAACATTCCCTGCCCCAGGAGCTTGCAGTATAAAGCAAGATGTAGGACAACAGCTAAAGTTAGAAAGGGAATTGACAGACTGCTGAGAACAAGTTAGGAATAGTTACTGAATGTAATAAATTTCAAGAAAAGGGGGAAAAAGACTTTAAGAAATGTAAGATTTGCCAAGCCTAAAAGCACAGGTGAAGAGAAGAGACAAAAGGAGCAAATCTCCGGAAGGGGGGGTGGGCCCAGGCATGTCAGTGGGAATGGGATTATCAAGGAAAGAAACCTTGTTCAGTACATGTTGTTTGATAAATTTTATGCAAACAAAATACTGTTCATCAGTGTTAATACATTTCAGACCTATTAATGTATGTATAGTCCCCTCAGTTGCTCAGAGAGTAAAACAATCTACATTATGACTGCTTTTATAAAAACATTCTAAAAGAAACTTTATTTTTGATGTATATATTTTGAGACTTTCAGTATAAAACCCCTTGTTGCATTAAATCTGATAGGGGTTTTTTGCATTGAAAATGTTCACTGGATCGGGAAACAATTTCTGGCAAGCAATATTGATCCTGGCTTGCCTGAAAAAAACAGTAGTGCCGTGCATATCGACTGCATGCATCTCTAAGTATATATGGATTAAACTAATTTTCTGACTGTACCTGCTTAAATTTTCAAATTCCAATAAATGTTGTTTCCCTTTCAACACTGCACATTCAGCTGTATATTCATAGCCTTTGTACAGTCTGCTGTAGGCTACCATTATCTTTTGTTTATAATCTTAACTACATAATTGTAGTCTTCCTATTCGTCCAGTGCTCTTTAAATTTCACCTCTGAAGGATCACGAAAGGAAAATTTCTCCCAGTGGCATAAGCCTTTTTCCCTTCCTTAAAGACTAATAGATATCACACAAAGTATAGGGCAAATAATTGGGCATAGCCTACATTCTTTCACTGTTTACTAACGTAAGTAGCATATGTAATGATGTCTCAGAGGGGAAAAAATTGACAACTTGCTTAATGAAAGTAGCATTCAAGTTCAGTGTTGTAGTTTTTAAATGCTTTTGTTCGTTTGTGTTTATATGCAGATAAGATATGCCAAGGTGTACTTGAGAGAGACTACTTTAATTTCCCCCTTTCCAGTTTTACTTTTTGGTGGAGACATAGAAGTTCAGCACCGTGAACGCCTCCTGTCTGTTGATGGCTGGATCCATTTTCAGGTACATTTATGTTCTGGTTATTTCTTGTGCCTTTAAATGGCTGTGCATTTTGTACCTGAAACATATTGTTGAAGTGTGAGTTTAAGATAGTTAAGCAAAATAATGGGAATTTTGTTACATATGTAATAAGGTCATTTGCTTCCAAGAAATAGCAAAAGTAATTTAATAGTATGCTATTTTTAAAAAAGAATGTTTGCCTTTGTTCATGAAGAAAGATTGAGGTATTATAAGAATAGATACTATTGGAAACACACACATTTACCTGATTTGGGGGAAGAGGAAATACTTGCTTTCAGTAAGTGTCATAACTGAAAATGTATTAAATTGGAACATTTTGAAGCCATAGGTCCCAATCCTGTAAACGTGTAGGCACCTGCTTAACTTTAAACCCTTGAGTAATCTCATTGATCTACATCTCAGATGAGATTAGTCTTGCGAGTGAAAGCTGTGAGAAACATCTCAGATTTAAAACAAACACTCTTGTGCTCTCTTTCGAAACAGAAGACATTTTACACACATTTTCTGAATGCATTTAATCTGAGGCTGAAAGTGAAAACTGGCCACCTGAAGACATATGAGAGTTGCGCACCTGCTGTCAAATTGGTTACACTTTTTCTTCTAGCTCTGTTCATTTGCACCTCATGCTACACCCTAGGAAGAGTGCATGTTGCTAATTTTATGTAAGCGTTCTCTGAAACTCAGAATGAGATACAAATGTTGTGACAACGAAACACCAGTTAATGACTGCATGCACTTGTTACTCAACACACACAGAATTTTTAAGATCGGCCTTTCTTTGAGGGAAGGACAGGTAACACAGCCAGAAAGCTGTGTGACTGAAATGAGAGAGAACCATATGTTCTAATTAGCCAATTCAATTTGAGATCCACACTTTTCCTGGGCAAATCAACATAAGTTTTTTAAAGCCTGCAGGCAGGTGATAGTTTGAGTACAGGGGGTATCAGATATCTACCATGTCTGTTATGTCTGTAATTTTTTCCTCACTCTCCCTGCCCACGCTGTATATTTATAATGTTGGTCTGTAATGTACAGGCAGTGATATTAAATCCCTGGTCAGCACTTTGAGTTACTTTAGGCCTTGCTCCTAATGAAGTCAGTGGGACTGCTCATGTGCTTAACTTAAATACATGCTTAGTCCCACTGACCTCATTAGAAATACACAAAAATTAAGCACGTGCATAATTGTTTGCAGGATTGGGTCCTTAGCCTCTTGTGTGATGGCTAAGCTTTAATCTTGGGTTTCGTCAGTAAGAAACTGCTTTGAGAAAAATGCAAATATATTAATCTTCTCTTATCTTCTTTCTACAGGCTCCTGTAAAGATTGCAGTAATTTTCAAACAACTGAGGGTTCTCATTGAGTCTGTTTTAAAGAAAAAACTTGAAAATCCTAAAATGTCACTTGAAGGTAATTGTATTGCTGTACTATCAACATAAAAAAGTGAGATAAATATACATTGAGTATGTACAATGTGTGTATAGTTCTTTAAACAAATATACTAATACACTTCATCCTTGCTCAAGAGACCACATTGTAGCCATGGTGTGCCTAATTCAACTCGCATAAGAAACAGAAACCCAAAAGGTCATTACTGAACCTAGGTCTCCTTCACGGCATCACCCCAAAAATATGGGGCTATATGTAATTGTCTCTTTAAAGATATGTCTGACATAGACTAACTCTCTACAATGATAATGTTAATGGTAGCAGTAATAGTGGTTAGTTTCTATTTGTCAGGGTGTTCTCATGGGCATGGATGAATTCTAACATACAGCTGTGGCCCAGCTATGGGGGTAGGGAGTAAGACAATGTGCAATGGACTGATAAACTTATAGGTAAATAGTGTGGGAGAGACTACATGACAACCCCAGAAATAAGGGATAAATGGGCATAATCCATGCTTCTAAAGCTTCAGAGAAATGTCAAGAAATTTAAAATCCCAACTGGAGTGAAATGTATCTGTGAAAGTCCTGGTCTCTTCTCTTTCTCCAGCTCCCTTAGGGAATGCACTGTTGCCTCACTATTGAGTCTGACACAGCCTAGCTAATTAAAGCTTTCCATGTTAAATTGCTGAGAGTTACATACCCATTTCTCTCCTTTTGTTAAATTTAGGGTTTTTCCCACTAACTTCTGTGTTTTTTCTCCCTAGATGACAAGATTTTACACATCATCAAAGAACTGATAAAAACAGAGAATGCCAGCTGAAACTGGAGCTCAGTAACAAGCTATAAAGCTTCAATAGTGGCAGGAAAACAATTATGCTTAAAGACTTCAGCTAAAGTATTTCAACATTTTAAAATGTGGTTGATACCAGCCATAACTTGGAAATACTGCATGAACTTGACATAGAAGTAATTTTGTAGGTCATTTTTAATTATGATCATAAATGTATTATGTTTACAATAAATTTTGGTGCCATTTGTTTGAATGTATAAATGATGGTAGTAATTCAGACCTTTTCAACATAAAAATGAACATGACTAAATCAAATTTGCTTTGTTTCAGTTTAAGGTATTTATTAGTAATGTACGAGAAATTCATGATCAGGTTCTGAATATCTTTTAACTGCTATACAAAATAGCTTGTCCTGTTTAGATATGTAAAAACTGAAAACAAAACAGATTTTTGTGCATTTGCCAAAACATTACTTCACTGCTTTGTACCTTAAGCTGTAGACTTTTATTCCATAGCAGATTTAAGCATTACATTTTAAGAACATTGTCATTTTTCTATATGATTCGCTATGATGAGATGAAAACCTGGGAACACAAACTGCAGATCAGCAGTCTTTAGCTTGGGAATTTCATTGGGATTTCAAAATCCCTTCTCCTATTAACCTAACTACCACTGTTGGGCCTGAACACAGTATTTACAGACCGAAGACTAATGCTGAAATTTTCTTCATTTAATAAATAAATATTCCTATTTCCAGGGGGTTAATAGTATTTTTTTCCACCTGAAAAAGACAGGGCAAGGAGGAAAACCCAACATGCTCTTGAACGATCACACTATATACAAAATAGACCAGAATATGTCGAGCCATCTAACAGACATTCATTGGCAGTAACAGTACAAATTTACAAAGCCATGCTATAAGAAAAAAAAAATGCAGCAGTTAAAGACCACTAAAAGAGGCAAGATGATCAGCCAAGTGTGACTTAATAAGAATTCTATAAAAGTAGCCAAATTCTCCTCCCAGCTACACTCCCTAGGTTGTGAAAAGGTTACTGGTGTTCTGAGCTTCTAGGGAAGTTGGCCAGGGCTGCTTTTTTTTTTTTTTCTTTCACCACTATAAAGTGTACTGAGTTGCCTTTTATAAAAAGCAATGGCTTATTCAATGTCCTACAATGAAAATATCACTTCTAACCCTTTAATTTGGAGCCAGAATCATTTTTTTGTTTTCTAGGTGTATTCATACTTTTATCATCAGAGGGGTTTTTCAAACCTATGTGCAGATCACTTTTTGTGCATGACACTACCTTTAAATAAAAAAATTAAATGTGCAATCCTACTGATCAAAGTTAAGCTGAATGGTTTATCATCTTGAATAGTTCCTATTGATTGCTTTGGTAGGTCTTACCTTTTACATCTTTTTCCTGTTGAAATGCAAATAAGAAATTTATTTCAGTAGTCTGATTACAGAAAAGATGTCTTTTCTCACACCTGTCTGTAATGTGGCATGTTAAATGTAAATCAGTTTTATTTCTGAAGAATAAAAGTTTGCCATTTATATCTACAAATGTTGGTAGGATTAAAAATTCCACAGCAGTGAGTGGAGAAGGTCCTCATCCATTGGTATGTTTGAGAGACAAGGGGGGGTGAGGTAATATCTTTCTTTGGACCAACTTATATTGGTGATTGACCAGCTTTAGAGCTTACATAGAGCTTTTCTCCACCTGTATAAGCTCTAAAGTTTGTGTGTGGCAACAGACTTTGATAAAATACATTACCTCATCCACTTTGTTTCTCTGACATCCTGGGAGGAACACTGCACCAACAACATTATATATAAAATGTGTTGTCCTATTTAAGCAAGGGTGCAGTCTTTGTATTTTTTTTTTCTTCAATGGGGGCTACTGAAATTCCTAATAAGGAATCTTACCCATGAAAGCTATTGGAAACTATCTACTAAAGAAGAGGTCAACCAGCTACATGGAAGAGCATAGGTACAGAAACTACAAATGATTACAACCGCCTTCAGCTTCTATAATGCAGTTTTCAGAGTAGCAGCCATGTTAGTCTGTATTCGCAAAAAGAAAAGGAGTACTTGTGGCACCTTAGAGACTAACCAATTTATTTGAGCATAAGCTTTCGTGAGCTACAGCTCACTTCACTCAGTTCTGATCCTTGCTCCCTGTGTAGAGAAACAGCCTTTGTGTGATCTTTTGATAAACATTCTATTTCAGCCCTTCGGCAGCAACTTTGATCTAGGTAAAGCATTTAGCAGACATAAACTAAGTATAACAAAGATTGTGATCTCAAACAGAAGTCTCTGTGCAGCTCTTTGGAGAACGTATTTTATTGCAAAGGTAGTGCTGTGCTTTGTTCTCCAGGAAAATCGCTGGCCTCATGGCTCAACGTGGAGGGCCGGCCTACCACCTCCTCCTCCTCCCTGCTTCTGCGCTCATTCGTTGGAGTTATTCATTCACTCCCGGGGGAGCCCTCCTTATGCGCGCCTTCCCAGGCCCACAGCAGGCGTGCTCAAATCCCATCATCCGGGTACCATTGATAGAGCAGCTGCTTGGCACACAAGCCTTAGGCGTGGCTCTCGTTTCAACTGGTCCCTAAAGAAAGACGCTGCTGTTTCCCTGCTCTGCCCATGACTCTAATTTGGGAATAACGCGATCCAGCCGGTGTCAGTAAAAAGTAACACTGGTGATAGGGAAGATTTTTTTCGCAGATTCGTGTGTCCTGGATATTGCTTCTGTATGGTCTGCAATACGAAGTAACTGAAATATATGAGATCCCCTCGTGCAAATTGCCAACAGGCGAACCTGAAAAACGGCCCGACAGAAAGGTGGAAGGCAGAAGACATTTGCCTTAAATCTCTATATAAAGTAACACCCTCACATAATTCCACCACTTCCATTCCCCAGTGTTTCAGCATTTAAATGGTTCTCTGGCTAATAAAATGTTGAATGAAATAGCCAGTGGGTTTTAATCAAAAATGCAGAAAATGTGAAGAAATGTTATTTCTGATTATTCAAATTATTATAATTGTAAGGAATAATTGATCGCTTTTATATGTATACAAATACGATCACCTGGAAATCTGGAATAAAGATGCTAATTCAGACAGAGCAAGACTGGTTGGATTCCCAGCTGTTAAATTCCCAGGAGTTTTTGTTTGTTTGTTAAAAGAAAAGGAGGACTGGGGCACCTTAGAGACTAACAAATTTATTTGAGCATAAGCTTTCCTGAGCTACAGCTCACTTCATCAGTCATTCCCTTCCGAAACAACCCAGCTCGAAAAGTCCAACAACTTCAGCCGCTGGGGTTCAGCATCCGCCGTGTCTCTTTCCCTGCCCCTCACGCGTGTTTAAGTCACCGCAAGGCGCTGAGGTTTTGCGGAGAGTTCCCGGTGATGCTTTCGATTCCTAAAGTGAAACAAACCCCAGGTCTCGTAACAAATCCATCCCTTCCGTGGCTGCCTGCACCCGTCGTACTGCTGGGGCAGGGGGTTAATGACTAGGCTGAACGGGCGTTACTTCAGCCCTGGACAGGAAAAAGCTCCTCACTCTCACCTAACTCAGTCGGTATTTAGCGCCGTCCTTGACGACTCTTTGTCCAGGCTTGTCTGGAGAGGCCCGATCCTACCGTGCCCACGGAAGTCCCGGGCAATACTCACTGACTTCAATGGGCGTAGCCCCCCTGTGGTAAAACCAGCCCCAGCAGCTGTAGCCCTGTGTCCAGCCGGCTGTACAGCGTTTATTACCCAGAACGGTCACTCCCGTCCTGGCCCCACCGTCAGTGCCACGGCCTGGCCAACTCACTGCCCAGGGGATTTAGGCGCTTCAATACCGGAGGGGTGAGACGTGTCCTCGCAAGGCTTTTCCCCCATAGGCTGCACGCTAACCGCGGCGGGCTCATTACCAGCACCCAGTGGCGCCGCCGGCGATGCTTGGGGCTCGGCGCCGATGCTGCCCAGCCTGGTGCCGGCTACACTCGCGCTGCCGGCGGGGTGGCAGCGCTGCCCCGTTGCCCCAGCGCCTGGCCCCGCCTCGGCTTGCGGGGCGATGGGCCGGAGCGGCGCTGGCGGCCGAGCCCGCCGAGCGGGTCTTTAGCCGGGAAAGCTCCGCGGGTGATGTCAGCAGCAGGGGCTGGGCGGCTGCTAAATAGGCGGGCGCGGCGGCAGCCGCCTCACACGGGCCGGGCAGCGCCATGGTCACGCACCCGCTGAGCCACGAGCGCCCGGGCCGGCCGCGCAGCCCCCCCAGCAAACGGCGGCGGGCGGCGGGCGCGACCCCCGAGGAGCGGGCTCAGCCCCTCTGCCGCGACCTCGGCCTCCGGGCGCCGGTGAAGAAGAGCAAGTGCCCGAGCTGCCCGCGGGAGCTGCCGCTGCAGGGCGACGCCTCGGGGCTCAGCCCCCCCGGCAGCCCCGAGCCCGCCGCCCGGGTAGAGCTGCAGGCCTTCCGCGACTACGGGGCCAGCTGGTACCGCTTCCGAAAGGGGCTGGAGGGCAAGTTCCACCCGCGCGAGCCCCTGGCCCAGCAGCCGCAGGTAGGACACCGCAGCCCGGGGCTCCCCACGGGCCCCCGCACAGCCCGGCCCGGGGCTCCCCACGGGCCCCGCTCCCCCGCACAGCCCGGCCCGGGGTTCCCCACGAGCCCCGCGCCCCCGCGCAGCCCGGCCCGGGGCTCCCCACGGGCCCCGCTCCCCCGCACAGCCCGGCCCGGGGCTCCCCACGGGCCCCCGCACAGCCCGGCCAGCCCGGCCCGGACACCCAACGGGCTGTGCTCTCCGCGCTCCACAGAGCCCGGTCTGAAGCAGGCCGATCCTGGGCATTCATGCTGTGTGCTGTACGCAACACAGGACTCTCCATAGACACGTCCAGGCCATATCACCGCACACACAATCCCCTCGCCCTCTCTGCACACGCGGAAACGCTCATCGACACCCAGCCGTCGCCTCTCTCCAGGCGCTGTCCTCCCCCGCGTGCTGTATATCACGTGCCCCGGGCTCCCTTGCTGTGCCATATGCGTGTCCCTCTGGCTCTGTGCGCAGCATCGACTCCTGCTGCCCCCTGGACTCGCTCATCTGGCGCTGCAGCGTCCCGTGTGCCCTGCCCTCCTCTCTCTCCAGTCTCCCGCACCTTCATCTCACTACCCTGCGTGCACACGCCTGTCACTGTCCATTCCTCGCACGCGCTCTCTCCGAACTCCGCACACGCAGCATTGGTTGGCCTGTACAGTAGCTACACGTCCAGGCTGCGCTGGGTTTGCACAGGTCCCTCTCCCGGCTCGCTGCAGTGCACATTGTATGCTGCCTCGTGATCTACTGCATGTGCCCAGACCCTTATCCTGACTAAACAGGCCATAGCAGTACAATGAAGTGCCCTGCTTGTGGCCATGGGGAGGAAGAGTGACGAAAAACGCCTCCCAGCACTGTCTGGCCACTTGAAATCGTTCAGCGTTCTGGCTAAGCTGTCCGGACAGTATCCAGGACCATTGTAGCCTAGTTTGTGGCAATTCCCACCTTGCAGAGGTGCCATGTGGCTTACTGAGCTCTTCTCTTTCCTGCAGGTGACGGCGGAGGCCCGGTGTAAGCTGATCAGCTGGCTGATCCCGGTGCACCGGCACTTCGGCTTCTCCTTCGAGTCCCTGTGCCTGGCAGTGAATACCCTGGACCGATTCCTCACCACCACCCCAGTGGCTGCCGACTGCTTCCAGCTGCTGGGAGTCACTTCCCTCTTCATCGCGTGCAAACAGGTACTAGGCATGAGCCGCGGGCGGCGGGGGCCCCTTTCCCTTGGGTGCACATGAGGGGCACGTCAGGCACCGTCGGGGAAGAGAGAAGGAGCGCAGGACAAACGCTTCCCTCGTCCTAACTCGAGAGGTGAACTGAGCTCTGGGAACAAGGCTGATGCCACAAGAGCTCTCTGGGGAAACCGCTCAGGCGCGTAACCCTGCTGGCGTCGCGCAAGTTCCTCTGCTTTTGAAGAAGGCTTCAGGCCCACAGCGCTGGGTTTGTGTCATTTCACTGCGCGGGGAAGCGCGGCGCTTGGGCAGTGGTAGTTTAGCTCTCCGATGCTGTGGCCTGCCTGCAGTTGATGCACTGCAGGGCTGGCCTCGTGCTCAGAGCCGCCTTCCGCCTGTTTGGAGCGGGTTGCTCCCTGCCTGTGTAGCAATGCTGTATTTGTTTCCCGGGCTCTGCTTGCACTGCAGGGATGTTTCTGCTGGCGTGTCTTGCAGGTGGAAGTGCATCCGCCCAGAGTGAAGCAGCTCCTAGCTCTTTGCTGCGACGTCTTCTCCCGTCAGCAGCTCTGCAACCTGGAATGCATCATCCTAAGCAAACTACACTTCAACCTGGGGGCACCGACCATCAACTTCTTCTTGGAGCACTTCACCCACATGCGTGTGGAGTCCTGCCAGGCAGATGCCAGGGAGGCAAACAATGCCAAAGCTCTGGCCAAAGGGATGGCCGAACTTAGCATGGCCGACTATGCTTTTAACAAATATGCCCCCTCCCTTCTGGCCATTTGCTCCCTGGGACTGGCAGACCAGATGTTGCACCACCAAAACCCACTGGACTTGCATATAAGTGGCTACCCGGAGCGGGTTTTACAGGACTGCACGGACAAATTGCATTTACTGGTGTCTTTAAACGGAGATTCTTTACCACATGTACTACCCCTGGAGATTTCTGAAAAGTGCCTGCAGCTGGGAAGTTAAGCTAACTGAACCAACACCCTTGAAATCCTCTTATGGCATCCGAAGCAGCTGTGAATTTTCAGAGCAATTTGGTTCCTTTTCATCAGTGCATTGTATTTTTATAAACTATGAATTGCTATACCTCTAAAGATGACAGTATTGGCCTCATTCTCTTAGTTGACTAAATCAATGTATTATATTTGTATTTATTTGAACTCTACAGTGTTGGTTTTGATATATGACAAAAATTAAATCACATTTTGCACATTTCATTACTGTATGTTAATTGCACTGACATGTATCTACATTCATTGTATAGTGTATATAATCCAAGTACTGTACAGTTTAATTATTTAGAAAATGGTTCACTAAGCACACCTTAGCAGCAGCCAGGGGAAGAATAAAAGTACTGTATAAGCATTTCTTAATAAACTTTTTGTCCTTGTTCAATGATGGTCTGTTTCCTTCCGATTTTGTACATATTCCACAGAGGAAATTAATTGCTAAAGAATTAACAACTATGACAGGTCTTAAAAAATACCAACCGGTAGAAAATAATGGTGCATTATTGTATTATTTTTCCATTAAAAATTCATTTGCATCATCTTGCTTATATTCCACATCTGAAAAATTAGATGATGTAGCACAATGAATGAGCCCCATCCTCACCCCCCACAAGTACGTTCATGGGGTACTATTGCCCCTTTTTCCCTGGGCGGTGCAAGTCCATAATATGGGAGCACAAATATCCTTGACTCTTATTGCCTGGGTGCATCCAGCTCCAGGTATGCTAGGCGCACCTTCTGGCTGAGGGTACCAATTTAGCAGCCTCTCACTGCCATAGGTCCATTGGGGGAAATGGCTCACTTCTGGCTCCACAGAGATTGTGAAAAGAACAGCAAGACACAGTGATGTGGACCGTGTTAATGACACTGCCATCTAAATGGGTTTGTAGACATCTCCAATGGGCTTTCAATCTGCCAAAGCACATTCAACAACCATTCTACACTGCCTGGGAGTGTAATGAAACAGTCTTTTGTCAGGGCCTCTGAAATCATGGTACTGTTTGATAATCCAAGGCAAAAGGGGAAATGCAGGGTTCCCAAGAATAACGGTGGGGATAGTAACTCAATTTATGACAATGTCATTTGGTGGGACTAGTGTCCAAGCCTGTCCATGGATGTAGATGCCCGATCAGCAAAAAATAATTGCATTGTGAACTTTTCCAGTGCATCCCACACCGACACTCATAAACTGACCTCTGTGGTCCACAAGGGCTTGTATAACAATGGAGTATTACCCTTTGCAGGTACTCATGTGCTCGTTGAGGAGGACAAACTATGGGCACCCGAGTCCCATCAAGGGCCCTGGTGCAATTTGGAAACCCCATTCTCTGACTGTCAGCAATTACTTTAGGAATATCTTTTATGCCTGCCACCTTGGGGTAAATCACAGGTCCGATTGCCTCAGAATCATCTGGCACCATTTTACCCACCGTTGACTTCCCCACACCAAACTGGTTTGCAGTGGACCTGTTGCAGTCTGGGGTAGCCAGCTTTCAGACAGCAACAACAGCCTGCTTCAGGACAGGCAAGGCACATGTATCTTTACACTGTAGGGTTGGAGCATGCTGCTCACAACGCTCCAGAAATGTCGCTTTCTTCGTGCAAAAATTCTGGATCCACTGTTGATCATCCCAGGTCTGCATGACTATGTGATCCCACCAATCTGTGCTTGTGGCCTCGCATCAGAAGCTCCAGTCTATGGGGGTGGGAGAGGGGCATCAGCAGCTATACGGAGTGTCATAAGCAGCATCAGCCAGTTCAAGTCTGCCATGCCTGTGTTCTCCTCCTCCTGCTCCATTATAAGCTCTGTCAGGTGCCTTAGGTGGGTCAGAAAACGCCCTCAAAATGTCCACCAGCGCTCATGGAAGCTCTGCCCATTTCCTGACGCAGGAGGGAAAGCGCTGAGCAAGCAAAAGATGTTCTTGAAAAGGTGCCTCCCTCTGTGTCACTACCTCTGGTAGCTGGGAGTAGGCAGACCAAACTGACTCCTTGGCAGGCTGTGTTGGTGGTCTGTGCAAACTTCCCGAAACCCGCACCCTGGACAGACAAGTTTTCCCACAGTGCACCACAGTCAAAGGCTGAGAGTGGCCCCGTTGTGCAAAGGAGTCTGTGCGACAGCTGGTTTGACTCAGGGCTGTGTGCTGCAATGTACACAGCAGAGCCCCAGGTTCAAACCCTGGGGTGAGAAAAATCTTAATTTAGGGTTAATCAGTGTGGATGCTCAAGCTCTGGGTTCTCTAACCCATGGTCAGCTGACTCATCTCCCACTAACCCTGGGTTTACGTTGCAGTGTAGACATTACCCTCAGACATCATTGTTTCTCCTTCTTGATTCTGCTGTCACCCTAGTTTTTGAAATGTTTTTGATTGGTCCCGACCCTAAAATGTCATGAATGTACTGAGGCATAAATGGACAAAAACAGGGCCCAGCAAAGTCAAACCTATAGCTTGATTTTGGAAATGCAGTCCTGCAGATACAGCTTTAGATAAGGACCTAAAATGCTACTAGGAGGGATCCAAATCTTTCAGTCTCTTAAGGCACCTTTACCTGATGCACTTGTAATGTTAGGAGACTAGAAAGACCACCTGTGTAGAGAGTGCAAGGCATTTAAATGTGTCACGGTCATTTTAAAACATATAGTAACACACCCAAACAGACTTGTTTGCATTTATTTCTCACTGTAATGTACAGTGTTCTCAAGTAACAGATGGTTTGAAAAACCTCACCGCCTGCTTTTTTCTAGGGTCCTCTCCTATTCTGTAGGTCATTGTGGGGGACGCTAGTTATTCATTATTATTAGGTCTAGGAATCTCTGTCATGGACCAGGACCCCATTGTGCTAGGCCCTGTACAAACACAGTTGCTACCTGTCTTCTCTTTAAACCGTGAGCCACCTGCTAGCAGGTCCGGGTTGTGCGTTTTGCAAGCCATCATATGCCTATCCATCATTACAGCTAGTTGTGCTGATCTCTTTGCACACAGGGCTGTGTCCCGCTCAGGGGTATTGCTGAAGTTTGTGCTACAGCTTTCAGAAAACACCGTCTTTTACAGATACTGGTGATTAGTGTTAGCACTTACACACAAGCATGTAGGTACACAGCACTCTGCAGACCAGAAAAAACAGTCAGGTGGATACAATCTACATGAGGGGGATAATGCAAAGAATAGAGACAAGGGGCCTTGGATTTAAAATGCCTCCGGACCACGCACTAGACAATGTAATATAGGGGGGGTATCCTGCTTTGGTAGAGGGATCGTCTGGAGGAACTAACGAGGTTTCACCTCTGATGTTCATGATTCTGGGGTAGTTACATCTTTTTTCCCCTTTTTGTCAGAGTCATGTTTTTAATAACGGCACCTCTCGCATGATGGCGTCCTGCATGGGGAGGTCCCTAGCTATGGCCCCGCTGAGTATCGCCCATCACCGTGCCGTTTGAGCCCTTAGCCCGTGACTCCCCAGCTCTTTGCTGCACCGCGGGGCCGTGCGCCCCGGCAGACCCCGGCGCGCTGGAGCCCGAGAGTCCAGCCGAACAGGTTCTGGCTCGGGGCTGGGCTAAGCCGGTTGGATGCCGGCGCCAATGCGCGCTGCAAGGGCGCAAAGCGGCCGCTGCTGCAGGACCCGGGCGATGCCCTGTTGCCGGGTTGACTGTTAGCGCCTCTGCAGGGCGCAGATTGTGCCAAGGCGAAGGCGCCACCTCTGGCGCTCACTCCGCAGCCAGCCCCGCCCCCGCTCTCCAGTCACCCCCCTCTCCGCTCCCCCTGGACCCGCTGCCCTGGAGACCGGTCGGGGCCCCTCCAACGGTGTCAAAACCAGCCCGGTAACGGCCACGTGCAGCCGCTGGGCCGGGCGCTGGACGGGTCTGCCAGCGAAGAGCGGGGCGGAGAGAGCCGCTGGGTCCCAAAAGCCAGAGCTAAGCTAAGGCCCCGGGTCCAGCCTGCGCCATGCGGAACCGCAGCGGCCGGAAAGCCTTTGACAGCATCTGTCCCAACAGGGTGGGCGAGCTGGGCAGCCGGCTCGGCAAGAAGCCAGCCAAACTCGAGAGGAAGGTGCGCCTGGGAGACGGTCCCGCGCCGCGGAAGAGCTTCGCCAGCGCCGCTCCGGCGCCAGTTCACAGTGACCAGCCTCCCGCCGCGGTAGAGCTCGGTGAGTTGTGGGGACTGTGAATTTTAGCTGGTCGAAACCCCTTCCCCGCTTTGTGTGGAAGCAGGAGTCCCCGGGCTTGCTCCTAGCCTCTTCTGGCCACCCGTCTGGGCAAGGACCAGGGCAAGAGCGGAAAGTGAGCGTCGAAGGGGCTGCTGCTCTCCCCTGCACCTGTCACCTCCAACGAGCATTGTTGTAAATGTCTGTTTCTCCCCCCCCCCCAGCACTTGCCACCTACAATGAGCATTGCTGTAAATGTCTGTTTCTCTCTCCCCCCCAGCACTTGCCACCTACAATGAGCATTGTTGTAAATGTCTGTTTCTCTCTCCCGCCCCAGCATTTGCCACCTCCAACGAGCATTGCTGTAAATGTCTGTTTCTCTCTCCCCCCCAGCACTTGCCACCTCCAACGAGCATTGCTATAAATGTCTGTTTCTCTCTCCCCCCCAGCATTTGCCACCTCCAACGAGCATTGCTGTAAGTGTCTGTTTCTCTCCCCCCGCCCCAGCACTTGCCACCTACAATGAGCATTGTTGTAAATGTCTGTTTCTCTTCCCCCCGCCCCAGCACTTGCTACTATCGACTGGCAAGATTTAGCAGACTGCACCTCGGTCTTTCAGCAGGAGACTTCTAGTGTTGCAGCTGCCCCGCAGGTAACTGAGTCTTCCGCTCCCCAACTGACACCCTCTCGCATCCCCGGACACCCCCCAAGAGGCAGTCTCTGAGTCTCCCTGTGTTAATTCAGATGCACTTGTTCCTCAACTTCATCTGAAGCACGGGCGTTCGCAATGGAAGAAGAGGCGTTTCCACGCACGTTCGAGCCGCTTCTCTTACCTCCTTCCTCGCTCTTCTCAGGCAAGCTGCAGTTACCCAGCCTTTAAATGAACTGGCAGGTAGCTAGGACTGCTACTTGCTATAGCCAATCCGTTCCGAAATGCGTGATGGGTGGGGTTTGTAAACTCCAGCTGAGAAAAGATCAAGCCGCCCTGGCGTTCTGGTAGATATCAGTGCCAGCGGTGGATGAGTCTCTGAATATACTGAAGTGCTTGCCCTTTAATAGCACTCCCTTTGGCAATTCTCCTGCTGACTTCTGGGGCAGTTCATAAGACGTAGCCATCTTCCCAAAGCACCCCAAGGAGTCCTTGATTCCCTGGCTGCTGCAAAGAGAGGGGAGCTGCTTAATGAGCTCGCTGTGCATTCCGTTTGGAAGTATCACCTGCAGGTCAGTCATGCCCCGAACAGCAGGCTCTGCACGTGCAGCAAGGCGATCCTATGGACAAGCCAACAGGGATCAAGCGATTATTGCTTTGCAAACCCAGAGTCGGGCAGGACCCTCTTCCCCCTGGTTCCAGCTCGGAACAGGTGCTGACGGTTCATAGAATGCTGCCGGCTCCAGGCTGGGTATTGGCTCAGCTTCATCCCCGGGCTCTCCCCTCTGTCCCACCCTCTCCCGTTGCAGCAGATGGGTTGGTTTAGGGACGACTAGCAGCTGTAGGCTGTGTGGCGAAGACAAAGGACCCAGTGCGGGAATTGGAGAAGGGGGCACTCAGTGCCTGTGCTCTGGAAACAGCTAGCTACTACAGACAGACATTGGCCTCTTTCTTACTCATCCTGGTGCGGATATGGAGCATACTCCAAAGCCTGTTGCAATCAGTGGAAATACTCCCAGTGACACCAGTGAGCGTTGGATCTGGCCCCATTCAGGCCCTCTAGAGAGTAAGGCAGAAACCTCTAACACAGCGGTTCGCAAACTTCATTGCGTCGGGACCCCCTTCTGACAACAAAAATTACTACACTAACCCACAACGGGGCCTGAAGTCCGAGCCCACCCGAGCCCCACTGCCCTGGCGGGAGAAGCAAAGCTGAAGCCCAAAGGCTTCTGCCCTGGCTGGGGGCCATGTGACCTTAGCCCTGGGCCGTGGGGCTTGGGCTTCAGGGCCAACACCAGCCTTGGTGACCCTATTAAAATGGGGTTGCGACCCACAGTTTGAGAACCCCTGCTCTAACAGTAGATGAACAGCCTTGGGTTTCAAAAGGGTCAGAAATCAGCCACTCCTAAGGCTGAGCTGAGACTCTTCCTGAAATGGGATAAGAAATGTATAAATCAGAGCAAATACTGCCTAGCATTTTGGAAGCACTCCACAGACAGGGGTAGGTGGAGGGCTAGTAGGAACCTCTGCTCTCTCTTGTATCTGTTTATTTGTCTTGGAGTTTCTATTTTTAAGTTTACTCCAAGCCATTTAGCCCTGCTAGTTTATGCCACCATCTCTTTCCTCACATGATTGTGGGGCGGGGTGGGGGGAGGCCGTGTCTCTTGCAATGTTTGTACCACTCCTAGCACAATGGGGATTTGATTGTGATTGGGGCCTCTGGATGCTATTGGAATAATATAATCATACCTAGCTCTTCTAGGGGAGTTTTCATCAGTAGAGCTCAGAGTGTGTTACAGAGGAGGTCAGTATCATTATCCCCATTTTACAGATGGGGAAACTGAGGCACAGGGCAGGGACGTGACTTGCCCAAGGTCACCCAGCAGGCCAATAGCAAAGCAAGGAATAGAACCTAGGTCTCCTGAGTCCCAGTCCAGTGCTCTATCTACTAGGCACTAATAAAATAAATGAAAAATCCTACACTAAGCTCCCTGCATTAGCTACAGCATTTGAAAAGTTTTGCAGCATGCCCTTTTTTCAAGCTGAGCTGAATTACAGAGCCTGTGTGAATAGGCATTTGGCTCAATAGCGCTTTGCCCCTTTACTTGTCAAGACACTCCCTTTTGGGGGATTGAAATGAAGATAAAATTACTGGGGTTCACTCCAAAAGTGCGGGAGATCAGAAAAAGATAACCGGTACAGATGTAGGGAAAGGGGTTATTGATAGCAGTGCTTGCTCACTGGGGGTGAGTGGTGCTGTAGTTATAGTACAGAACCGCTAGGAGACAGGAGATCTGAGTTCTAGTCTGTCATTCCCAGCTGTGACACAGACATCTCTTTGCAGGTCACTTACCCTCACTGAGTTTCAGTTCCCCCATCTGTAAAATGGGCACAATTTCTGTCCAAGGCCCACTATATCTCTCCCTCCTTATGTTGCTCTCTTGAGTGGGGTTATTCTTTATTGTGTATCTTCTGTGAACGGGGCTATTCTGCAGCCGTCATTGTCGGGGCAAGGCTTGCTGAAAGAGAAACACTTTTGCACTGCACCTTAAAAGTGACACATATTGCTTTCATCCTGATCTCCATTTCTAAGGAGGATCTCCTACCACAAGAGTCTTGTCCCTAGGTCATGTCTTTCTATGTATTTATGATACACCCAATGACTTTGGTGTCCAGACCAATAAAGCTAGGCTCTGAGCTTCATTAATAGCAGCATCCCTGTTGATCACAGCTGATGGGTGATGGAAAGGGAGATGGCTTCAAAGATAGCTAGACCCAACCCCATTCAGGCCTTGAAAGATTAGGATGAGGACCTTTACCTGGATCCAGACTCTGAGAATGAGAGCAGAGTGGTATGTCCTGGTTGTTCTGTTTTACCTAGAAGTCTGGCTGCTGCATGTTTAAAAGATTAATACATAAGATCTGAAACAAAAATGGGAAATGTATACATGACAGACACATATACAGCTAGCTGTGTCCTCTGCAGTACCAGCTGAATCTGCGAGGGAGGATGCCAGAGAAAACAGCTGGGCTTTTGTTGTGTCTGGAGCTGACAAATAGATGGCAGATGGAATGTAGGAAGAAGAAATTTTGAAAAGGTGTAACCACACTGCACACAATCCTCTCTGCCACACAGTTTCCTTTGAAAGCACTCGGTAGGGAAATTCTCCATACAACATGAGCTGAATTACGGTACACATTTTTTTGCACAATTTCCTTTCCCCTCGGTGCAGTCAATACCGGCGTGCAATTGCACACAAGCTAAATTCATGTTTTAAAGGACTGTTGTTTGCCAGGATGCTCTTTGTCCACACTGTGCTTCTGTCCACGATCACAGATGTACTGTTCATACAGAATGCTATATGGGGTGCACAAGAAAGTGCGTTTTCCTCCATCCATCCAAAATCAGGAGAAAGAGAGCGAGTGAGAGAGAGAGCGTGGAAGAGAGGAGAAGAACGGTGCAGGAATGAAGCGATCCGTAGGAAGGCAGGAGGCTCTCTGGGGACAGACACCTGCCTGGGCGCACAGTATCTAAGAGCGAGGTGTGGGAGAAATGCTGTTGTAGGAGAAGCGCCCGGGTTAATCTTTCACTGACTCTGGAGGAATGCCCAGGCTGGCCGAATACGGTTGGCTCGTGTTGCTAACCAATGAGACCAGAGTAAGCACCCTATATGGGGGGCCGCGGGGCAGGCAGGCTGTAGCAACGCGTGCCATCGGGGTTGGCCGCAACCGAGGGACTCGGCAGAGTTGGCCAAAGCCTCTAACGTGGTTAACGGATCAGAGGTTTCCAATTACTAGTCACCTGCCACATTCACCTTTATACTGGTAGAGACACTAAGCGGTGCGCATCAGCCATTACCCTGACCATGGCAGTGCAAGCTTGCCCTTTCCAGGGTCCAGCTTGGGGGCTAGAGTTCCAGGTATGTGCGTGTGCGCACAGCAGAGCGTGTGCACACCGGCCAGCGACTCGAAGCAGCGCCGGAGACCCGTCATTAGTGTGTGGGCAGATCTGACTGGCGAATCTGAATGCACCGATTAACTTGTATGTTTCCTTTACATGTTTCAGAGCCACTGCTTGCAACCTGAACCCGAGTTCGACTTCCAGGAGTTCAGAGATGCTGTCGATAGTTTTATATGTGGCAAGTACTTTTCTTATTGAATATTCACACACTTATTCATACAGAGCACCGGCTGCCTATGGTCCCCTAGCTTCAGACATTGTATTTTGGTCCCCTCAGGTGCTTTTGACTTTTTGGGTACCAGTTTAATTTGCTATCAGTTTAGTCATTGGACATTACATAACTGAATGCACCAATCTAGCATTCGTTAAGAAAAGTTTGCACTGACATATTGTTTTTTTAAACGTTGTTCCCCCCGTCCCGCAAGGAGATGCAAACGAAATATGCGTGTTTGGTGCATAGCAATGCTGTGGTACGTTAGTAGGGTGTCCAGGCTTACACGACTGAATTAAACACCAGTTCAGATCTTTACGATTCACTGTAGTAGCAGCAAGAACTTGAGTGTCGGTGTCAGGTCTAGCAGCGAACGCGTAAAGACATATGATGATCTCACCCTTGTGATTTCCTCCATAGACCCATCCTCCTTAATGCCACCTCCACTGGACACGGCGGATTTCACTTTTCCTCTCGGCGACGGATCAGCCTTTAGCCCTTGTATTCAACGGTTACAAAACAATCCTCTTCCGCACATGAACTTGCAAAACTCCGCGGAACAGTACTGGAAAGATGTGGCAGACCAAAACCAGAAAGCGTTAGGGGATGCACTGGTGGAAAATAATCAGGTATGAAGGTAGAACGAATCATCCTGCTCAGGTATTGCAGAGATTACTCAGACGGGGTTGCCTACCTCCTATATTCCTTCCAAACTAACTGGTCCTGGCTCGATAGTGGAGTAATCCCAATGTCACATATTGCGCACCGCTGGCTAGCTCTGTTGGGCAAAGTCGTCTCCTGAACGGTCCCTAGTTACTGATCAATACTGTTTGCAAAGGTAAAGAGGCTAAATCGGTTTGTGTAGGGTGTGTGCACGCTACAGCGTGTGTGAGCACGCGTGCCAGCTGTAACCTGACTTTCTACGGTAGAGGAAATGTTTGATTTCAAACTGACACCTTGTCGTTCAACAGCTGCACGTGACATTAACCCAAAAGCAGGAAGAGATCACTTCCCTGAAGGAACGAAACGTGCAGCTGAAGGAGCTAGCCAGCCAGGCGAAGCAGCTGGCCTGTGTGCTCGATGTAAGTGTTCCTCCAGGTTTCCTTCCCAAAGCACCGTCCTCGGGGTACAAAAGTGATAATGGCATGCCGCGATTCCCTTCACTGCTCGAGGCTTGCAGCCCTGAGACCCCCAGGGGGCGCCCTGAGGCCGGAAACGCGGAGCCAGAGCCAAAGCTAAGCTCCCACGCGGGTGTATTGCACCTCCCCGGCCCACGCGATGCGCCCCGTGGGAGCCGCGGCGATCGGTTTAAAGCAGCCAGTTGCATGTTGTTTCACCCACAGAAACTGATGATCCACCAGTCCAAGGAGGGGGCCGACGCTTTCCTTCCCAGGAGCTCAGCTAAGAGAAGCCTGGAGCAGCTGTACGCTGCCAGGCAGGAGGACTGCGCAGAAGTGGATGAAATCCTGCGGGAGATCTCAGACACCTGTAACGCGGCGCTGCAGACTATCGATGAGCACAGAGAGGCGAAGCGCCCGCGGCTGCAGGCGGAGGCAGCACGAGCCCCGGGCAGCCCGGGCCAGGCTATTCACATGTACGGGGCCTTCAGCGGCCTGCAGACGTGCAGCAGCCGCAGCGCGGTGGACCTGAGTAACAGCGAGCTGGAGGAAGGTGTGTCTTTCAGGACCTCCATCACAGATCACGGCACGATCCGGACACTAGCTTTCCCCCAGGGAAATGCTTTCACCATCAGGACAGCCACCGGGGGCTACAAGTTTAGATGGGTTCCCAGCTGAGCCAGGAAACGATCAGCTAACTACACTGGCCAAGGTCTCCCATGAAAACTTCGCACTGCCTGCACTTGAACTTAGCACTGGTCCGCTGACCCTAGTCCCCCAAGGTGACTTCCACTTACAGGACGTTGTCTGTCGCAAAAACTGGAAGCACTTTTTTTTTTGTAAGGAAAAGAAGCATTTACCACAATACAGCTGTGGTGTGTTTTTTCTTTTGAAGCCATTGCTGTGACCCTTTCAACTTTTGAGCAGGTTCAGAGAGATACTCTAGATACTTAAAAAGAAAAGGAGGACTTGTGGCACCTTAGAGGCTAACCGATTTATTTGAGCATAAGCTTTCGTGTAGCTCAGGAAAGCTTATGCTCAAATAAATTGGTTAGTCTCTAAGGTGCCACAAGTCCTCTTTTTCCTTTTGCGGATACAGACTAACACGGCTGCTACTCTGAAACCTGTCATTATGCTAGATACTTAAAGGGACACTATCCATTTGGATTTTTTTTAAAACCCTGTAAATAGTGTGTACCTTGAAACTTTTTTTAAAAAAAATTCAAATGTGAATAAGGGGTTCTCTGCTCCCCTGTTGATGGTTACGAGGGTCTTTTCAGCCACCAGCTAACTACACAAGGGGAAACAGCGAAACTGACTGTACACACAACCAGCCAAATACACACCCCAAACGAACTGGGGGGGATGGGGGAGACATATGCCGCAGCAACTTCCCTCAGTTCTAGTGATCGTGGTAGAGCAGGTAGAACATTTTCACACAGAAATGTGGCTTTCAGGTTGTTGGTGTCCCTTCACAGACATTGTTTATTAGCAGTAGTATTACTGTTGTTGAGATATCTTTGAAAGCAAGACGTTGCCTGGTTTCTCTCGCAGCAATTTTGTTAGAACGAATGTGAGGTAATAAAATCATGATGATCGATAGCATCTTGGGAAATGCACACACTCTTGGAAGCATATTAAGCATACTACACTTCACTATTACTGGAATTTTAAATCCGGGAAGTTTACAAGATCACATTTTAGAGACTGTCTTGTATACAATTGTAAATGTATTTTTACACCTACTGTGAGCACTACATGGTTTTGTACATTAAATTACAATGGATTTTTAAAAATAATGTCAAGTAAACATGGTTTTGCATCAGGCATGTTCATTTACTTTGGTCTGTGAAAAAATAACAGCGTGTTCAATAACAGTAGAAGAAGAAGAAGATCTTTCTTACCGGAACTTGTTCTGATAAAGCCTTAGGAAAAAGAGACCCTGCCGGCGAACATGCAGTAGAGTTCTGTCTGGTAACGAGAAGTGCAAACAGCAAAGTCAAAGGTTGAACTGATACCTTTAAATTGCAGGTACCTGTTGAAAGTTGTGTGGGTCGCTTGTGAACCGAACAACATTATAATTAATCTGTCATATAAGAAGTTTCCATTTCTACGGTACCTAAGAGAATGAAGATCACAATCAGGGACTCCTTTGCACATTCACTGGTCCCTGTCCAGCATGGCTTAGCTGAGATTTTAAAGGCTCAAAGTCGGGAACGTCTCAGAATAGGTTACAGTATCTGCCTGTTGCACAGGGCCATGCACACCGACAGAACTTTATAAATACATAGCACGATGCTGAAGGTGTGACTTGCAGACAGTACAGTTTCCTGTGAGCAATGCTTCCTCTGATCTGAGTGGCAGACTGCTCGGTAAAGTTGCTATCTTGCACCCAGAGACCTGTGGTTTTTGCAAACCACACCGTTGTCCTAACAATTAGAGTAGATGTGGTCTCCTGCATTTAATGCAAAGGAATCGCAAATGTGACCCTAGGACAGTTAATCGCGTCTTGGGTACTGCGGTTTTTCAGGCACCTCTAGAACTATGGGGGCTCAGTGCTGGTACAATTCCAATCCGGTTCGCTCCTCAACGGAAGCACTTTGCCATCCGAACTGGGAACAGTGATGGCTCTGCTTTGGGCAGCAGAGGCAGAATCTGCTACACCTGTTTGCAATGTGTTTAGACATCACTGTTACCATAATTCAGCAGGGAATACATTGATAAAACACACCAAATTGCATCAAAATCTCCAGCCTCCTCCCTCCAAGTTTTTATTAAAATAAAAACAAAGCATACCAGGTAAATACATAATTTCATACTCAATATTTATTCCTAAAAGATAAGAAGGGCCAAATGAAAAGCTTTTAATTCTATAAATAAGACACAACAATATAATAATAAACTCCCCAGACTACAAGCAAGTGGTGTTTATTGCTCTTTTGAATTGGCCCAGAGATACCAATACTCTTTTACCCACTTATTTTGTTTTTTAATACTTGTTACAGAGTTTCCATCAAACCAGTCCAAATGTGATGAGGTGGCTGGGCAGATGTGAAGGTCTTTTAAGCATTGTCAATATTTTGAATTGAACTGCTTTGTCTTCCATGACTTTATTTCCACCTGCTCCTACCATTCTGATACAGTGCATTGTGACATCGTCTTCTTCTCAAACAGGTTTAAAAGTAGAAGTGTAGGTCTTCAACTGGCAATGCTACAAGAGACGGCAGGAACTCAACTCCTTTCCCTCAGCTTCCCTGTTTTGGGCTCAGTCTATTAATTTCCTATTTGGGGTCAGCCATGCTGTCTGTCTAATGGAAAAGTTCCCCAGGTCTCTGAATCATTTTTCCATTTTGTCCTTCTGGTGGTTCCAGGTCTTTGCGGTTAATTAGATCAAGCCAGATTCCCACTAAGATTATGACAGTAGCATCATCAGGCCCTGATTCTCTGGTGTGGCTGAAGGGCACTTGATACAAATCTACAGGGGTAGGTGTTTGCATAGGTACTTTACAGCCACCTTTCTGTCCTCTGATCCCATACAGGGATTATCCAGGAACTGGGCCAGACCCTAGCACAAATGGGAACTGCTTGAGAGCAATTCTCACCTATACCAGCTGCCAGCAGCGCTCCCATGCCCATTCTGGCAGCATGTGATTGTTGAGGCATCAGGGAGCCAACCCAACCAGCACCTGGATGTGGGGTGGGGGTGGTTGAGAAGTCATTACAGTGGGTCTACATCATCAAGGATTCCTAGATATGTTGGGAATCCTCCTGTGTCCAGGTAGATTGGCCTTTGGGCTGTGCTGGCGCACAGGGCAGGATCTAGTCCATAATGCCCCTGAGAGTTGCATCACGAGTCACTGAGAAGTTGATGCATCTAATTTCTTTTTTAAATTAACCAACCATCAGGTTGATGGTGGCTGCAGAGGAATTTTTGAACTTCTGCAATGTGTATTAGGACTTTGGTAGGTGTTATTTCTTTCTCAGTGAGCTTTAAATAGTTTGCCCCTCTGTCAGAAGTTTATTATGAATGCATCCAGGAAGTAGCTTCATCTTTTTCATTTTATTTTTGTTGTTTGAGCAAAAGACTATCTTGTCCTACTTTTCCTGTTTATTCTTGGATGGCATCTTCAGAAACTTGGACACTATATTAGGAAGTTTCCTTTTCAGATGTAGCATCAACAGCATTAAGTAGGAATATATTTTTTCCTGCATGGATATTTGTAGCCATTAGTGGATCTTTTCTCACATTCAGCCAAACATTTTGCATTGGTGTCAATGTGGATTTTTCAACTTTTTTCTTTAAAATTGCCCTGTTTATTAACCTGCAACATCAAGTGAATTTAAATCTGCCTGGAGGAGTAAACCCAGGGTGAAATGCTGCAGTCCTTTGTTTGGATTCTTCATTTTGTGCTACACTGAAAATGATAGTATAAGCCCAGTGGCCTGAAGGCCCACAGAATTGAGAGCTCACTATTGTTTTTAATTATTGGTGAAATGGGAGAAGAAGGAGCAGCACAGAGCTGCTTAAGATTTGCAGATGGGCAGGGGCTCCATTGGCAAGGGAGCCCCTCTGCTAGCACTTGTTGGAGAGCAAGGGGAATGAACAGGGCGGGCCTAGCCTCATTTGCATTTCAGTTTTGTGTGATGGTTTGAGGTATTTTGCTTAAAATACAGATACGTGTTGAATTTGAGGGGGAATAAAATTCAGGTGACCCTGTTGGGATATGAAAGGGCAAAGGATCTACAGCAGAGGTGACTGTGGTCAGCTTGACCGACACTACAGTCAGGCAGAGTTGGGTAAGGGAGGCTGAACAGGTTTAAAAGAAAGAGGAAAAAACTTCTATTTGCTGGGGATGAGGACCTTTCTGGTGAGGATTCAATTATGGGTTCTTGATCCCAGTGGTGGCAGGTGACTTTTGACAGGTGAAGTACAAACCATAACATAGTTATCTTTAGCCCTAGCCCCACCCAATGTATAGTTTAATAGCTATTAAAAAAAAACTTACCTTATTTATCGTGAAGAAAAGGCAGGTGGGCCCTAGAGCTGCCATCGTTGGCTCCTTGTGTGCATGCACAGGTCCTGCGCAAGGTGCAGGCTCCATCCTGGCCCCCTACAAACACCCTGCAGCCCAGGCTTACCTGTTACAATCCTGCCATAGCCTCACCAAGCAGTGATTACCACAGTGATGCCCCTATAAAGCAACTCTTGGGTATGGTAAATTGCCAAGGCAGCTCTGTGAGGCACTTTAGCTATACCAAGATTTCAGCCTCAGCAGCACTGTGTTCTTCAAAGTTTCTGCTGGTGTTGAGCTTTGCTACTAGAGAGAGTGAGTTGTGACACTTTAATCAAATCACCATTTGTCCTCAAATCTGTATATATTTATGAATTAAATAAAAAAGAATATGTACAATGTATTTTGTAGCTTTTGGGAATTCTTGGTTAGGCTCTGCCTCACTTGCCTGGCTGATGAGCTGCCCCTGCTTGGTACCATTGATCTTTCTCTAAAAAGATGAACAGCAGCAGTCATGAGACAATGGAGAGTGGAGAGTGGTGGCAGCTTGGGGAGAAGCTGCAGAGAGAGCAGCAGCCTACCTAAGGCACTCTGGTGTAGGCCTCTCTACCCAGCAGTTACAGCTGAAGTCATTCCAGCTGGGTCAGGTGCTAGAGCCCAGACATCACTGACATTGGACTTCTCCAACCCTAGACAGCAAACTGTGAGTGGGGAGCTGGGGAGGAGGGAAGCAGCTAGAACATACTTAGACTAACATGCTTGACTTGGCCATCTATGTAGATACAATCACTATGTACTCTAATCTGTCTATCTATCTAAATTCCCGATAGAACTAAAGAAGTGAGTGTATTATTCTAGGTGTGGTCTCTCCAGAGTATGTTTCTATAAAGTCAGTGCACATCTAAAAAATGTCATTGCACTTCTGGGAATCACTGCACTTTCAAGCTCTGAAGTGTGCTGGTGTAACCCATGTCCCTAATAGGGAGATATCTCTTTAAGAGACCCATTTGGGGGAGATAGGAATGAGTTGTGTCTGGGTCATTGTTGCTAGGCAGATTTAGCACTCCACATCCAGAAGCTTCTGGAATTGGGTGTGGTAGTTTTGGGTCTGCTCCAATAGGTTCCCTGTTGCTGAGGTCAGACTCCGTGAGGGCAAGCAGTCAGGGCAGCTGCTTTACTAAGAGCCATGTTTCCTGTGTGAGTTGGGAGAAGCTGAGCCCAGGAGCAGAAAGCAGGCTGTTGTCCCTAACTCAGAAGTGCTTTGCAGCAGGGTTTTCTTTAAATCTATACACTTGTGACTTAACTGAGTGGTTGGTAAATCAGTCAGTTGACTGGCTAGCAGTGATTTCAGCAGAGGAAGCGTCTGCACGGATTCCAACTGAAGATTCCTATGAGCAAGTGGAGGGACGAGATTGTTTTAGACTCAGCAAACTGTATAGATTTGGTGATCAAAGACTCTAACTGCGACTTAGGGTACATCTTTGCTACCCGCTGGATCGGCAGGTAGCGA
The DNA here is from genome assembly GCF_015237465.2 of Chelonia mydas. Taxonomy (NCBI): domain Eukaryota; kingdom Metazoa; phylum Chordata; order Testudines; family Cheloniidae; genus Chelonia; species Chelonia mydas. The sequence continues at coordinate 33,956,456 of NC_051245.2, read as the reverse complement.
TCGATCTATTGGGGATTGATTTATCGCATCTGGTCTAGACGCGATAAATCGATCCCCGAATTGACACCGGTACTCCACCTCGGCAGGAGGAGTAAGCGGAGTCGACGGGCGAGCCGCTGCGGTTGACTTGCCGCCATGAGGACCGCCAGGTAAGTCGAACTAAGATATTTCGACTTCAGCTACGTGAATAGCATAGCTGGAGATATGTATCTTAGTTTGAAACGCCCTCCCCCTCAGTGTAGCCCAGGTCTAAGGTGAACTAAACCTAAGCATTTGGGAACTCTTAGTTTCTTCTCACTGTGTTTCTGTGGAGACTGAACTGTTCAGGTTTTAATTTGTTTTCTTTATTTATGTTTAAGTATAACTGTGAAGATAATGGCTGTGGGTTATAACAGTCATATTATGCTGTAAAATTAGATTATTGTTTGTTTCTTTATCATAAGATTTTATAAAGTTATTTAATTAAATTCATTTCTTTAGTTCCTTTTGGGACTTGAATGTGGAGAGGTTGACCCTGTGCAATCCTTGCTGAGAATCCTTAGAGACTGAACTCTGGGTCTCCAGCTACTTTTCTATAGGAGTTGGGGTTTTTTTTTTTTTAAGGCACTGGAGAAGGGCAATGAAGTGAACTCTAGCCCACCCAAAGGTTGCACTGGGAGGCACTGCTAAGGGACATGGCTGGAGGCATTTTTTGAACTATTACCTCTTTCCTCTCAGAATTGTTGTCCATTTCCCAGTGGCTTGGGGTAGCAGTGCTTCACACACAGTCTACTCTATCCTCCTCTGTTGTCTTCTCTTTCTACTGCAATGAATTGGGGGGGGGGGGGGGAGGAGTTCTGCATTCAGAGCATTCATTCTCCATTCCAATATTAAGTACGTTGGGACAGGTTCTTAGGTTTTTTCCTTAGGGAAAACTCTCGTTGACTTCACTGGAAATTTTGCCTGAGTATGGACTAAAGCCATTTCTACACTACAAACTTTGGTCAATGCAAGTTATGTTGGCATAAAGCTGTCACAATTAGTAGATTGCTTGTGTACGTGCAAACTTGGCTTCTGCGTCAGCACTGCTCATACTCACCAGGAGTATTTGTGTAAATGCACAGGGTGGTGCACCATGGGTAGGTATTCCAGTGTGCAATCCGCCACTGTCAGGTGCAATGTCTTTTGGGAAATTTTGGCAATGTATGGTGGGGCAGAAATGAGTTGCACAGGGGTGACAGGGAGCAAAGGCTCAATGTCCCAGCATGCAACTGTCTCCATCCCATAATGTCATTTATAGCCCATAATTTCTGTGCCTTTAAAAAAATCTCATGTATCTGCACAGCCCTTCTCACTGTCCACTATCTCTGACAGAAGCAAGGAGCCTGCACAACTTTGTGCTGTTGTCATGTATGTTGCAAGCACAGGACTCATAAGAACATAAGAATGGCCATACTGGGTCAGACCAAAGGTCCATCCAGCCCAGTATCCTGTCTGCCGACAGTGGCCAATGCCAGGTGCCCCAGAGGGAGTGAACCTAACAGGTAATGATCAAGTGATCTCTCTCCTGCCATCCATCTCCACCCTCTGACAAACAGAGGCTAGGGACACCATTCCTTACCCATCCTGTCTAATAGCCATTAATGGACTTAACCTCCACGAATTTATCCAGCTATCTTTTAAACCCTGTTTTAAACATGATCTTCTCATATTTGCAGTTCCTGTTTGAAACATGATCTTCTGGTATTTGCAGACCCATAAGAAGAACTGAATCAGTGGGGAACATGATGATTTCTTGGAGGACAGACTGCTGTGGGACATAGTGAGACCCAATTCAAGGTTGTTGTTGGAATTCAGGTTGCAGCTGTGGATGGTGGAGTGCCACCTCTGGGCCTGAGAAATGAGCAGTGCCTGGTGGAATCACATCATAATACAGGCTCAGTGGGTGCAGAACTTTCGGATGCACAAGGCCACATTCCTGGATCTGTGTGCTGAGCTTCTCCTAGCCCTCCAGCACAGAGACACCAGAATGTGAACAGCACTGATAGTGGAGAAGCGAGTGGTGATCGTAGTGTGGAAATCTGCAATGCCAAATTGCTAGTGGTCAGCAGGACATCATTTTGGAGATGGAAAATCCACTGCAGGAGCTGTTGTTATGCACATGCACAGGACCATTAATCATTTCCTGCTACCAAGGACTGTGACTTTCAGCAATGTGCAGGACATAGTGGATGGATTTGCAGCAATGGGGTTCCCGAACTGTGGTGGAGCAATAGATGGTATGCATATCCCTATTTTGGTAGGGAGGTGCTGTAATGGAGTTCTCCATGGACTGCAAAGGGAGACGAGCCCATGATTGTTGAACCTGTAGGTCTACATGTCTGGCAGCAAACATAGATGCTGAAGAGATGCCCCGTTATGCCCTGGTGCACCTCCCTCTCCTTTTCCTGCTGAGACTCCTGGGCCTTTCGTCTGTCCATTCTTTCCTTATCTAGGCTGTCTCCAGTGTTAACCTTCCAGGCCCTTTGCTCATGGTCTGATGCAGCACTGGCTTGCAGGATCTCACTGAACACGTCATCCTGAGTCCTCTTCTTTCTCTTCCTCATCTGGCTCAAATGTTCTCCAAGTGCGGAGGGGGAACCCCTCAAGACCGCAATGGCAGCAGCTGGAGATAAAACACATTTTCAGTATAGTCATAATGGAAAATGAACATTACAATTCAGAACTTCTGTCCCTTGCTCTCCTAAAGTTTTAAACAAGGTGTGCTTATTGATGCTTCAGCTTCAGAATGCTTGAGCCTGACGCCACTCATGACACCAGCCATGGTGAGTATGGCCTGCCAGGGGAGAGGCAAATGAGGAACAAATTGCTCGGTGGCATGAAATATGAGTCTAGGGCAATGGCACTGAATGCTGGTTCCATTTTCCATAGGCGGTATTTTATGGAAATGGATAGCGGGATTTTAGCTGATATCTCACTCCTGAAGGTAAAAAAGACAAAGAGCACAGCTGCAGGTGATGTCCCAAAGCTGCCTGGGCCCATATGCTGCCAGCCTGCTTACTGCAATGGTGCCTGCCAAAGTTATAGTTGACTGGTGTGGGAAAGTATCCTACCTCAGAGAAAGAAATAAGGCTGCCATCTCTAGAAACTTTCAGCAGAGGATTGCAGAGTATCTCCATGAACGTTTCATTGAAATCTCTCAGGAAGATTCAAGGGACATCCCTGTGTGTATATAAACAAACTACTTCCCTTCCCCACCTTGCCTACCTCTACAGGGCAATGAAAAGCAGATAATAACACTACCTCTTTGTTTCATGGCTCCCTCTTCTAGTATGAGTAAATGAATGGTAAGTCAACAGTTGTATCCTGTTAAGTTGGGGGCGCCATCAGTATATCATTGTAATGGGAAATACAATTACACACTTACCCAGGGTTCCTTCCCCTGCATCAGCCTCACCTGTTGGGATTGAGTGGACTGCGGTGGAATCTGAGAAGTCCTGGCTTGCAGCATATCTGAATCCCTCTCCAGTCACATGTCCCCCATTCTCTTCCTCCATCTCCTGGTTCTCACTGTTCATGCCAGGGGCTTGTGGCTTGGGCTCTTTGAAGGTATCCAGTGTGGTGTGCAGAGTGGTGGTGGGGTCTCCACCAAGTATGCCAGGCAGATCTTTGTAGAAAGGGCAGGTCTGCAGCTTGGCACCAGATCAACGGTTGGACTACCTGACCTTCGATATGCTTTCATGTGGCAATTCTGCTGTTCCTGGTTGCATCCCTTCTCCTGCATCACCCGTTCAATCTGCTCCTCGACATCTGTGTTTCTATGGCTGGTCCAGAGCTGTGCTTGCACAGTCCCTTCTCCACACAGGCCCAGGAGATCCAAGATCTCCTGTCTACTCCAAGGAGGAACATGTCCAGAGGTGAAAGTAAGCTGGTACGCCCCGGTACGGCATACCGGCAAGAGCTGGTGCACCGTACCGGGATGGATCGGCTTCCCCAGGTGCAATTTAAAGGGCCTACGGCTCCCAGCAGCGGCTGGAGCCCCCGGCCCTTTAAACTGCTGTCAGAGCCCTGCTGCCGGAGCCCTGGGGTACCGGTGTCGGGGCTGGGGCAGCGATTTAAAGGGCCCGGGGAGGTAGTGGCGGCTGAGCCCTGGGCCCTTTAAATTGTCCCCAGAGCCCCGCCGCCACTTCCCCAGGGCTCCAGCAGGCTCTGGGGACGATTTAAAGGGCCCGGAGCGGTAGTGGTGGCCGGAGCCCTGGGGAAGCCACGGCGGAGCTCCGGGGACAATTTACAGGGCCCAGGGCTCCAGCCGCTGCTACCGCCCAGGGCCCTTTAAACTGCTGCCAGAGCCCCCGGCTGCTGCTGTTACCCCGGGGAGGGGGAAGGAGGCACTTGCCAGTACAGGGTGGGCCGGGGTTTACTCTGACTTCCTCCAGCCCCGCCCCTTCCGCCCGAGGCCCCACCCCTTCTGGGGGCCAGAGCCAGCCCCAGCCCAGCCCCGTACCAGTAAATCCCTAGATTTACTTTCACCCCCGAACATGTCTGGAGCATGTAGCTGGGGTGGTCAGCTGACAGTTGCACACAACAATGGAGAGCTGATAGGTGTGCTTGCCATGCTGGACAATCAGGAAAAGGAATTTTAAAAACCAGCAGGGTATTAAAGGAGAGGGGAACCCTCTGGTCTCCATGACCCCTGGGCAACAGAGTTCACAACTGTGACCAGAGCAGTCAGTGTTGGGCATTGTGAGACAGCTGCTGGAGGACTGTGAGACAAAGTAGCAGAGTGTCTACACTCACGCTGTGTCAGCCTCAGTACTATGGCTCAATGCTGCTTGGGGAGGTTGTGTTAATGTGTCGCTGTAATGAAGCACTTACATGGGTGGCAGACAAATTTAAGTGTAGACACACGCACAACTAAATGACACAAAGCGGCTTATGTTGACCTAACTTTGTAGTGTAGACCAGGCCTAAAGCCAAAATCCTCAAAGGTATTTAGGCTCCTAATTTTCACTGAAATATCTAAACACCTTTCAGGATCTGAGCCTAAGTGAAAACTGAGACTGGATCTCAGGATTTGGCCAAAAAGGACTTACTCTTAGTAGGTGTGTGTGTGTTCGGTCAGGGGCCTAAGCCTCCCTCAAGGTGCCAGGACAAGCAGGGGAACTGAGAGGATGTGGTTAGGTGAGGGGTACAACATTATGGCATAACAACAACTTGTGGATGCTTCCTTTTTATGCAGTAATACAGTAACTGTATCTTGAACTAGTGACATATTGGCCTTTGGGGTGGAGTTCTCTCATCCAGGATACATTTATAGCCTCACAAAGAGGAAACACCTTCAATTTAAGTAATCTAATTAGTTGTTACATATGAGTCTTTGTCTCAAAATAGAAAAACAAGGTGGGTTTTTTTTATTCCATTCAGCTGTCTGGCAGCATTTAGCTTTACCATTATTATCCAACATTTACCAACTCATATACCATAGAACCTCAGAGTTACAAACACCGTGGGAATGGAGGTTGTTCATAACTCTGAAATGTTCGTAACCCTGGACAAAATGTTATGGTTGTTCTTTCAAAAGTTTACTACTGAACATTGACTTAATATGGCTTTGAAAATTGACTATGCAGAAGAAAAATGCTGCTTTTAACCCTCTTAATTTAAATGAAGCAAGCACAGAAATAGTTTCCTTACCTAGTCAAATCTTTTTTTAAGCTTCCCTTTTCTTTTTTTTTTTATATACTAGTTTATGTTTATCACAGTAGTGTACAGTGTTTGTTTTTTGGTCTTTGCTGCCTGATTGTGTACTTCTAATTCTAGATGAGGTGTGTGGTTGGCCAGTCAGTTTGTAACTCTGTTGTTTGTAACGGAGGTTCTACTGTAAATACCTTTTGTAATAGTATGAGGTTTCTTTCTATTAAAAAAATATTCTCCCTCCACACCCAAATTAACTGGATTGCTGTAAGGCCTTATATTGTGACAATTAGGCAGGGCTCTCCCTAGCTATTCTGGGGACCTACGCAGCCCCGCGGGGGTGTGTGTGTGTGTGTGGGGCCCCAGGCCTCTGCGGGAGTGGCGGGAGAGAGGGGGCGGCTAGCCCCAGGCCTCTGGGTGTGGGGGGGAGGCCTCTGTGGGGGAGGAGCGGGGGGGCTGGCCCCAGGCCTCTGCGGGGTGGGGGGGGCAGGCCCTAGGCCTCCGCAGGGGTGGGCTGGCTTCGGGGACAGCGGGAACCACCCTCCAGCACTCACCAGCAGCGTGGCTGGGACTGGGTCGCTGCACTCCCGCCACCGGTGAGTGCAGGCCCAGCCCTGCTAGCTGCTGCAGTGCTCAGGGAAGTGGGGGCAGGGCTGGGGTGGAGCAGGGGCAGGAAGAGACGGATATGGGGTGGAGCAGGGGCGGGGACCCTGGGGAAGAGCCCCAAATTTCCTGGTGCCCTACGCAGCTGTGTGCTTTGCATATGGGTAAGGACGGCCCTGAATTAGGCCCTACTGTGGCCTTGATGCATGCCTATGGAGGCCAGTTTACAGCCCAGTGAGTTGTTCTGTATAAAGCAGCCGTTGTTGGTTTTGGCTCTTCTCTTTATCGTGAATGCAGAGAAATGGAATGTTACTGACTTTCCCCCCATTGTTTTCCTGAACGTTTTTATGAAGTAAAATCGCACATAGCTCTAACAGTGGAGAAAAACAAACATTTTACAGACAGTTTAATATGACAGCAGCAGCCCTCTTCATCTTTTCTAAACATTGACTTACTCCTGGTCAGTGGCTGTTATTTACATTTTGCATTGTACGTTCTTGACAAAAAGCTAAAGCTAGTGAGGTCAAAAGAGGTAATAGTTTGCTTTGGTAGAAGTGTTTCAGAGGTGTACTAGAAATAGCCTTAAAGTCTCCCTTGCACCTAGCACCTGTTCAAACTCTTACAGCTAATGACTATTTATTTTCAATATTTACTTTATACTTTGCAACAAAACAGTAGGGAAATCAGAATTAGTAAATGTCCTCAAGTTTATTCACATGGCTTGAGCTATTTTAGTAAAGAATCAGTAAAGAATCAGGATTGTTTAGTAGGGATTGGCATGGGCAATGCAGTTATAATTAGAAATCACTTGTTTTAAATAACAGCATCTCTCTCTCAGTCCAGGAAGCTGTCACTGCAATGGTGTGAGCCTTTACTCCCTAGAGTGTATAGGAGCCCTGCGGTGTAAGTCTCTTTAAAGAAAGAACAGATGCATTTTGCCAGATATGATCTCGCCTTTTTTCCTGGTGACTGAAGGCACCAATTATGACTGAGTCTTTATTACTGGTGATGAGGCACAAGTCAGAAAAACTCAGTTTGACTTTCCAATCACAGACAGAATTTGCAGGGTTAGCAATTAATACACATACACACACACACAGATATAATTTAGAAAGTCACTTTTCAGAGCCTCACTCTAAACATCTATTATCTACATTCACATGAGAATGCAGTCTTCCTACTCTTGCAGGAACTGAAGGACACAACATGCATGTAATATACATGTTTCCTGGGAAATTGTACACAGCATACAGGATCTCACATGTACTTGAGTTTATTAGACTATGGAATGATTATATAAAGGTCACTGTCTAGAACATCTTACTTGAAATACTAGAAATAAATTAATAATAATCCTGCCATGTCCACTTAAAGTGGAGGGAAACTTGTAAATTTGTATGTTTGCCATGGATATAGATTCCATGTGGGATTATAAGGAGCACCAGCTCTGCTACAGTTCAGGCTGAGCATCTCTTCTTTTGTAGAGGTGGACGAATTTAAAAACCATATGCTCTCTGATTGTCTTGAATCTGCTGTGCCTCATGGGGATGCTGGGTAGTGCTAGTGAACCAGATTTGGGATCATGGAATAATACGGTCCTGAGATACAGCTCCCTAAACAGCATTTTAAAAATAATTTGTTCTTTGAACTTTTTTGCACAAATCTGGGGATCAAACTATGGCCTGATCCTCCCCAGACTTCAGATTTATGTCAGCTAGTGTCTAGCACCCTTGTCCGTTTGGAGAAACAATTTTGTAAAAGATAATCAGATAAAGTTTAGAACTTCAAGTCAGCATGTGCTAAACAGAGATGCTTAAAATAGGGAAATGCATATTTATATCCAAGACTAGGGCTCTGTTGAAGGAAGAGGGTTTCCTGGCAGTCTGTTGTCATAATAATGGGGTGGCTCAAGGTGACAGGCTGTGGTCAGTAAACCTGCGCTACACCCAGGAACTGTGAGTTTGAGCCCTTTAGCAGTTTTCAGAAAATGGGTGTTGTGCACATTCCTTGCATTTTACAGGGGCTCCTTTTGGAAGCTTTGTCCTGAGACCCAAATTTCTGGTTTAAAAATGATATTAAAAGTGCTCTAAAACCCAAAGGCAGACTCTTATTTTATTTGGGAAGTATTGTCAAGGAAATTAGCATTGATTAAACAGAGGGAAGATGAAAGACTAATAAGTAGTTAGGATAATATTATGTTTCCTGAGCAATGGAACTGAATGTGATCAAAGGGAAGCAAGTCTGGGTCATTTTATCAAGGGGTTCCTGATACACAGACCCCCTATAAGGAGGTCATAGAACATTTTCAGATTCTTACAAATTTTTTGGTGAAGAGCTAAAACATAAGAATGGCCCTCCTGGGTCAGACCAAAGGTTCATCTAGCCCAGTACCCTGTCTTCTGAAGTGGCCAGTGCCAGGTGCCCCAGAGGGAATGAACAGACAGGAATCATCCAGTGATCCATCCCCTGTCGCCCAATTCCCAGCTTCTGACAAACAGAGGATAAGGACCCCATCCCTGCCCATCCTGGGTAATAGCCATTGATGGACCCATCCTCCATGAATCTGTTTAGTTCCCCTTTGAACCTTTTGATCACAGGACCCTGCTCAGGAACAGTGAAGTAGCAAGTTCTAATAGGAAGCAGTTTCTGATACAAGGGCAGCTCCTCTTCCTCCTCCCCTCCCGTGGGGATGCGCAGCCCCCCCAACTGCCTCTCTGCCCCGGCCCCCTTCCCCCATTGCTTTCTTCAGCCTCCCCCGCTGTTCCCTTCCCCCCACCACCCCCGTCACCTTCAGCTCCCCCATTGCCCTCTTCAGCTTCCCCCAACTTCCCCCCGGTCCCCTTCCCCCCCATTGCCTCTTCAGCCCCCCCATCACTCCCTTCAGCCTCCCCCAACTGCCCCGGTCCCCTTCCCCTCATTGCCCCCCCTCAACCTTCCCTCTGCCCCCCAGGCTCCTCCTCAGCTGCCTTTCAGTCTCCCCCCCTACACCCAACTGTCCTCCTTCAACCTTCCCCCTGAACCCCTCACCCAGCTGCCCCACCCAGACCCCTTTAATTTCCCTCCCCCGCAACTGCCCCTTCACACACTCCCCTCCCCTCTGCCTCTCCCCAAGTTCCCGGCTCCTGGTGATGATTGTGATGTGATTTTTATGTATGTCTACAAATCTAAAATCAAGTAAAAGTTATTGTGGTGTGGGGTTTTTTTTTGGTTTGTTTTATTTTAAATTTGATTTCATTCAGCATGTTGTTTTTAAAACCACTCTCAGGTTCCCTTCCCCACAACCATCTGCTTCCTTACCATGGGGAACAGGAAATGCTTTTTAAAAAACCTTTTCCAAAGTAAAATGTAAAACAAGCCAAGCAACCCCTTCCCTTGCTTTGTGCTGCTGACCCTTCCCCTTCCCCAATCCTGTTGTCCTGGCCAGCTAGAGGTGGGAGATGCCTCCCATTCAAAGTCCCATCTCTCCAATGAAAGGCAGGAGTGGTTCAAGCCTCACACAAAGAGGGAAGGGAAGGAATGGAGCAGCGGCAACACCTACCTTGGGGATGGCAGAGACCTCCCCCAGTGTGTGAAAGAGGATCTGGTGGTCCCTGCCTGCTGAAGGGGAGTAGGAAAAAAACCCATTAAGAAGAATGGAGTAGTTCACACCTCTTAGAGCTGTTGTTTCAGGCTGTATTCATCTAAATGGGGTGGTCTCATTCAATTGAGAGCATCACATTGAGATGCAGGGGCCACTTCACACCCCTCTGAGCCTCCTATGCACCTATGGATGTATAGAGCCCCTTCTTTAGGGGCAGGCCGGGACTCTGCATCTCTACTCTCCAGTCCCTTTCTACCTCCAGCTGGCACATTTACTCCTCAAAGCCCCGCCACCTTTCCACAGCCAGTCCAGGCTTAGCAGAGGCATAGTGTAGCAAGAAAGAGGGTGGAGGTGGTGGGCACGTGGTGGTGGGGAACTTGAAGAAATGGGGATGTTGGGACAGTCAGAGCAATGGCCAAGATGGAGGGAATATTGGAGGAGTTGGAGCAGTATCAGGGGAGGGGGAGAATGTGGGCAGTTGGAGGGAAAATGGTGGGGTTAGAGCAATGAGGGACAATATGGGGGAGCGTTGGAACAATGCAGGGAAGAATGGGGTGGAAAGCAGGGATGGAGGCAGAGTTGCACAATGGGGGATATTGGGGCAGCTTCATCTCTTTCCCCACAAAGTCCCCCATGTCTGGCTCCCCCTCCCCAAATATCCCCACTCACTCCATGGTAGTCACTGCACTGTTCCTGTGCCCTCTCTAGCTCCTCAATCTGTGGGTCCCATGCCAATGCCTGTCTCTCCATGGAGAGGAGGGAGAATCAGGCTGTGCTGGACAGGTGGAGAAATGGGCATTGAGGAGATGATGCTGTGGCAGTGAAGGGCCTCATATACACCCAGTACATTCTGTGTCCAGGCTAATCAGTGTCCGTGACCCAGATGCAGTAGAAGGGCTGGACTGTGATACATAAAGGTGCAGAATATAAGAACATCAGAATGGCCATACTTGGTCAGACCAATGGTCCATCCACCTCAGTATCTTGTCTTCTGACAGTGGCCAATGCCAGATGCTTCAGAGGGAATGAACAGAACCAACAATTATGGAGTGATCCATCCCCTGTTGTCCACTCCCAGCTTCTGGCAATTGGAGGGTAAGGATACCTAGAGCATGGGAGAGCATCCATTACCAGCTTGGATAATAGGCATTGATGGACCTATCCTCCATGAACATTATCTAGTTCTTTTATGAACCCCATTATAGTTTTGGCCTTCACAACATCCCTTGGCAACGAGTTCCACAGGTTGACTGTGCATTGTGTGAAGTACTTCCTTTTGTTTGCTTTAAACGTGCTGCCTATTAATTTCATTAGGTGACCCCTGGTTCTTATGGGAAAGAGTAAATAACACTTCCTTATTCACTTTCTCCATACCAGTCAAGATTTTATAGACCTCTATCACATCTCCTCTTAGTCATCTCTTTTCCAAAAGTCCAGTCTTTTTAACCTCTCCTCATATGGAAACTGTTTCATACCCTTACTAATTTTTGTTGCCCTTCTTTGTACCTTTTCCAATTCTAATATATATTATTTTTGAGATGGGGTGACTACAACTGCATGCAGTATTCAAGGTGTGGGTGCACAATGGATTTACGTAGTGGCAGTATGATATTTTCTGTCTTAATATCTCTTTCCTAACAATGTTCCCTCTAATTTTTGACAGGCCGTGTGCGCAAAAAATTTCTTCTGTGCAAATTTTTGAAGCAGAGTTCAAATTTGTGCACCATGAGGCAAATGCACCCAAGCGAGTAAAATGCTTATACATTTAAAAAGTTTTAATTTGCAATTTGTGATAATAATAGTTTTACACCATGTTATTTTATAAATGTCATTTTTAAATACTTAGAAAAAGGAAATTTAACCTCCTCCCCGCCCCCCCTTACCAGCTAGTAGAATCTGGCTGTATTGATAGATGGCGGGCGAACAATGTCAAAAGTCGCCCGCAAATGATATTTTGGCCTGGCTCCGCTGTAGTATTTCATTTGTTGCGCGCACGGTGTTTCGCTGTGTGCGTGGGGTTTAGGATCTGTGTGTGGGCGCACATCTTAGAGGGAACAGTGTTTCCTAATGGTTCCTAACATTGTTAGCTTTTTTGACTACTGCTGCACATTGAGAAGATGTTTTCAGAGAGCTATCCATAATGACTCCAAGATCGCTTTCTTGAGGGGTAACAGCTAATTTAGACCCCATCATTGTATCTGTATAGTTGGGATTATGTTTTTCAATGTGCATTACTTTGCACTCATCAACATTGAATTTTATCTGCCATTTTGTTGCCCAGTCATCCAGTTTTGTGAGGTCCCTCTGTAACTCTTCACAGTCTGCTTTGGATTTAACTATTTTGAGTAATTTTGTATCATCTCTGAATTTTGCCACCTCACTGTTTACCCCTCTTTCCAGATCATTTATGAATATGTTGAACAGCACTGGTTCAAGTACAGATCCTTGGGGAACATCACTGTTTACCTCTCTCCATTCTGAAAACTGACCACTTATTCCTACTCTTGGTTTTCTGTCTTAACCAGTTGCTGATCCATGAGAGGACCTTCCCTCCTATCCCATGACAGCTTACTTTGCACAAGAGCCTTTGGTGAGGTACCTTGTCAAAGGCTTTGTGAAAGTCAAAGTACACTATATACACTGGATCACCCTTGTCCAAATGTTTGTTGATCCCCCTCAAAGAATTCTAATAGATTGGTGAGGTATGAGTTTCCTTACAAAAGCCATGTTGACTCTTCCCCAACAAATCATGTTCATCTAGGTGTCTGATAATTGTTATTTACTATAGTTTCAATCAATTTAGATTAAAAAAAGGAAATTAAATGCCCCAAAACTTTGTTAATGCAGAGTTAAGATTGCCTCATGCCATTCCAAAATGTGGAGAGTGGCTGAACTTAAACCTCTATGGAAATATAAAGGAAATATAAAGTTAAGGTACGTGGCATTGCCATGACCAACGGTAACTCTGCTCTCTGAGTGATGCCTCAGCATACCAATAACACTCAGATTAGCACTCCTCCAGCAAAGATGCTACACTTTGGTAACAGAGCACATGAGCACTGTAGGACAAAGTCTAACACCTTCTCTTTGCTAAGGCAGAGCTTGGGTTTCGATCAGGTGTAGCAAACAGGAGCTACCTACACCTCAAACACTGAGCCTACTCCACACAAACCATCCCAGACTTGCTAACTGTTACCCCTCCTTCACCTTTGTCCAGAGGATTCCTTGTAAGATTCTGCCTTTACTTACTTCTTACTAAGGTCTGAAGGCCTATGCCATATATGCCACCAGACTGCTAACAATCCTTTGTGCACCTCTACTGATACAACCTACAACATTCAGCACTGAAATGAGGCATGCTTTAACTCTTAGGGTACACATGCACCTCTCTTCATATCACGGCCACATGACAGATCACAATCCATCTACCATTCAGTTATAGTTACACCTAGCACAATCCATGCAGATGTAGTGAATGCAGATATATGTTGCAATTCCAATCTGTGGAACATAACACAAACAATGGCATGTTCTTTTAACACTTCCTCATGTCTACTTACTATAGATACATAGATTTTAAGGCCAGAAAGGAGAATTAAATCATCTAGTCTGATGGATCTCCTGTATCACACAAGCCAAAGCATTTCATCCATTAACTCCTGGTTTGAGCCTATAATTTGTGTTTGGCTAAGGCATACGTTCCAGAAAGGCATCCAGTCTTGATCTGAAGCCATTAAGAGATATAGAATCGATCACTTCCCTTTGCAATTTGTTTACCTTTGCACCCCCTTACTGAACCATTGCCAGGGGTACAGAATTAAGGCTATGTTGTGGGGGTGGTATGTACCTTAATTTAGTACTTCCTGGATTTCAGTGGTTTAACTTTAGCCACGCTCCACATTCTGGAAGGGCATGAGGCACTACGGGGCACCTTAATTCAATAAACCAAAATTATGGACCATTGTGCTAGGTACTGCACACTGTAGAGGACAATCCTGAAGCTGACTGTAAATAGACATGACAAGCAAGGGAACACTACTATACCCATTATACAGATGTGAAACAGAGGCACAGAGGTGTGAAGTGACTCACCCAATGTCACGTAGAATGTCTGACAAAACTAGGAACAGAACCCAGATCTTCTAAGTCCTGTCAAATGCCTTAACCACAAGATCAGACTTCTTTTCAACCCCGCATCAATACACAGCAGTTCTGGACAATATTCCCTGCTGTCCCATGGGCTTTAACTCCCCTTCATTTAGCTGGTGTGTGTGTGTGTGTGTGTGTGTGTGTGTGTGTGTGTGTGTGTGTGTGTGTGTGTGTGTGTGTGTGTGTGTGTGTGTGTGTGTGTGTGTGTGTGTGTGTCAGATTGTACATAAAATTGAGTGGTTTGTAGCGGGTGGCCAAACAAATAGCTTTGGAGAACTCTAGACATGTTTGAACTGTCTCTGCATATGAGATACCTAGTCTAAAAATCAATTTAAAAATTATTTCTGGAAAGTTTTTATATTTACCCTTCTAGACACAAATCAAATTTGCCTAGATTCCCTGATTTTTTTCAAATTCCTGTATTATTATATTCCAAACTGGTTCTACTTGTTAGTTCATGTTCATAAAGATATTACTAATAATTAAAACAGCATTTAGAAAAACAGAACATATTACCTTTCTTTTAATAGACAGAATATTTTTGAAAAGGGCTACTTTTTTCTTTACTCTATGCAGTATATTTATCTACTACTGGAAAACAATTCCTAGGACACTTTAATTTTGTTCTTTTCAACAGCATTATTAAAATGACTAAACAGAGGAATTGATAATGTCTGCAGTTGCTTTTGTGCAGCATTACAGAACATGCAACTGCTGGGGAAAGATACATGAAATAGCTTTATTTGTGAACAATGTACCCTTGTCTGTCACACTTTCAGGAAAAAGATTTTATGGGAGGTCACAAGGGCAAAGCAGACAGTATCCTCCTCTTGAACTTCACTGGCATTTCAGTTTAGCTTCACCGGAGATTAAAGTGAATATGTAGAGCAGAAAATAGAAGTGAGTGGGAGGAGAAGTCTTCTTATAAACCAGCTGTATCAAAGGAACTTTTCCCCCCCAAAAGTGGGGAGGGGGAACAACCATGAACAAATGAGTTAAAACGAATCAATAGGTTGCTTGCTTTACTCAGTCTAGACTGGATTCTGTTGCATCAAGGTTTTAGTGTACATTTTGAAAAGCTGCAGAACACTGTATGGTAAAAACATTAATGAACTGTAAATTTAACACTAAAAATGTCATTGCTTTTCATGCTGCATCATTAGGGGCCTCTGAGCAGCTGGACAGGGGAAGGCTCTTTGCTCTTGTAGAGCTGTACAAAGTCTGCTCTCAATGGGCTGAACCTGCATCACCGATTTAAATGGGAGCAAGATCAAGCCCAGTAGAAGTTGCTGTACTCTGGGGAGCACAGGGGCTGCTCACTCCAGCGCTCCTCTGAGGCATAAGACTCCAAAAAGGGGTTGGTGGGTAAGACCAGGCAATGGCCTTGTTCCCCTCACTGGCCTATGAAGTGGGACTGATGAACTACGGAGCATTGTGCTGCATCTTAATGCTCCAACTACCATACACAAGAAACAGTCTCAACAGAGGCTGAGAGCCTGCCTCCTTATGGGGTGAAATGGCTTTACACTGCCTCCTCTTCTCAGGGCACTTGCCTAAATACCACACTCTGGCCCTATATTTGTAAGCCACATTGTTCTGGGAAAAACAGAACAAAATAGCTACAGGTATTTGGCTTCATTTCCCTTATTTTTCATGGTGTTTTAAAAGAGTGATGCAAATATTTTCTTTCATAATCATTAAACCTAGAATCAGCCTTTGAACAATGCCTCTCTCAGCTTTTCTGGGGTCAGGTTCTGGCTCTGTTTGCACCATGCTGGTGAATATGCCTGGGGAGAAATACTGGCTTCATTGAAATCAATAGCAAAACTCCCATTCAAGTGGGGCAAGTCTTTAACCCGTGGTGTCTAGACATTATGGTGATAGCTAGAAATTTCTAATGACCCGTCTCCATTCTTTTATACTGTATAGGCCCACTTCTGTAGGCCTTACAGAGGTAAAATGCCCATTGACCGCAGGAGGAATTTTACCAGAGTATGGACTTCAGGACTGTGCCCATTACATGTACAAGAATATATTATCTATGTAGTATTCAAAGGTAGCCTACTCAGAATTTACATCTTTGACCATGTAGTTGAGGAAGGTCAAGGGTCTTGGTTTATGGTTTACTAAATACTTAGGCCATGTTTACATCAGCGAGCTTACAGAGGCACTACTGTACCGAAGCAGCTACGCCACTGTAAGATCGCTCGTGTAGCCACTCTATGCCAATGGGAGAGAGTTCCCCTTTCAAAATAATAAAATCAGAGTGGCGGGAGCTATACAGGCGGGACATAGTGCTGTGTACATGACCATTTATGCCAGAAAAACTTATGTTGCTCAGGGGTGTGGTTTTTTCACACTCCCACCTGACATAAGTTTTGTCGATGTAAGTGGTAGTGTAGACATGGTCTTAGTCATATAGCTTTGGTTTTGCAAGGCCAATGACAAGCAGTAAAAGGTCCCAGACCCCACTGGATATACAAGAAGCACTATTATTTTCTTATATTGTGGTAGATTCCACATCTAGGTGTTATACAGACCCAGAGGGAGATGCAGTCACTTCCCTGAAGAGTTTATAATCTAAAAGACAAAGAAACACACCAGCAGTGAAAGTGATGCAATGTTTTGATTTATTAAGGGCATCCCACTGGCCATGGTGCATTCTATGTCTCCTTCTGTGCCTGCTCCAAAGCAGATCAATCTGCTAAAGCTGCCAGTGAAATGACTTAGGCCCTACTTCAACAAGGTATTTTAATATGTACCTACCTTTAAGCACAGGAGTTGCCCCAATGACTTCAATAGGCTTTAATACCTGGGGTCTAAGTCCCTGAGCGTGTACTTTTGGCTGGGGTTTAATTGTTGGGGGTGACCAAGATGGTCATTATATAAGTGTATGACTGTTCCCAACTGCCTCTCCATGCACCCATGATTAGTAAGTATGGGAATGTGATTCAGTGTAGGGTTAAAGAGAGTAAATTAATTACAGCCTGAGAAGAGAGGAGTATATAGAAAGAACAGAATAGAAGTTCGCCCTATGAAAGCCAAATGACATACATAAATGCTGCATTCAACCAGAGTCTAGGGCTCTATTGTCTCCTGAAACTTTCAGGAGGATTAGGCAGCTGCATGTTGTCATCTTTAATATCAAAACTAGAGACTACTTGTGGGAAAAAAAAACAACACCAACATTTTCAGAGTAAAGGATATAGGATAAGTGACTTTACAGCACTGCTAACAACAATTCATGGTAAATGCTATTTGCTGATTGCTGGAATTTCATAACGAATCATTTACATTTATTTCTAGGACTTTGGGTCCTTTTTCTTTAATGACCTCTGCCTAGAATAACAAACTCTACTGGTTCTTTACTAAAGTCTCATCTTGTACTGTGTACAATGCGATTTGTTGGGCAAGAGTCAACAAGGCTTTTGTAAAGGGAAATCATGGTTCACCAATCTATTAGAATTCTTTGAGGGGGTCAAATATGTGGACAAGGATGATTCAGTGGATATTGTGTACTTGGACTTTCAGAAAGCCTTTGACAATGTCCCTCACCAAAGGCTCTTCAGCAAAGTAAGTAGTCATGGATAAGAGGGAAGGTCCTCTCATATATCAGTAACTGGTTAAAAGACAGGAAACAGAGTAGGAATAAGTAGTCAATTTTCAAAATGGAGAGAGGTAAATAGTGGTTTCTGACAGGGATCTGTACTGGGACCGGTTCAACATATTCATAAATGATCTGGAAACAGGGGTAAACAGTAAGGTTGCAAAATTTGCAGATGATACAAAATTACTCAAGATTGTAGCCTGCTTTGAACTTAACTAAGAGTTACAAAGAAATCTCACAAAACTGGGTGACTGGGCAACAAAATTGCATTTATCAACATTGAATTTCATCTGCCAAGAAATGCATAATGGAAAACAATCCCAACTATACATACAAAATGATGGGGTCTAACTTAGTTGTTACCACTGAAGAAAGATCTTGGAGTCACTGTGGATAGCTTCCTGAAGGTATGTGCTCAGTGTGGAGCAGCAGTCAAAACAGCTAACAGAATGTTAGGCACCATTAGGAAAGGGATAGATAATAAGACAGAAAATATCATAATGCCTCTATATAAATCCATTATATGCCCACACCTTGAATACTGCATGTAATTCTGGTCTCCTTATCTCACAGAAGGTGTATGTTAGAACTGGAGAAGGTACAAAGAAAGGCAACAAAAACGATTAATGGTATGGAACAGCTTCCATATGACGAGAGGTTAAAAAGACTGGACTTTTCATCTTGGAAAAGAGATAACTAAGAGGGGATGTGAGAGAAATCTATAAAATTGTGACTGGTGTGGAGAAAGTGAATGAGAAAGTGGTATTTACACCTTCACATAAGAACCAGGAGTCACCCAATGAAATTAATAGGCAGCATTTTTAAAGCAAACAAAAGGAAGTACTTCACACAATGCACAGTTGTAGTCTGTTGTGGGGAGTGGCCCCTCCCTCTTTGGGTCTGTGGGCAGCCAATCCGCCTCACTATGTCTCTGAGAGGTCTCCTGACATGGGGAATCAGCAGAGCGACAGGAGACATGAGCGCAGGTCTGTGATCAGGGCGGAATGACAAACACAGTTACAGAGCCCAGCCCCTGGTTAGGGTGGGGCTGCAAAGCGTCTCTGGCTCAGGCCCGCAGTCAGGCTGAGCAGCAAACAGTCGGGCCCCTAGCTCTAGTGGAGGGCTGACAAGCGCAGGCTTTTTGCCTAAGAGAGGGGGAAACTGCCACCCATGGATTGGGATGGCAGAGGGGACGCAGGCCCACCCACTCCACTGCGTCCCGGCCCAGGGCCCTAGCAGTGGCAGAGCCGTCTGCCACTGGGTCAGCGGGGATCCTGGCTGCAACACGCTGTCTCACTCGCTGGCAGCGTTGCAGCCAGACAGGTGTTGGCTACCCCTGGGACACTTCCTAACTCCCCCTCAGGGTGTACCTGGCTCTGTAGAGGGTTGTCCTGGTCATCAGGGAAGAGGGCCTCTGTCAGGGCTTACAGCTCCTTTGTGTTTGGGTCTGTAAATGGTCCTGGCCAGTCCTCAGGGTCTGCAGCAGCCTCCCAGCTTGGGAACTCACAGGAGGCATCTGGCTCCTCCAGTGGCTTGGCCCCAACTGAGTTCTCCAGCCCGCCTTTTGTACTTCCTTTCCCACCCACTGACTTCCAGTGGGAGGGCTGAGCATGGCATGGCTCCACCTACCAGGGTTCAATGAGTGGTCCCTCTCCTTCTGGATCTGTGGGAGGCCAATCCGCCTAGGTACAACAGTCAATCTGTGGAACTCATTTCCAGGGGATGTTGCGAAGGCCAAAACTATAATGGGGTTCATAAAATTAGATAAGTTCATGGAGGATAGATTCATCAATGGCTATTATCTAAGATGGTAAGGTATGCACCCCCTTGCTCTGGGCATCCTTAGCCTGTGATTGCCAGAAGCTGGGAGTGGATGACAGGGGATGGATCATTCAATGATTGCCTGTTCAGTTCATTCCCTCTGAAGCACCTGGCATTGGCCTCTGTCAGAAGACAAGATACTGGGCTAGATGGACCATTGGTCTGACCCACTGTGACATTATCTGATTAAAATATGATCATATAGAGCATTGTTGCAATCACTGTTATATATATACAGCAAACCTTGTACAAAGGTTGTCAAGTGAGGTACCTATGAAAAGGTTATGATTTGCTGGTTATGATTATGCTATCTGTATGCATGGATCATTTTTGTATTTGAAGTTATGAATATACCTCTATTCCTGGATTTCAAATGTTTGCTCCTGGGGTAACATCTATAAAGTAGATGGCCAGAACATCTTGGAGGGACTACTCAAATTGAGTGGGCCATCAAAAGGACACTTAACTCACAATGGACCATGGGAGATGCCCATCTACTCTGAGTGGACTGTCATGTAAACGTGCTGTCAGGAGTATAGGTAATGGCTTCCTGCAATGATTGAGTGAGATTGGGCATGAACATGTGACTTGCCCATGTGACTCCAAACACTGTCTGGTCACCTGTGATTCTCCACTAGCTGTGCTGAGGTTTTTGTTTGAAACAATAGGTTTCCCGCCACATGGCAGAGGATATAAATGGCCCTGTAAACCCCTCCATTTTGCCTCTATCCTGCTCCAGCCTTGGGACTATGGACTCACACTAATGAGAGCATTTCAACCAAGGGGCTGAGGTCCTTCCAATGATTTGGAAGCAACCAGAGACTTATTAAGCCAGCAGTTTATTCCATCACTGCTACAAGCCTGAACCAAGAACTTTGCAATTACTGTATGTATTTTATTCCTTTAACCAATTTTAACTCTCCCCTTTCTTTCTTTTTATGAATAAACCTTTAGATTTTAGATACTAAAGGATTGGCATCAGCGTGATTTTTGGGTAAGATCTAAGTTACATATTGACCTGGGTGTGTGGCTGGTCCTCTGGGATCAGAAGGCCCTTTTATTTGATGAGCCTGGTTGTAATGAACCACTCACCTTTAAATCCAGTGTTTTTGGTGGTGATACAAAGACTAGAATGCCTCAGGAAACTGCTTTTATGACTTCCTGTTAGCCAGTGTGCTGAAACAGAAATTTATTTTGTTGATGGTTTGGTATATCCTATGGGGATTAGCTACCAGTCTTGGGGTGTATCTGCCCTATTTCTCAGCAGTTTGTCCTGAATTTGGCATCCTCACTTGTGACCCACTGAGGTATGGTTACACACACTAAGGCCATCCTTATGTTCCTCTTATTATTTGTAGGGTGGTAACACTTAGAGGCCCCAATCAGGAATTGGAGCCCCTATGGGCTAGGTGCTGTACACAATAAGAAAGACAGTCCTTGCCACAAAGATCTTACAATTGGTGTGTGAAATTAGAGACAAGAAGTGATAAAACAAATGAGGATGAGAAGAAACAAGTGAAAATTTTGAAGCATACTGGATTTCTAACACACAACAGAAATAATCAGTACTTTCATTGTGGATTGCGATGCACTGAAATTGGAGGAGTATAATTGTAATGTTAGTTTTAATTCCTGAAGTACTCTACTGCCTTCTGAAATGATTAAATAGAACAATATTTCTATTAACAATTAATGGTTAATTGTTAAATAATTAACAAAAAATATAACAACTAATTTCAAGTTCTTCATATAACACAAATTCCCTTTTAAATTATGAATATATCCCAGAGCAGGTGGAATCTCAAATTCAGGACCAGCAGCTAAGTATTTGTTTTACATTAAATATTTGCCATAAGTAGAATTCATGCCCAACAGTGGACACAACTACTTCAAAAATTCTATGTTTTTTACACCTCATTTTGGGATTTTGGGCCCAGGCCAAAGTAAATCCTGGTATCAAGAACAATGGAAGTGCAGTGTGTATTTATAAGTACTGTGCTGTTTTTTTTACGTGAACTGTTTAACGCCTACACAATACGGACTTAGAAAAAATTGTTGAGCGTAGCAGTAAATCAGAAATAAAGGATGTAGAAATGAAGGTTATCTAAGTGAAAAAGGAGAGCTGTCAGTTGCTAAAAGTGACAATATGAAAAGGCACAACAGCAAATTATCCAGATGCAGAGGAAAGACAGGAGGAATAATAAGAGACCAATATGGTGGCAACAGGAGCTCTTTTAGGACTTGAAAATCAAAAAGGAATCATACAAAAAATGGAAACCAGGACAAATTGCTAAGGATGCATATAAAACAATAGCACAAGCATGTAGGGACAAAATCAGAAAGGGTAAGGCATAAAATGAGCTATACTTAGCAAGGGTCATAAAAGGCAATTAGAAGAGGTTATATTAGAAGTAAGAGAATGTCAAAAGAAAGTGTAGGTCCATTACTTAATGGGGAAGAAGAAAAGGAGTACTTGTGGCACCTTAGAGACTTAACAAATTTATTTGAGCATAAGCTTTCGCATCCGATGAAGTGAGCTGTAGCTCACGAAAGCTTATGCTCAAATAAATGTGTTAGTCTCTAAGGTGCCACAAGTACTCCTTTTCTTTTTGAGAATACAGACTAACACAGCTGCTACTCTGAAACCTGTCATTAATGGGGAAGGAGAGCAAGTGACAGATGACAGAGAAGACTGAAGCGCTTAATACCCTTTTTGATTCAGTCTTCACTAAAAAGATTAATTGTGACCAGATGCTTAACACAGTTAATATTAACAACTAGCGGGAAGGAGGATCTTGGACCAGAATAGAAAATGAACAAGTTAAAGAATATTTAGATGAGATAGATATAGTCAAGTTGGCAGGACCTGATATCATTCACCCCAGAGTACTAAAGGAACTAGCCAAAGTAATCTCTGAATCATTAGCGATTATTTTTGAGAACTCATGTAGGATGGGTGAGGTCCCAGAGGACTGGAGAAGGGCAAACATTGCAACTGTCTTCAAAAAGGGGAAAATCCGGAGATTCCAAGGCTAGAAGGGACCATTGTGGTAATCTAGTCTGACCTCCTGTATAACACAATTTATACCTCAGCATAAATTATAAAAGCGGTGATTTTGGAAATATAAAATTCGTTTTTATGACATGATTACACACTATTAATTATTTATCATTACAGTACTTTTATTACATTATGAAAATGGAAACACTCTTCCAAGATCTCACTTTTGTAGCTTGTATCACTTTTGACTAAGCCTGTTATAAGACAAGGCTCCTGTCATAAATATAAAGGGAAAGGTAAACCCCTTTAAAATCCCTCCTGGCCAGAGGAAAAATCCTCTCACCTGTAAAGGGTTAAGAAGCTAAAGGTAACCTCGCTGGCACCTGACCAAAATGACCAATGAGGAGACAAGATACTTTCAAAAGCTGGGAGGAGGGAGAGAAACAAAGGGTCTGTGTCTGTCTATATGCTGCTTTTGCCGGGGATAGCCCAGGAATGGAGTCTTAGAACTTTTAGTAAGTAATCTAGCTAGGTATGTGTTAGATTATGATTTCTTTAAATGGCTGAGAAAAGAATTGTGCTGAGTAGAATGACTATTTCTGTCTGTGTGTCTTTTTTGTAACTTAAGGTTTTGCCTAGAGGGATTCTCTATGTTTTGAATCTAATTACCCTGTAAGGTATCTACCATCCTGATTTTACAGAGGTGATTCCTTTCCTTCTATTTACTTCTATTTCTATTAAAAGTCTTCTTGTAAGAAAACTGAATGCTTTTTCATTGTTCTCAGAACCAAGGGTTTGGGTCTGTGGTCACCTATGCCAATTGGTGAGGATTTTTACCAAACCTTTCCCAGGAAGTGGGGTGCAAGGGTTGGGAGGATTTTGGGGGGGAAAGATGTGTCCAAACTACATTTCCCAGTAAACCCAGTTAGAGTTTGGTGGTGGCGGTGGATATTCCAAGGACAAAGGATAAAATTAATTTGTACCTTGGGGAAGTTTGAACCTAAGCTGGTAAAAGTAAGCTTAGGAGGCTTTCATGCAGGTCCCCACATCTGTACCCTAGAGTTCAGAGTGGGAGAGGAACCTTGACAGCTCCTATCAGAGGTTCCAGTAGAAAAAAAGGGGTGCAGGGGCAAAGCCTGCGGGGGCACTTCTGGAAGAGTGGGGGGGCCCACAGGGGCTGCCAGAAAAAAGGGGAGGGACCAGCAGGGGAGTGCGCCGACATGGGGGCAGCATGTGACCCTCATCGCCCCTCTTACTGGTGCCTCTGGTTCCTAGGTTTCATCAAGGAGTATCAGATGTGAAACAGCATGAAGGTATTCAAGAAGCCAACTCAAAGAGTTCCTCCTACACAAGCATTCAGGTCTTGAGCAGTCCAGGCAAACAACGCACATAACAAAGCTTAAACTTGTTTTTCAAAATAATTTAAAAACACTAGCAGCTGTAACGATCCTGCTTCTGGCAGGACACAACTGAGAGTATCAATTCAGGATAAATTGCTTAGAGCAGGGCAGTTACAGCCCAAGGCTGAGTTTCCTTTACTATTAAGGCACACCAAACCAGCCAAACAGAGAGGACTTCGGTCTCACCCCACTGGCTAACCATAAGTCATACAAGCAATTCCCTTAGACACTCCAGTTTTCCAGCATCATCACCAGTGCCACTCGTTATGGGGACAAATGGTTATGAAAACCAGTACTGCAGTAAAAGAAAAAAGGTTCTCCTGATTCCAAAGGACCAAGCCCCAGATCCAGGTCAATATACAAGTCAGATCTTACCCACAAATCATGCTGATACCAATCCTTTAGAATCTAAAATCTAAAGGTTTATTCATAAAAGAAAGAAATATAGATGAGAGTTGAAATTGGTTAAATGGAATCAATTACATACTGTAATGGCAAAGTTCTTGGTTCAGGCTTGTAGCAGTGATGGAATAATAACCTCTCACTCAGGGGATATTTTCTAAGACACAAAGGGCAGTTAGGTGCCTAACACACACTGAAAGTCATTGGGAGTTGGCTGCCAAATTCCCATTTGTGCCTTTGAAAAATCATCTTCTCTCCCATGTCTAGTATGTTCTTTATTCTCTTTATCTGCCTAGAGAGTGATACAATTCTGCATGAGGGTGACATTGTCTTGAGAAGGAAACGCAGTGCCATAAACTGTGACAGCAGCTGCTTCTGGCCCAAGTCCCATGATGGGCTAGTCAGCGTCCCAGTTAATGTTTCTACAGAGTTTTGTAAGTCACTTGTAAATGTACCTGTGAAATTAGCATGGATTTTAACACCAAATTATAAGGATTATTTTACAGTATCTCTGTATCATGTGTCAAAAGTGATTTTAACCCAAGGCAGCCTTTATGACTATTATCCGTCCCATCAGCTGTTCCTAGGACAGTTTGGCTAAAATAGTATATAATTTAGTAAAATGGATATTTAAAGGTGTGGTCAATTGACAGTATTTAGTTACATAAATACCGAAGGATTCATACATACTAGTCTATATTTACTGACATTTAACAGCTATGGACCAAATCATGTGTCTAATCTGTTACTTCAGTGAATATATTTGTATTCATATATTATGACTTTTAGTAATAAATATTTTGTCCTCACATACCAGTTTTCATGGAAGGATCTCAAAAAGAGCCATACCAACAGTAAGGCCTGATTGTCCCCTCCCATGGGAAATGGTGCAGAAGAGGAGAAGACAAGCAAATTTCCCTGGAGAGATTTCTTCCGAATTGTTTTGCTGGGGTCAGTGGATCAGGGGGTCAGTCAGTGGATTTGTGGAACAGGCTGCAGAACAGGTGCCTTAACCTGGAAGATCTTTACAGAAGCTCTGTCTTTGTATGAGCTCTGTGCCCCTTACACCCCTTGATTCTTTTGGAGCAGCACTTTGGGGTAGAGAAGGAATTTTTCTCCAGGGCAGATTGGAAGAGGCCCTAGAGGTTTTTCGCCTTCCTCTGTAGCATGGGGCACGGGTCACTTCCTGGAGGATTCTCTGCTCCTTGAAGGCTTTAACCATGATTTGAGGACTTCAATAGCTCAGACATAGGTGAGAGGTTTATTGCAGGAGTGGGTGGGTGAGATTCTGTGGCCTGCGTTGTGCAGGAGGTCAGACTAGATGATCATAATGGTCCCTTCTGACCTTAGTGAGGTCTATGAATAAACTGCAGGTTCAAATCAAGTCTTTGGAGTACATTCACAGCTTGGATGGGTCATTCAGAGGTAAGAAGCAGGATTGAAGACAAGATGGAGGGGTTTCCAGTGCCTTTTATATTCTCTGCCATGTGGAAGGACACCCCTCTGTTCTTACTGTGGAAAATCACAGCAGCAGGGTGGAGTCTGCAGTCACATGGGCAAGTCACATGTCCATGCATGACTCAGTTCTTCTACAGGGAGAGCAGCCATTGTTCACATGCTACCTTGAATGTTCCCAGGAAGACTTCTCATGTGGATTGGAGTCTCCCAAGGTCCATTGTCAGTTAAGTGTTTCTTGACTGGGCACTTAATCTGCAAATTCCTTTCTCAAGAAACTGACCAAATGCTTCACTAATGCTACTTAGAATCAAACACATTGAGATCCAAGTACATAGCCAATATTCATAACTTCAATATACTATCTGTATGTGTGTATCATTTTTGAAATCATAACCTTTTTATAGATACCTCACACGACAACCTTTGTACAGTATTTGCTGCAAATATATAACAATGGTTGCCACAATGATCTATGTGGTCACAGTTTGTGTCAATAATGTCACAGCAAAAAATATCCACCTCCCTTTATGTTTCATATAAGGAGTCTTGAAGTTTAAATCTCCTCAGTGTGATAGATATGCTTGCTTTGATCTGCTTAGCTCTTGGAAGTCCCCAAGACTCTGGGCTGCTGGTCCAATGCTGTCCAGGGCCCCTGTGGACAGCTGTCCACCACTAGGGATTTTTTTCCCCTGAGAACCCCCTGTAACATTTGTGAACCCCCAGGAGTTCACGAACCCCAGTTTGGGAACCACTGGTCTAGGTGAAATTACTATAAGGTGGGTGCACAACTGGTTGAAAGAGTGTATTCAAAGAGTGTTATCAAAGGTTTCCTGTGAAATTGGGAGGATGTATCTAGTGAGGTCCTGCAGGGCTCTGTCCTGGGTCTGGTACTAGTCAATACTTTCATTAATGCCTTGAATAAAAGGGTGGAGAATATGTTTATAAAACTTGCCGATGACCCCAAGCTGGGAAGGGTTGCTAGCACTTTGGAGGACAGGATTAGAATTCAGAATGATCTTGATAAATTGGAGAATTGGTCTGATATCAACAAGATGAAATTCACTAAAGACAAATGCAAAGTCCTGCACTTAGGAAGGAAAAATCAACAGCACAAATACAAAATGGGGCATAATTATGACCACTCAGAATGATGGTAGTGGGATTGAAGACAGAGCCTCCTGGATCCCTCCCACTTGAGCCAGAGGGCTGAAATATGGAGAGTGAAGCAGTATGGCAGAGAAAGATCTGGGGGTTATAATGGATCATAAATTGAATAGGAGCAATCACTGATGCTGTTAAAAAACCCAAATGTAATTCTGGGATGAATTAACAGTAGTGTTGTATGTAAGATGTGAGAGGTAATTGTTCACCCTACTTGGCACTAGGGAAGGCTCAGCTGGAGTACAGTGTCCAACTTTGGGCATCACAATAAGAAAGATGTGGACTGTAATGGGGTATACAAACCCTACACTGGGTTGGAAGGGGTTAAAGGCCTGTACTGGGCCCTGATAGACTCATCCCTCCAGCACTGCAGAACATGTTCCAACTGGAGTCAGGGTTGAAAAGGGAGCAATCCACCTCAGAAGGAAGAAGGCTGGGGAGGAAAACAGACCTACACAGAAGGCTCCTGACAAAGGCATCAGACAAGTCTCCCTGCGGGAATAGGACTATATGCTGAGCCTGGCTGGGACTGATTGTTTGGTTCTCTTTTGTTTTTCCTTTGTACCTTATCCGGGACTGGAAGCTGAGGGAGGAAAGCAGCGGTAGGAAGTGACCCAAGGTGTGTAGCTCAGGGGACCAAATGCTGTTGACCCTTCTAAGGCCTTGGGTCAGAGTGGGTGGGCCTGGGCTCCCCCACTACTGGGTGCATGCTAACCACTAGATCATCCAGCCTGCCAAGGACCCTATTACATTCATGAATTAGCGAGTCTACAGGAGACCCCCCCAAAAATGATAAAACATTTAGAAAACCTGTGAGGAAAGGTTGAAAGAACTGGGCATGTTTAGCTTAGAGACAACAAGGCTGAGGGGCAGACATTATAACAGTCCTCAACCATGTAAAAGGTTTATAAAGAAGGCAGTGATCAATGGTTCTCTGTGTCCACTGAAGATAGGACAATATGTAATTGGCTAGTCTGTACCAAGGGCGATTTAGGGTTAGATGTTATGAAAATCTTTCTAACTATAAGGATAGTTAAGCACTGAAACAGGTTACTCAGGGAGGTTGTGGAATCCCTGCCACTGGAAGTTTTTAAGAACAGACTAGAGATAAAGACCTGTCATGGATGGTCTAAGTATACTTAACCCTGCCTAAGCAGTGCGGGGAGAGAGAGATGACCTAGATTATCTCTTGGGGTCCTTTCCAGTCTTACATTTCAATGATTTTATGTGGAGAGCAATTAGGCAAATGTCTATAATTTTAAGGAGAAAGAAAAGGAGCACTTGTGGCACCTTAGAGACTAACAAATTTATTTGAGCAGAAGCTTTTGTGAACTACAGCTCGCTTCATCAGATACTTATACGTATTCATTTAAAAAGTACTCTGAAATATTGTAAGCTCTGTGTGTACTACTTCCCTCTACTAGATGAAACAAGCATTACACAACTATGAGTCATCGGCCCTGTACTGTTAACAGCTAAACTGTTGCTTCTACTTAAGTGTCTATTTTAAAACTTGTTTACTACGCATTAGCAGATACTTTCCATGGTTCCTTAGTGTTATTCCCTCTAGCTCAGGTGGGAGGGACGCAGGACGCTCTGTCTTTAGTCCCCACTACCATCAGATCATTCTGAATGGTCATAGTGTACAGAAGAGTGATAATTGTAAAGTCCTAGGCAGTCATGGATTTGCCAAGATATTCTATTCATGATCACTTTAAAGTTATGTAAATCATAAACCTTAATTACAATGGTAGGTAAGGCATGCTTAAATTAAGCTTAATCAAAAATATTCCTTACAATTTATTGAACATTATATAGCTGTTTATTTAAAGCAATAAAAATCAGGGTAGAGCCTTAAACTCTTTCTATATAAAAGAGAAATTCAGACAAGATTAACCTGTTTACTGTACCAGAGAACCACCTAGAGTAGATTGTTACACTGTTTTCAGTCAACAATTACAACATAAGTCCTGAAAGCTTATGAATGCATTTGAATGACGTTTCAACAATAGATGTATGTTTAATCAAAGTGCTGAAGCTTAAATTGCAGGTTCTGGAATGCATGAAGTTATTAAATAAAGTTCATGTCTTTTGTATTTACTTTTCTTCCTGGATATAATATAAATACCTATAAAAGTTCAAAGGAAGACTAAATTCAAATAGCAGAATTGCTCTATATTTTTGTTTGACACCATTGTCACAGTTCAGGGCAACTTCCCCTGTATTCTCTGTCTGTGGTCCAGCAAAGGTTTCCGAGGCTCCGGGCTCTTCAACCATCACTTTTTTTAGGTCGAGACCCCATGTCTCTCTCCTTCTTACTGGGATTTTTCCAGGCTGCACAGTTCCTTGTGAATTCTGTAAATTCTGTAAATTCTCAAGCAAGTCAGACTTCCTAAGCAAGCCTGTTTTGTTTTCTCCTCAGAGGCTATAAACAGTATAATTGCTCACAGTTAAGTTACCACACAGCCCTTCCTAAGCAAGCAGTTTTATTTTTAAAGTGAAAGCATTAGAAAAATAAAAATAATAACCCTCACCCCTGACATTATAATAAGCTTACCAGAGATCACCCCCAACTCCAACAAGGGCTCTGGTAGGAGTCAGTCCTTCAGAAGGGTTTTCTGTGGGCACATAACCACTTTTGCTCAGAACAAGAAGCCTTGTGACTCTGTGAGTCACCCCCTTTATACAATTTGTGACTTTGATCTTAGGACCAGGTAAACAGCAGACAAAGGTCCACTTCTCAGGGCAAAGTGTCAAAAGGCTGAGTTCTTGCATAATTGGAGGGGGCACTTTTGCATACACCTCCCCTACAGATTTCTCGAGAAACCCACCTAACATTGTTTGTCCCATAAATTCATTCTTGTCTGGAACATTTTTTCAGATAGTCCTTTGAAGCTCAGAACACTTCCCAGTGTTTATATTGGTCATGTCTCCCCCTATGGAAATTCCATACAATTCCACAGTAATACCATAAACTTTGCATTTTTAATACAATTGACTCCAATGCTATTTAAAATTAATTCAGTAAGGTTTTATGAGGCTATTGCAAGAGATTGCCATATCTGTCACAATAATCAAATAGCTAGCCAAATTTAAAGCAAGGAGATCTTAAAAAGATCAGCTTCATCACTGACATAAGAACATAAGAATGGCCAGACTGGGTCAGACCAAAGGTCCATCCAGCCCAGTATCCTGTCTACCGACAGTGGCCAATGCCAGGTGCCCCAGAGGGAGTGAACCTAACAGGTAATGATCAAGTGATCTCTCTCCTGCCATCCATCTCCACCCTCTGACAAACAGAGGCTAGGGACACCATTCCTTACCCATCCTGGCTAATAGCCATTAATGGACTTAACCTCCATGAATTTATCCAGTTCTCTTTTAAACCCTGTTATAGTCCTAGCCTTCACAACCTCCTCAGGCAAGGAGTTCCACAGGTTGACTGTGTGCTGAGTGAAGAAGAACTTCCTTTCACTTGTTTTAAACCTGCTGCCCATTAATTTCATTTGGTGGCCCCTAGTTCTTATATTATGGGAACAAGTAAATAACTTTTCCTTATTCACTTTCTCCACACCACTCATGTACCTCTATCATATTCTCCCTTAGTCTCCTCTTTTCCAAGCTGAAAAGTCCTAGCCTCTTTAATCTCTCCTCATATGGGACCCGTTCCAAACCCCTAATCATTTTAGTTGCACTTTTCTGAATCTTTTCTAATGCCAATATATCTTTTTGGAGATGAGAGGACCACATCTGTATGAAGTATTCAAGATGTGGGTGTACCATGGATTTATATAAGGGCAATAAGATATTCTCCGTCTTATTCTGTATTCCTTTTTTAATGATTCCTAACATCCCATTTGATTTTTTGACTACCGCTGCACACTGCGTGGACTTCTTCAGAGAACTATCCATGATGACTCCAAGATCTTTCTCCTGCTTAGTTGTAGCTAAATTAGCCCCCATCATATTGTATGTATAATTGGGGTTATGTTTTCCAATGTGCATTACTTTACATTTATCCACATTAAATTTCATTTGCCATTTTGTTGCCCAATCACTTAGTTTTGTGAGATCTTTCTGAAGTTCTTCACAGTCTGCTTTGGTCTTAACTATCTTGAGCAGTTTAGTATCATCTGCAAACTTTGCCACCTTGCTGTTTATCCCTTTCTCCAGATCATTTATGAATAAGTTGAATAGGATTGGTCCTAGGACTGACCCCTGGGGAACACCACTAGTTACCCCTCTCCATTCTGAAAATTTACCATTTATTCCTACCTTTTGTTCCCTGTCTTTTAACCAGTTCTCAATCCATGAAAGGATCTTCCCTCTTATCCCATGACAACTTAATTTATTTAAGAGCCTTTGGTGAGGGACCTTGTCAAAGGCTTTCTGGAAATCTAAGTACACTATGTCCACTGGATCCCCTTTGTCCACATGTTTATTGACCCCTTCAAAGAACTCTAATACATTAGTAAGACATGATCTCCCTTTACAGAAACCATGCTGACTTTTGTGCAACAATTTATGTTCATCTATGTGTCTGACAATTTTATTCTTTACTATTGTTTCAGCTAATTTGCTCGGTACTGATGTTAGACTTACTGGTCTGTAATTGCCAAGATCACTTCTAGAGCCCTTCTTAAATATTCATGTTACATTAGCTATCTTCCAGTCATTGGGTACAGTAGATAATTTAAAGGTCCGGTTACAAACCATAGTTAATAGTTCTGCAATTTCACATTTGAGTTCTTTCAGAACTCTTGGGTGAATGCCATCTGGTCCAGGTGACTTGTTACTGTTAAGTTTCTCAATTAATTCCAAAATCTCCTCTAGTGACACTTCAATCTGTGACAATTCCTCAGATTTGTCACCTACAAAAGATGGCTCAGGTTTGGGAATCTCCCTAACATCCTCAGCCGTGAAGACTGAAGCAAAGAATTCATTTAGTTTCTCTGTGATGATTTTTTTACATGGTGCTGGTGGGAAGAGAGAATAACTCTCATCCTCCATAACCAGCTTCATCCATTGTCAGCATCTGCCATTAGATTGTTAAACTGGCCTGCAGCTTCATGGTCCTGCTAGACTTTATACTGCCCTTGAAAACCCAATAGGCATGGCGGCAAAAAAATCCACTTGAATCTGCAGCTAGTTAGGAGGTTATGCCCAGTCCCATCAAACTCAGATCTGGCCCAGTGTTTGTAACATCTGGGCTCAACTACTGCAGTTCCCTGAAAGCTCCAGCTTGTGCAGAACACAGCAGGTCACCTGGTCAATGGCACAGGGCTCCAGGAACAAATCTTATTAATTTAAGAACATAAAAACACAAGTGGCCATGAGTGGTTCATCTTGCCCAGTATCTTGTCTTCTGACAGTGGTCAGTGCCAGATGCTTCAGAGGGAATGAACAGAACATGGGAATTTCTCTCTGTGCAGGCTTCCCATTGAATGCAGAGTCCATTGCAAGGTCTGTGTCCTGATTTTCAAAGCCCTGCATTGAACTATTCTTACCTATCTGAGAGACTGTTCCTCTCTCTCTCCATGACTACGACCTCTCATGACCAGCTTCATTCCACTGGAACAAAGAACAGTCTACAATTGAGGAGGCTCATGACCTTTAGCAACAGAACCTTCATATGAGGCAAACCCAGACTATGGAATCAGTAGGCAAATGAGAATGATCACTCCCCTCATAGCATTCAGAATAAAATGCAAAACCCACCTCTTCGCCCAAGTTTCCCCGCAACAATACCCTCATAAGAGTTAAAACCCAACAAAAACCCTGCACTCACCTTTTCCATCAGGGAAGAAAGGGATATAATTATTGCCATTCTTACTCTTAGGCAGAGTTCAATTACCATGGTGAGATGTACCAATAAAAGAACTGAGTAATAGATCTTTACTTGCACAAATTGAATCAGGTAATCACAGTAACAGAATCTAAGAGCATAACAGAATATAATAAATTGACTAATTTTCATGCTGAAGAGTGAGACTTTTTAGTTTTAGTACTTTTTCTTGACAGTCATGCCCTGGATATAAGACAGGATGTTATGGCTGTCATGATACCCAACGTGGCTATATCTCACCATCCAATGCAAAGGTCAAAGTAATTATTAGTCTCTCTCTTCTTTAAGAAAGAATATGCAATGCCATCTGAAAGTGAACACATGAGTTATGAGGAGAGGCTGAGGGAACTAGGATTGTTTAGTCTACGGAAGAGAAGAATGAGGTGAGATTTGATAGCTGCTTTTAACTACCTGAAAGGTGGATCCAAAGAAGATGGATCTAGACTATTCTCAGTGATAGCAGATGACAGGACAAGGAG
This sequence comes from Chelonia mydas, assembly GCF_015237465.2. NCBI lineage: Eukaryota > Metazoa > Chordata > Testudines > Cheloniidae > Chelonia > Chelonia mydas. The sequence goes on along the minus strand of NC_051245.2, from coordinate 33,923,277 downwards.
TAATGGTCTCAAATTGCAGTGGGGGAGGTTTAGGTTGGATATTAGGAAAAACTTTTTCACTAGGAGGGTGGTGAAACACTGGAATGCGTTACCTAGGGAGGTGGTGGAATCCCCTTCCTTAGAAGTTTTTAAGGTCAGGCTTGACAAAGCCCTGGCTGGGATGATTTAGTTGGGATTGGTCCTGTTCTGGGCAGGGGGTTGGACTAGATGGCCTCCAGAGGTCCCTTCCAACTCTGTTATTCTATGATTCTATGAAGTGGAGGTGATAGACCACCGGACCAGGGGGATGAGGTGGATGAGGCTTTCTTCCGGCAACTCGCAGAAGCTACTAGATCGCATGCCCTGGTTCTCACGGGTGACTTTAATTTTCCTGATATCTGCTGGGAGAGCAATACAGCGGTGCATAGACAATCCAGGAAGTTTTTGGAAAGCGTAGGGGACAATTTCCTGGTGCAAGTGCTAGAGGAGCCAACTGGGGGGGAGCTTTTCTTGACTTGCTGCTCACAAACCGGGAAGAATTAGTGGGGGAAGCAAAAGTGGATGGGAATCTGGGAGGCAGTGACCATGAGTTGGTTGAGTTCAGGATCCTGACACAGGGAAGTAAGGTAAGCAGCAGGATACGGACCCTGGACTTCAGGAAAGCAGACTTCGACTCCCTCAGGGAATGGATGGGTAGGATCCCCTGGGGGACTAACATGAAGGGGAAAGGAGTCCAGGAGAGCTGGCTGTATTTCAAGTTATCCCTGTTGAGGTTACAGGGACAAACCATCCCGATGAGTCGAAAGAATAGTAAATATGGCAGGCGACCAGCTTGGCTTAACGGTGAAATCCTAGTGGATCTTAAACATAAAAAAGAAGCTTACATGAAGTGGACGGTTGGACATATGACCAGGGAAGAGTATAAAAATATTGCTCGGGCATGTAGGAATGAAATCAGGAGGGCCAAATCGCACCTGGAGCTGCAGCTAGCAAGAGATGTCAAGAGTAACAAGAAGGGTTTCTTCAGGTATGTTGGCAACAAGAAGAAAGCCAAGGAAAGTGTGGGCGCCCCTTACTGAATGAGGGAGGCAACCTAGTGACAGAGGATGTGGAAAAAGCTAATGTACTCAATGCTTTTTTTGCCTCTGTCTTCACGAACAAGGTCAGCTCCCAGACTGCTGCGCTGGGCATCACAGCATGGGGAGTAGATGGCCAGCTCTCTGTGGAGAAAGAGGTGGTTAGGGACTATTTAGAAAAGCTGGATGTGCACAAGTCCATGGGGCCGGACGAGTTGCATCCGAGAGTGCTAAAGGAATTGGCGGCTGTGATTGCAGAGCCATTGGCCATTATCTTTGAAAACTTGTGGCGAACGGGGGAAGTCCCAGATGACTGGAAAAAGGCTAATGTAGTGCCAATCTTTAAAAAAGGGAAGGAGGAGGATTCTGGGAACTAAAGGCCAGTCAGCCTCACCTCAGTCCCTGGAAAAATCATGGAGCAGGTCCTCAAAGAATCAATCCTGAAGCACTTACATGAGAGGAAAGTGGTCAGGAACAGTCAACATGGATTCACCAAGGGAAGGTCATGCCTGACTAATCTAATCGCCTTCTATGATGAGATTACTGGTTCTGTGGATGAAGGGAAAGCAGTGGATGTATTGTTTCTTGACGTTAGCAAAGCTTTTGACACGGTCTCCCACAGTATTCTTGTCAGCAAGTTAAAGAAGTATGGGCTGGATGAATGCACTATAAGGTGGGTAGAAAGTTGGCTAGATTGTCGGGCTCAACGGGTAGTGATCAATGGCTCCATGTCTAGTTGGCAGCCGGTGTCAAGTGGAGTGCCCCAGGGGTCGGTCCTGGGGCCGGTTTTGTTCAATATCTTCATAAATGATCTGGAGGATGGTGTGGATTGCACTCTCAGCAAATTTGCGGATGATACTAAACTAGGAGGAGTGGTAGATACGCTGGAGGGCAGGGATAGGATACAGAGGGACCTAGACAAATTGGAGGATTGGGCCAAAAGAAATCTGATGAGGATTTCTACTCTAGTGCACAAATCTCAATAAGGATAAGTGCAGGGTCCTGCAATTAGAACGGAGGAATCCAATGCACCGCTACAGACTAGGGACCAAATGGCTAGGCAGCAGTTCTGCGGAAAAGGACCCATGGGTGACAGTGGACGAGAAGCTGGATATGAGTCAGCAGTGTGCCCTTGTTGCCAAGAAGGCCAATGGCATTTTAGGATGTATAAGTAGGGGCATAGCGAGCAGATCGAGGGACGTGATCGTTCCCCTCTATTTGACATTGGTGAGGCCTCATCTGGAGTACTGTGTCCAGTTTTGGGCCCCACACTACAAGAAGGATGTGGATAAATTGGAGAGAGTCCAGCGAAGGGCAACAAAAATGATTAGGGGTCTGGGACACATGACTTATGAGGAGAGGCTGAGGGAACTGGGATTGTTTAGTCTGCAGAAGAGAAGAATGAGGGGGGATTTGATAGCTGCTTTCAACTACCTGAGAGGTGGTTCCAGAGAGGATGGTTCTAGACTATTCTCAGTGGTAGAAGAGGACAGGACAAGGAGTAATGGTCTCAAGTTGCAGTGGGGGAGGTTTAGGTTGGATATTAGGAAAAACTTTTTCACTAGGAGGGTGGTGAAACACTGGAATGCGTTACCTAGGGAGGTGGTAGAATCTCCTTCCTTAGAAGTTTTTAAGGTCAGGCTTGACAAAGCCCTGGCTGGGATGATTTAATTGGGGATTGGTCCTGCTTTGAGCAGGGGGTTGGACTAGATGACCTCCTGAGGTCCCTTCCAACCCTGATATTCTATGATTCTATGATTGTCATGGAAATCATTCCACACCCCGCTCCCATTCAGTATGGGGAGTGAATTTTAACAGAGAGCTCCTTAGAGTTGTCTCCAACTCATCTTTGGAAAATATACTAACGACCTTTTACTGGCCTACTGTGAAACATTATCTATAATTCAGACTAAATAATGCTTTCCAAATAAATAAAGTACACTTTGCAATGTATTATTTTAAAAAAAGTCTGTTTGCCTACCAGCCAATTATTATGTTGGTTATGTTTCAAAAGTGCCCAGAGACACTAGTCAAATCTGAGTCCCATTGTACTCAGTGCTATAGATAGTTTAAGTCTGTGCCCTGAAGAGTTTACAATCTAATTTAAGCCAGTATGCAACATATGGATGTAACAATCAAATGACTAGTGAGGAAATTTGGAGAGTTTAACACATTTCAGTGGTTCTCCCAATTATTTGTGCAAATTAGCAAGTTCTACTCTAGTGCACAAATTTTTAACAAACTCCTGTTAGTCAAGAGTGAGAATTATGAAATATTGAATATAACAGTGACTACTGAGGAAATCAAACAATTAGAACATTAATAACTTGGAAATCTTCTGGTGATGGGTTCCTGTCTAAGTTCTATAATATTCTTTTTGCTTTGCTCATATTGGGCTCAGTCTAATGCCCATTTAGCTCAATAGAAAGACTCTCATTGACTACAGTGAGCTGTAGATCAGGTTGTGGGGAGAAGGCAGGGCTCCCTAGATTCTCCAGGTCCCACTGACCATCGTTACCCTCTCTTCTCCCCCAGTTGGCAACCACAAGCAGGGGGCTGACTCCTTTTCTTCTTTTCCCCTTGCAAGAAAAAGGATCTGGCTGGAAGAAAGACCAACCTCTCAGGCAGTCTCTAGTGAGTCAACTCTAAGGGCTCAGTCTCTCAGAGTTTATTGCCCCTTCATGGGGTTTACTTTCTACCTCTCTTCCCGTGCTGTATTGCTTTACTGTCAGTCAGGGTGGCTTCAAGAGCAGTGTGTCTCACAGCTGTCTTCTGAGATGGAAGACCTCTGTTACCAACCATCTCTGGGTGGAGCAGCCTTCTTCCTGTTCATCCCTTTTAAGCTCCTTCCCCTCCTACCCGAATAAGCCTTGCAGGTGCATCTCATTAGCATGGAACAGGCCCAGAGGAGCTAGTTAGCCTCCTCTAAACCAGGGTGAGGGCATGTCCCTTCACACAGGCCCACTGCCAGCTGCTGGGTTAAACTCTCAATGGCTGGTGGCAGAACATCCTCATTGGGGGCCTGGGCTTCTGGTACTCTGACAGGTTTTTCGTGGTATATTGATAAAACAAGTTCCTTACGTTGCTGGAGACAGCTATATTTAATTCTGATCTCACTGTCACAGATATAAATCAGGAGTAATTCCACCTAAGTCCACTGAGTTACACTGATATTAATGAGATCAGAATTAGGCCCACTAGGGCAGATTCTCCACTCTTCCTGAGCGCCACTTGTGTGAAGTGTTTCAAGCAGTTAGTGCAGCTCTCTGAGCCTCAGCCACCTAGCCTTAGTACAAGCTAGAGCTGCACAGGAGCCATTCTAATTTATAGAAGAAAATTGGGTGTAACAAAGCTAAGCTCTTCCATGCCTCCTCTGCTCCCTATTCCACCCACCCCACTCCCATAACATGCACCCCTCCTGCCCTTTCACCCATGCGAGGGGGATAGCTATACAGGAGAAAGCAGAGCCACCTCCGGCAGCGAGTTCTCCACTGGCCATGTCTGGTTGCTTTAAAGCCACTTTATGCCACTTACATGGAGCAAAGTAGCCTGAGTGGACTGGAGAATCTGGCCCAATGTGTTTAATTTATAGTGACATTGCCTACTGGCCAAGTTAGTGCAATCATAAGGCAATGCCAGAAAATGATTGTTGTGTGAGTGAGCTGAACACTGGCAGGGGGCTGTGATAAGAAAAGAAAAGTACCTAAGTATCCAGTGAATTTTTCAGCAGGGAGATGCAAACATGCAGAATGACTGACATAGTTACCTTCAGTGCCATGAGAGCCAGCCTAAAAATAAGATGAATGTGTCATTTCAATACTATTGCACTTATAGATGAGCCTGTTAAAGGACAGCTACTCTGAACCACCTGAAGGTTGGGAAATTTGGATCTGATTCAGCAAATCTCTACTATTGTTTAACATCATTAGCCTGCCTTTCTCGTCCATTCTGTACCAGTGCATGTGCAAGCATGCACACACATGCAGAGGACACACCCACATTCTCTGGCTCTTCAGGATTATTTTAATAACGCAAGCAAAAGCAAATATATGTATATTAGATCTGAGATGTTGTCGCCAACTAGAAGGATTAGCTAAAGAGAGGCTTAGAACTGTTATTAAGTCTTGTAGACTCTTTATACTCTCTGATCATCAGCCCAAGTCTCCACTATTTTGGAGAGTGATAGTCTCCCCTCCCATTTGCTACCACATTAGGAGTCTGATTGTCCTCTTGCTTGTGTCGATTTTACAAGTCTGAAACTCCATTGACTTTGACGAACTCAGGCCCGTCGACAGCAATTCCGGGCGCTAGGGCAGAACAGTCAATGCCCAAGCTGCTTCCGGCTGTACTGCTGGTGCCCAGTGAGCTGCTGGCTGCGCGGCTGGGCGCGCTCTTCCGGCATGGCCAGGGCTTCCACATGCCCGCCCGGCTGCCTTCACCGCCACTGGTACCACCCCGCGGTCACCTAGGAGCCCTGCGGCCCGCCCAAGGTATTTAAAAGGGCCCAGGACTCCCAGCAGCAGTGGCAGCAGCTGGGTGCCGCTGGGCCCTTTTAAATGGCCCAGGCCCCTGAGCAATTTCCCCCTTTGCCCCCGGCCCCCCTCCCTCCCCCCCCCCCCGCCACCCCGTTGGTGGGCCTGGACAGACTTACTCATTTTCTATGCCAACGTCAGTAAGAGGAGAATCAGGCCCTACATCTCACAATGTGCTGTTTCTCCCAGTCTTTCAGTATGGTGTGGCAGGAGTGAGTGAACTGACACAATCTTACAACAGCAAATGCTTTTCTAAATTAGTTCATAATCTAATAAAATCACCATGTTTAAATGAAACACGTCCAAGTCTGCTTTATCTAAAAGCAAACATACCTGTGTAAATAAGGGGCATTTTGCTAACATTCAGTACAGTACAAATTAGCAAGTGGGTCATAATTTCAACATAATGGATATTTGTCAATTATGTTTGCATTACAATAATACACAAGGGCTAGAATTAGGAGTGAATACAACAGCAAATAAAAGCTCTTAAGTAAAACCCAAGGACGGGAGACAAAGCAGCATGCAAAGAAAAATATTGAGGCATCACCACTGATTTTTTAAAAAAATGTGTTCAATTCTCTTCAAAGATAAAACCGTAAAATAAGACAAAGAAGAAACAGTGCAGGAGACAATACCCAGTAACCACAGAAGTATAGCAGGATTACTTGTCATCATGGCAAACCAAATGAAAGCAGAAAAAGTTAGAGACAAATGGGAGGTCCACCAGTATGTCAGGAGAAGAATGCACTTGTATGTATTATAAGAAAGAGAAAGCAATAATCTTTATCCAGGCTATAGGCTTGTTTAGAAGGATTATTGTGCACCACATGCCATTAAAGGGGCATGCCATGTTGCAAGGAGATTGTGGTTAGAAGCGTAAATCCCCTGACCACTTGTGCTGGAAACAGATTCCATGGAACTGTTGGCAAGAGTCGAGGGTTGGAAGGGTTTGATTTTGTTTTGCATTTCTGTAGTCCATTATTATATGAAATTCTAATGGCAAAAGGCATGATAAAAGGAACCATGCTGTAGATACCAAAACATCCACCCTTGCTGAAGGTCAACAGGTAATTTCGTTGCTTAAAGGTATTTGAATTACTATCTGGGATTGCTAACTTTAAATGAATCCTAGAATGTATACATACATGGGAGGATTGGTTTGCTTTTAGACAACATACTGCAACAAAAAATCTACTATGGTCTTGATCTGCAAAAATGTGTAGATGTCAATGGCATTATACCTGGGATTAGTGTGGCCCTATTTCTGTTCAATTCAGACTGGTTTTGGAAGGGATTTCTAGCGTCAAAGCAAGAAATTGATTGGATTAGAGAGAGTTTGTCTGCGAACATCTCTCTCTTAAAGCCAGTCCATATTGTTACATGTTCCTGGGGCAAACTGACTATAGTATGTGGCAACAGGGAAGCAAATTCAGAATTCACTAACTCACACAGGTGGCTTTTTTGAGGCTTGCCAGTTTTTCATGACCAGAATGTTCAAACTTGTAACTTTCCATCTGATTGGTGATGGTAGATCTGGACTGTTTCATTCTTCCCCATTGACAGTTCTGGCTGTAAGTGGAAGCTGCTCCAGTAATTTTTCTTATGGGTCATTTTCCTCCTTGTAGTTACAGTGAAGTTTAATTTTTCCCTCTTCTGGGCCTCTAACTCTTTTGTAGTCCCTCTCACCTGGCCTCTTCCAGTAAGTTTTTTAACTCCCCATCACAGTGGCTTTATCTCACACTTTTTCATTCCATTGCTGTGCCTCTTATGAATCAGACAAACAAAAGCTGTACCTGGTCTCACGTTTACATTGCTATGCGGGCTCACTGATGTCTTTTCCCTATCCAGAAGTTACTCCCTGCACACGCAATATTGTCATTTTCAGCAGAAGTAGAACATATTAACTGTGTAACTTCATTCATAGTTCACAATACTTTCAAAAGGAAGGACTTGGTTTTCATTTTTGCAAAGGTTAAATAAATGTGAAGGTTACTCAGGCCCATCCCTCCCACCCTCTGCACTCCTCTTGTAGAGACCTCGCTCATCACTTATTCCTCTTCTTTCTCCCCAGGCTTCCCCACACTCAGCCTTGATCTCCATTGCTTGTGTATATGGACTATGATTCAAGCCACTTAATTTGGAGCATTTACTCTTATAACCTGATATCTTTAGAACCTTCCAATCTTAAATGCAAATCTGTCTCGCTTTCAGTTTAGGGACAAAGGAGGGTTCACTCCTCTTCTAATTATTGAATTACATTAACCTGCCAGTTCTTTAGTTTTCTATATTTCTCCAGCATTCTCAAGCATGTATTTTTATATTTTGGAAGCAGCAAAGTTTATTCTGAGGACACAGATGGGACCAGTTCACTTTTAAAAGTGATTTTCTGAAATCTAGTTTATTCATATAGCCCATGACTTTCATAAATGGGCACGTTAGTCTAAAAAACAAACAACAAGCAAAAAGAAAAACCAAAAACTCACTACGTAAAATGCCCAAACTAAAGTATTGCTTTAAAATAACTCATTATAGATGGCACATATGGAGAGTGGTAGTGCTGTGTCATGGTTATAGCAGGAAACTAGAAGTCTGTTCACACCTCTGCCACTGACTCACTTTGTGACCGCAACCAAAGCACATGCAGCTACATATTCACGAGTGGCCCCTGATGTTGGGTGCCTCAACTTTCAGGTGCCCAACTTTAGATAAATTGGCCTGCTATTTTTGAAATATATGATATGGATCTAAGTTTTCTTTGTGTTTCTCATTCCTGTCCTTCACATTCTGTCCTTCCTCTGTTTCTGGTTCCTATAAAATCTGATCATAAGAGTAATTAACATAAAAAATGAGTGCTGTTAATTAATATCTAAAACTAAATCCAGCATGAAAAATGCCACTTATTTCACTATGGTGCCTGTTCGTCATGTTGTTATGATCTATAACAGTGGTTCTCAAACTGGAGGTACCGACCCAAAAGGGGGTCACGAGACTATTGTGGGGGCAGAGGTCATAAGAGTGGTGGCTGCTGGCTGGGGGCCCAGCTCTGAAGGCAGCACCGCCACCAGCAGCAGTGCAGAAGTATGGTATGGGGGTGGGGGGGTGTCATCACAGCCTGAAATATTTTCAAAGAGGGTCCCAGCAAAAAAAGTTTGAGAACCCCTGATCTATAAATTGGGAGGACATGACTTTCCCAAATTCACCCCTCCATCGAGAAGAGGAAGAAGAGGAGGAAGGAGCCTTGACTGTAGGATCATTTCTGCCTTTCTCTCACCAGGATTAAAGAAGGTGATAGCTGCTGTGATCGTAAAATATTTTCATAAAATTAACACAGCTACTGTCAGAAACAGACGTGGCGTAAGTGGGACCAGTTCCTTTGAAATCAATGTTCCAGAATCCTCAGTGCTCCATTTAAGCAATCTGTAAAGGCAAACATCCATGAAAATTGAAGTGGAAAGGCATTCATTTCTCACCATATATTCTGTCACATGTAGCAGGATAAGGTACAGCACACATTCCACAGGTAGGCAATCTGTAGGACGAGGGTGGGTGTGCACAAAAGAATAGAAAAGAAAACTCTGGCTGCAATTCAAAAATTGCAGTCCTGTGTACTGTTACTCTAAAACCAGCCCACCAATAGATTTTGGTGCTGAAAGAACCTCAGCAATGTTGCCTGGAGTTACACCAGGGCAGAATCTAGCCTTTATTTTATATTGACATTCCTGGGCCAAATTTTGCCCCCATTTCCTCTTTGTTGTTGTTGAACTTTTACTTCAGGAATAAAATGTAATGGAGAGAACAATCATGTACAATACGTATCATCATACTAGACAACTGCACCATCAGTAGAGCTGTGCAAATAATTTTTTGGCTTGCTGGCCAAACTGGAGAAAAAAAATTGGATTAACCTGAAACAAACATGTTTTGGTTTCCTCAGTGAAAAAAAGAGGGGAAAAGTAGGTTGGACAAAGTGTTACCTTTAGATTTCAGGCATTTTTAACCTTTTATTTTTACTAAAAGCAAAGAAAATTTGGAAAAGCCATTTACAAAACGGCCAGAGGAAGAGATGGTGGTTCATTGAACCTGAGAAATAAAGTGAGAATGACTCTGTAGCCTGGTGGTCTGGGAACACACCTAGGAGGTGAGATACTCACATTCTAATGTCTGCTCCAATGATTAGCTAATTATTTATCCAAAGTGGAATAGCTTCAACAGGAAAGACTGAGAGAGACCCACCCCCGATAACCCAATAACCCATTAGGGCACTTACCTGCAATATGGGAGACCCAGAACTTGTCTACATGGTGACTTCAGGTATGTCTATGCAGCAATTAGACACTCGTGGCTGGCTCATGGCAGATGACTTAGGCTTGTGGGGCTTAGGCCCACAGCTGTTTAACTGCAGTGCAGATGTTTTGGCTTGGGCTGCAGCCCAAGTTCTGGAACCCTCCCACCTTGCAGGGTCCTAGAGCCTGGGCTCCAGCCGGAATTCGGACATCTACACTGCAATTAAACAGCCCCTTACCCCAAGCCCTGTGAGCCTGAGTCACCTGTCAAGGGCCAGCTGTGGGTTTTTAATTGCAGCGTAGACATACGCATAGTGGGCAGCAAACCAGGGTGTAAAAGGACAGTGCACTAGCCTACTGTGCAGTAGATTGCTCTGTGGACCCTGCTACAACATACTAAAAGGTCCATAGTGAGTTTTGATGTATTGGCAAAAAGTGCACTGTACGTCAAAGTGCACTATGGAACTTTTATCATGCAGTAGCGTAGCAGGGTCCACACAGTAACTTAGTGTGCGGCAGGCTAGCGCACTGTCCATTCACACCCCGTCTTGCTGGATATTAAGTCACCATGGACACCAGCCCACCAGGTCAAATCCATGCACCAAATCAGAGTGGGGACTTGAACGAGACTCTCCCACATCCCAGGTGAGTGCTCTGACCACAGGGTGTAACGGGTCGGAGGCGGGAGGGAAGTGAAGACTCTTCCTCCTCCAGTAGTTTTGTGAATGGTTGCTAAGTCCCTTTATGACTCGAGCCTGCAAAAATATTTTTTGGCTGGAGTTACTTGGTGAATTCTCAAATAGTTTCAATCAACCTGAAATGGCATTTTTCAGCAAATAAACTATTTGTCCAAATTTTTTTGCCCAGGAGTTGATCCTGCAAAAGCCTGAGCACCCACTGGAATTTGAGGGTGGGTAGTACTGTATTGAATCAGACTCTAAGGGCCAGATTCCGGGCCCTATTACCATTGCTGCAATGGTGTGGATGTGAAAAGGGCAGTGAGCATGGATCTCCAGATGCTGGAATGATCCGAGAGGCCAGAATCAGCCATATGTTATATAGAGCAGCTCTGGGGCTGCTGTATATCATGCTGGGGACCAGCCTGGGGGACAACAGTTACACAGGGCAATTCACCCTCTCCCAACCTCTCCAGAAATGCATTTACTCTGGGCCATACCCTGCTATCCTAATGCCTTACTCGGGCAAAATACTCATTGATGGCATTGGCATAGCAGACAATGCACATTTTACTTATAGATAGAAATATGATAACCAGATTACCGTATCTGTATGACATAATCCATGGAACTGACCACTCCAAGTCTTTTCTTTTACAGTACAGTGAAAGAAGGAAGATTTCATCACAAATAAGTATGTGTCTATAAAAGTTTTTAAGGTACTGAATTAATTGTGACCTTCAAGAGAAAGCTCAACGTTTCTTGAAACAGCTAGAACCTTTGAATTTTTAAAATAGAAGTCAATGGGAGTTTTGCTTGCATATGTGCAGTGCTTACCTGGGAGAATCTCTTAGTTAACTAATGGGAGTTAGTTCTGTATGTCAAAGCACAAATCTTTTAAAACAGATTCGAGATTTCAAGGCCAGAAGGGACCATTATGATAACATAGTCTGACCACCTACATAAAACAGGCCATAGAAACTTAATCCAATAATTTTTGCATCAAATCATAACTTCTTGTTGAGCAACAGCATAGCTTCTAGAAAGACATCCAGCCCTGATTTAGAGACTTCAAGACTTTGTATCCCCCCTGGCAATTGTGACCTCACAAACCTCAGCATTAGGTCTTTTCATGAAGTCAGGATCAGATTACAAGGAAACAAATTGAAAGTGAAGTGAGGTGAGGAGCCATTAGTGGCCTCTCTCACCAGCTGCTCATGTGATGGATGGGACTGAACTGCAGTAAACCAGACACTACCATACATTCCCTCATGATGCAAAAAAGGGATTTCTAGTTAGGGAAATTCCTATTTTTCAGTAAAATATAGAATTTTTTTTTACTATGCCCATCCTAATACTTCTCCTAGTTCAAGGGATTTCAGTGAAGTTTTCCCCCCACTAATTTTCCTATCTATTTATATCTTTCTAGTATTGGTAGATATAAATGAACTATTTTACCAATGGAAGGTTTTTGGGGGGGCACTTATTGCTGTAAAGGCCCTGATCCTGCAACTGCATATGTGCGAGTGGACTCCATTCGAAGTCAGTGGGAGTTTTGCTTGCATAGATGCAGTGTCTATATGGGAGAACCCTTGGTTAATTAATGAGAGGGAAACATGCATTTGCAGGAGGAGGGCCTTAGAACTAATAACCTTTGGCTATTTGAAAGATATTTTTCTTTGTTAGAAGGAATTAGTTTTCACTGCTGAATATGGTGCTTTGAATATGCAAAGAACTATATGGGTCTCTCAACTGCTCTTGGGGCAGTCTCCCTGAGGTCTCAGATTTTTTCCTAACTGGCCTCCTTCTGTTCACCTCCAATTAGTCCATCAACTTGACCTAAAATGAGTCAATCAGCCCTTAAACGCCAAGGCTTACAGTTGTTCTTTATCTCCTTGCCAGTTTCTTAGGGTATGTCTACACTGCAATAAAACACTGCAATAAAATACCTGTGGCTGGCCCATGTCAGCTGACTTGGGCTAGCAGGGCTCAGGCTGCAGCGCTATAAAATTGCAACGTAGACATTCGAGCTCAGCTTTGGAGCCCAACAAGGGGGGAGAGTAGAACACAGAATGTTGCACATTCCAGATCAGTGTTTCTGGATCAGTTACATACTATTTTACATAGAGAACATAACTACCAACAGAACTGCCTTTTTTGGAAACAATTTCATACTCATAGATTTCTTTTCTGATTGTGTACTATACTAAAGTTTGTGAATTAATGGCAAATAGTTACAAATACAAATAGAAATTGGTGATAAAATGTTTCCTTATACAAATTTCAACCTGCCTTCCCACAGCTCTTTGTACCCTTAGGGCATTTTATATCATTTTGAATGGTGGGAGGTTAACACAGAGCTGTGATGAAAATCTCTAAACCGTGACACATCAGAGCTTGTCTTTTAAATACCCTGATGCAGTTCTTTCTACTTTGGGATACTCCTTCCTATCATTCACATTGCAATTAGTTGGCTTTCCAGGCATGACTGCATATCTGAGGGAGAATTATACTTGGTATATGTGCAATAGATTCTTCTAGAACATTTTAAGCAAAATGTTCAAATATGCACTCAGTTTAGATTATTATGGTCATGTGTTATGTGTACTCAAGTAATGTGCGCAATGCACTGTACAAACACACAGAGCAAGTCCCAGCTACAAAGAGTTTACAATCTAACGACTCTAGCAAAATGTGAAGGGGGAGGGAGACAATCAAAATATATAACGATTTTACATATGTTTTAATTGTACTAATCTCTCTGGCCGTTTGTATATTGCTTGTCTTCTTAGGTCCCGACCCCACAATCCACTTCATGCAGAGCCCCATTTACTTCAGTATGTCTCTGTGTGTGCAGAGATTCACTCATGCAGAGGACATTGCTGGTTTGGGGTCTCAGACTGTAAACTCTTCAGGGCAGAGACCAGGGGTGAAAGTAACATTAAGCACTTACTGGTACCGCGGGGCCTGGCTCCAGGCTCCTGGAAGGGGCAGGGCCTCGGGCGGAGGGGGTGCGGCTGTGGGTCAGCCCGGCGCTCTGGTGGCAATTTAAAGGGCCCAGGGCTTCAGCTGCTGCTGTGGTAGCAGGGGCGGCGGCTGGGAGTCCTGGGCCCTTTCAAATCGCCGGCCCCAAGGCAGCTGCCCCTTTTGCCTCCCCCGCTGCAGTAGTGCTTTAACGTCGGCTGCGTATGGGCCGGTACCGGCGGCCACTTCTTACCGGTCCATACTGGCCCATACCAGCCCACTTTCGCCCCTAGCAGGCATCAAAGGTGCTAATATTTTCCTGTGTGTGTGTAGAGTATTTAGCACATTGTGAGTGAATACAAATAATTTAATATAGTGCTGTGTATGGAATATTATGGAGGGATTATTAGAAGCACTAAAAACTGTAAAATAGAAGTATATCTATTCCATAGTTAAATTTGAGTTATGTGCTATAACTACGCTACTAACTAAATGTGACACCTGATATTTAAATGCTAATCTAATGTATTGTTTCCATTTATAAGATTCACCTGTCATTGACTTGTAAGTGTATTTACAATAAAACACCACCACAATACATCAGCTAACTGATGTTACTTAATGTCACCTAATACTAACCACATAACTCCTTTACCAAACCAAATCAAAAATCCCCACTCACGCCATGCTCCCCGCCAGAAAAATCTTGGGTTGTTAGACAGGCCTTGCAGTTCTGAAAGTCAATAAACTTCAGATTTGTTGGATCTGTGGCTAGCTGAATGCCAGGAATATGATTTATAGAAAATTAAATAAGTACCATTTGATTATTGAAGTTCTCAGACAAGGTTGAAGAATGGTGTATTTGAGATGAAAGCATTGTGCAGTTGTTTAACTTCAGTCTAGCTATTTTACAGGCACTATTTTTAAATTTGTCCCAAACTTTCATAATTAAACCATAGTTTCAGGCCTGATCTTGTAAGCCTCCTGTTTGCAAGACGATATGCAAGTTCTTAAAGTAAAACCCAGATTCACCAAAATCTAGTCCTGTGATTCCAGCTTGAGTGTGCAGGCCTGGTTAGAAAAATTTTACCTGTAAACAGAGCAAATCTGATATAGCGTCCCTGAAACAGTAAACCCTACCATGCAATATTTTTTTACATTGCTGTGGCAGTTAGACCCCTGAACTGGCCAGGGGAGAATTCCCTCTGGTAAAGATTTTGCATGTAACTCTTCCGCCAGACATTGTCAGTAGCAATAAGGCCTGGGTTCCAATGTTTAAGGGGTTACTCTGAAAATTAACAATCACCACTGGCTTGAACCCCAGCCTGGAAACCTATGAAAAAATGAATACCTTCTCTCGGTGTTCTTAACACAGTATTGCCCATTCTCAGGATTTTAGGGCTGGAGCCAGCCTTGTATGGCGTGCCAAGCTCTAGCCCCCTAGGGAATTTGAGCCATGCCTTGGGGAAGACCCCTCTGATTGGCTGCCTGCCTCATTTGCCTGCCTGCTGGAGAAGAGAAACCAGTGAGAGCTGCTACAGGAAGAAATCTCTCGTCATCCCCTTCCCCTCAGCCATTCTCACAGGAGGAGCCAACTAGGGGGGGAGCTTTTCTTGACCTGCTGCTCACAAACCGGGAAGAATTAGTGGGGGAAGCAAAAGTGGATGGGAATCTGGGGGGCAGTGACCATGAGTTGGTTGAGTTCAGGATCCTGATGCAGGGAAGAAAGGTAAGCAGCAGGATACGGACCCTGGACTTCAGGAAAGCAGACTTCGACTCCCTCAGGGAACGGATGGGTAGGATCCCCTGGGGGACTAACATGAAGGGGAAAGGAGTCCAGGAGAGCTGGCTGTATTTCAAGGAATCCCTGTTGAGGTTACAGGGACAAACCATCCCGATGAGTCGAAAGAATAGTAAATATGGCAGGCGACCAGCTTGGCTTAATGGTGAAATCCTAGTGGATCTTAAACATAAAAAAGAAGCTTACATGAAGTGGACGGTTGGACATATGACCAGGGAAGAGTATAAAAATATTGCTCGGGCATGTAGGAATGAAATCAGGAGGGCCAAATCGCACCTGGAGCTGCAGCTAGCAAGAGATGTCAAGAGTAACAAGAAGGGTTTCTTCAGGTGTGTTGGCAACAAGAAGAAAGCCAAGGAAAGTGTGGGCCCCTTACTGAATGAGGGAGGCAACCTAGTGACAGAGGATGTGGAAAAAGCTAATGTACTCAATGCTTTTTTTGCCTCTGTCTTCACGAACAAGGTCAGCTCCCAGACTGCTGCGCTGGGCATCACAGCATGGGGAGTAGATGGCCAGCCCTCAGTGGACAAAGAGGTGGTTAGGGACTATTTAGAAAAGCTGGAGGTGCACAAGTCCACGGGGCCGGACGAGTTGCATCCGAGAGTGCTAAAGAAATTGGCGGCTGTGATTGCAGAGCCATTGGCCATTATCTTTGAAAACTTGTGGCGAACGGGGGAAGTCCCAGATGACTGGAAAAAGGCTAATGTAGTGCCAATCTTTAAAAAAGGGAAGAAGGAGGACCCTGGGAACTACAGGCCAGTCAGCCTCACCTCAGTCCTCGGAAAAATCATGGAGCAGGTCCTCAAAGAATCAATCCTGAAGCACTTACATGAGAGGAAAGTGATCAGGAACAGTCAACATGGATTCACCAAGGGAAGGTCATGCCTGACTAATCTAATCGCCTTCTATGATGAGATTACTGGTTCTGTGGATGAAGGGAAAGCAGTGGATGTATTGTTTCTTGACTTTAGCAAAGCTTTTGACACGGTCTCCCACAGTATTCTTGTCAGCAAGCTAAAGAAGTATGGGCTGAATGAATGCACTATAAGGTGGGTAGAAAGTTGGCTAGATTGTCTGGCTCAACGGGTAGTGATCAATGGCTCCATGTCTAGTTGGCAGCTGGTGTCAAGTGGAGTGCCCCAGGGGTCGGTCCTGGGGCCGGTTTTGTTCAATATCTTCATAAATGATCTGGAGGATGGTGTGGATTGCACTCTCAGCAAATTTGCGGATGATACTAAACTAGGAGGAGTGGTAGATACGCTGGAGGGCAGGGATAGGATACAGAGGGACCTAGACAAATTGGAGGATTGGGCCAAAAGAAATCTGATGAGGTTCAATAAGGATAAGTGCAGGGTCCTGCACTTAGGACGGAAGAACCCAATGCACCGCTGCAGACTAGGGACGAATGGCTAGGCAGCAGTTCTGCGGAAAAGGACCTAGGGGTGACAGTGGACGAGAAGCTGGATATGAGTCAGCAGTGTGCCCTTGTTGCCAAGAAGGCCAATTGCATTTTGGGATGTATAAGTAGGGGCATAGCGAGCAGATCGAGGGACGTGATCGTTCCCCTCTATTTGACATTGGTGAGGCCTCATCTGGAGTACTGTGTCCAGTTTTGGGCCCCACACTACAAGAAGGATGTGGATAAATTGGAGAGAGTCCAGCGAAGGGCAACAAAAATGATTAGGGGTCTGGGACACATGACTTATTAGGAGAGGCTGAGAGAACTGGGATTGTTTAGTCTGCAGAAGACAAGAATGAGGGGGGATTTGATAGCTACTTTCAACTACCTGAGAGGTGGTTCCAGAGAGGATGGTTCTAGACTATTCTCAGTGGTAGAAGAGGACAGGACAAGGAGTAATGGTCTCAAGTTGCAGTGGGAGAGGTTTAGGTTGGATATTAGGAAAAACTTTTTCACCAAGAGGGTGGTGAAACACTGGAATGTGTTACCTAGGGAGGTGGTAGAATCTCCTTCCTTAGAAGTTTTTAAGGTCAGGCTTGACAAAGCCCTGGCTGGGATGATTTAATTGGGGATTGGTCCTGCTTTGAGCAGGGGGTTGGACTAGATGACCTCCTGAGGTCCCTTCCAACCCTGATATTCTATGATTCTATGATGGGAGGGAGAGGAGGTCAGGGATCAGGAAGAGCCCAGCATCTCAGGGCAGCTCTGTTTCTCCTCCTCTCCCCTCTCCTGCCCTTCTATAAGCAATGGGGTTGGTTCCTCTTCTCCTTCCCCTTTCTTTCCCTCCGTGCAGCATCTGGCCTAGGAAGGGGCAGAGAAGGGTGAAGAACCCCTAGAACTGCCCCCTCCCCCCAGCCTGGAAGTGGGAGAGGTGACACTGTTGCACCCTCTCCAGCCTGGAAAGGGTACAACAGTATAATCCTTTAAAAAAGTCTCCTGATTTTTGATGTCTTGAGGTTGGCAATACTGTTATCAGGCAATCCCTTCTAGCTCACAAGCACTGATTATTAAACAAGGAAAGATGTGTGTGAATGTGTGATAAACAAATGTCTCTGACACATCCCTCTTCACCCCATTACACCCCACTCATGGTTTGATGTCAGTGGGTAGTGTAGTCCCAGAGTCCAGGAGTGCACTTTTGAAGGCCTGTGTGATGGGCCTGTGTGTCCACTCTGCACAAGGCCTGAAGGGGTTAAGGTGTCTAGGTGGGCCAATTAACTGCCCAGGCTGCACCTGGAGGAGGAGCCAGGGATCAGGGATTAATTAGATGAGGCTCAACTGGAGAGGGACAGGCGGGGCCTGTATAAAGCCCAGGAGATGAGAACAGAAACAGGTGTAGGGAAGTAGTCTGCAGTCACTCCCTTGGAGAAGGGAGGTGCGTTTGGGGCTATAGAGAAAAGTAGCTTACAGTTACTCCCTGGGAGGAGGGGGTTGTAGTGGGCTGGCAAACCTGGGGGGCTGGGTGAGTCAGAAAGGTAGGAAAGGCTCAGGGGAGAAACAGCAAGGAATAGGATAGGATAGTGCTGACCTTGGCTGCTGAAGAGAGGGCCCCTGAGCTGGAACCTGGACTAGAGGGCAGGTCTGGGTTCCTCTACCAGCCATTGGGGAAGTGGCATGGAACAGGCAGTGGAGAGTAGACTGTCTGGACCATTTGCCCTGAAAGACTTTGATACTCTGGAAGGAGAGGACCATAGTGAACTGACTGGAGGGCCAAGTCATGAAGAGGAAGCTGCAGCTCCTGAAGCAACAGGAGCCACTGGGTGAGAGAGGATGCCAGAGGAGTGTGCAGCACCTGGAAAGAATTAATCTCCAGAGTGGCCAGGAGGAGGTGATGCTGATGGTGAATGCACCTTTGTGACGGCCTGTCTCCAGCCCTTTGGGGAAGTGCTGCCTGCTGTGGTCCTCAGACTCCACCATCTAACTCGGCTATAGTGATTCCAGCTTTATTGGTGCCTCTTTACCAGGACCCTTGCCAGAATTCATGTCTTTTGCTACTGGAAGTAGAAGGGTTTCACCACCAGCGTGTATCTGTTTGCAATTCACATGGCTGAAACATAAGATACTTCTGAGGCTTTTTGAGGAACAGTTGCTTCTTTAGACACAACTCTTTCCCGCCCCCCCCCCCCCCCCCGCTTTTGATTTTTCTAAAAGAAAATACCACAGCTCTTGTTTACAAATTCTGGGTGTTTGGTTTCTAAATGTTTCTCTTGCCTCATGCTTTCCTTTACTAGCACTTGAAAACAAATAACAAGTTGTGGCTGTGGATTTTCTCCAGTGATATGGGTACACAACAATCCAAGCCTAATGTAACTCATCATATTGTCTGCTTTTCTTCCTTTATTTAAATCAATCTTCTTCAACCAAACATTTGCTACTTGCTCAGCACTTGGTAAAAGTAGTCCCACTGTAAAGATAAGCCTTCTCCTGTCTCTCTCGCAGTCCTCGTCCCTTATCTGCTAGAACTGGTGTGGATTTCGTGGCTGGGGCAGAGGCTTCTATTTGCCCTTGGATCCTGGGCAGGGGGTGTGGGGGTAGGGGGGAAGCATTCACCGGGAAGTCTCTGCTCTGAAAGCCCCCCAAAACACTTATGGCTCCCCCCATGAATCCTTCATGGCTCCCCAGGAAGACACACCTCGTGTTTTGGGAATCGTTGCTCTGTAGCATCAGGCCATGCACAAGGCAGATTAGATTACCCTACAAGGTCCCTCTGCGAGTCCTGGCATAAGGGGGCATGTTGGGGGTGAGGCCTGGCATGGGAAAGGCACGTTGGGAGGGAGGCATAGGGCCACAGTACATGGTGTCAGGGCGCCCCTTAGGGTGTCAAACAGGGAGCATGAAGTCTAAAATATTTACTGAACATTTCCCAAAATTTTACCCTATAGAATCAGTGGCGGAGGGAGGAGATTGGGGTAGAAACCCCCAGGGGGCAGAAGGGTTTAGGGCCTGAAGTTTAGTGGGTCAAGGAGGGCAGGGGACAGGCCTTACCATGCCTGCACCACAAAGTTGAATTACTGGGTGGGGCTGGTGCTCTTCTGTACCTCTCCCTGACACTGCACTAGACCAGCTGGGCCCTTCACTCCAGCCAGATGCCTGGGACTCAGGCAGCCTAGCCCTGCCCTGCACTGGGCCCACCAGGGAGACAGTGGCAGAGTTTGGGCTCGTGGGTGGGGCCTGAGCAGGTTGCACCATAGAAAAGGCCTAGCAGTGGCAACACTGCAGGTCACCACTTTGATCTCCCCAGAACCAGCACCCCCAGAACCAGCTCTGAGTCCTTGGCACCCCTCCACCCACACGGGCAGCATGGGGGGAGCTCCGGAGAGGCAGCACTTCCCCAGTCAGCAGCAGTCACAGCTGAACTCTGCTGCTGCTGTGGGCCATGGGCGGTGGGAGGAGACCTGCCGGCTTGGGACCATGCTGCCTCTGAGGCCACAGCACCAGCACTACTGCAATTGTACTGAATGCATCAGCAGCAGGTGTGGAGGCCTTGGCTATTCTCCATCCCTTCCCTCCTTTTTGGCACCCCTTGCATAGTGCCATGATGCCACTCATTGCAGCCTGTCCCCAGCTGCCCATAATTTAGTTAGCAGCTCAGAACTGGGAAGGCTCAGAGATCGCTTAAAGCCATGTTAGGCCTGCCCACCCTCTGGGTTGTATGTTTTGTGGCCTCTAAGGAGCGCAATACAAAGTTGCATCCTAGATATGTGCTTTAAGCTCCCTCCCTTCAGAGGTGTGTAAAGGTATGTTCTGAGGAATAATAATGGCTCAGAGTTCAATTTTTTGGACAATTTATTTTATGGTGTGTAACAATGATGATAATGTTCTGTCCCAGGATGCTCCCCACATTAGAAAACACATCCAGTGAATGGTTGAAACTGCATTTCCTCGTTGCACCTTTTCTGTGGCCATAGTTTTTTACTGTCATAAAATACTGTACCAATGGGTCATACCTTATTTGAAATCACATGAGCGCACATGAACAATTTAGGATAACAAGTACACGCAGGAAAAAACACTCCCCTTCAAAAGTGAAGGATAAACATTAATGTTGTTAATCTGTAATAAGCCATTTTGACCTCTGACTTTCCACACTCCAACTTGACCTTCTTCTTGGCTCAGTCATGAGTGCAAAAGTGGCCATTAAACACCACTTTAGATATACAGATCTTTACTTGGAGTTGATTTTTGGTAGTGATTAAGTGATTTAATCCTATTTGATATGAGAGCTGAATATTAACTATAAACTGGATACTTTTTTTTTAGATTACCTTGCATTTTAAATTTGTACAGGGCCCAATACAATGTGGGCTCTGATCTCAATTAGGCGCCGTGGATGCTACTATAATACAAATAATAATAGGTTTCAGAGTAGTAGCCGTGTTAGTCTGTATTTGTAAAAAGAAAAGGAGTACTTGTGGCACCTTAGAGACTAACACATTTATTTGAGCATAAGCTTTCATCGGACCGATGAAGTGAGCTGTAGCTCATGAAAGCTTATGCTCAAATAAATGTGTTAGTCTCTAAGGTGCCACAAGTACTCCTTTTCTTTTTACAAATAATAATAATTATAATACAGACTACAAAGGGAAAATCCCTTGTACAATTCCCTTCCACTGACAAAAGCAGTCTGGTACCAGAAATCTGATTCACAAATTGATAATTTTTTTGCAGCTGTGGAGGAAGGGAGAGACCTAAAGGTGGAGCTTTATGTACCCACTCACCTCTCTCTCCCAATCAGCACCACCATGTTTGGCAGGAGCTCAGCATAATATTTGTTTGTTGTAACTCACATTCTAGAATGCCCATCCTCTGATGCTGATTATGTACCATAATCTAGTGTGTGCTATCAATAATAATTATTTGTTTAAAGAGAGAGTTTAGGAGTGCTGTACGGATTCCTGCACATGGAGTACATGCAGGCAGTGCTCTCTTAATGCACACAGTCTGATGCTCAGGAACAAATACCATAAGAGTAGTACTAGAATGTGTGGAATATCAGTCATTAACGGCTAAGTTTTCAAAAATTGGTGTCTGCTGCGTCTCCAATGGCTTCTGCATATTTGCAATCAGTGGATACTGATCAAAGCTGTGGACTGGGGTCAAACCTTGGTGGGTTTGAGGCCATGAGCTGGGAGGAATGTGATGCGTGGGCTGTGGGGAACCCCCTGTTTATGTGGGGCCCCATGGGCTGGACCCCCTGAGCTACGGGATGCGGAGGGGAGGAAATTAAACTGTGGAAGGTCCATATATAGTAGTAGGATTTTATGTTTGTATTTTGTATAATTTAGATTGAAGGATAAAGGATAATACTGTAGCATGTATTCAATGTATTGGTGTAAGATTTGATCATATCCTGCCAGCCCTTTTTGAATAGCAGAAAGGAATGGCCTAATGGGCCATTGGTAGAGATGCATCAGCCAGAATCTGTGTCTGAGCTGATTTTCAAGGGAGTAACAGACCTTTTTAGGGTCACCACTTTGTTGTAGGTTTAGCATTTTAAAATAAATAAAAGAATGCAATGATTGTTTTTCTTTTGCATTGCAACTTGATATTGCTGTTCAAATGTTCTGTGCAAATCAATTCTGTTTTGTGAGTGAATGAGGAATGTATGTGT
Source organism: Chelonia mydas (assembly GCF_015237465.2). NCBI lineage: Eukaryota > Metazoa > Chordata > Testudines > Cheloniidae > Chelonia > Chelonia mydas. The sequence goes on along the minus strand of NC_051245.2, from coordinate 33,900,892 downwards.
TAGAAGACAAGTGTGAAGGCCATCACTGAACCAGATGTTCTAGTGATCACTCCATATCTGACCTCTTAGTCCTCATCCTCAAAGGAAACCTGCAAAATACCTTCAAAAAGATGAGCCTGAGAACTTGAATTCATAACTTTGCTGGACACTAAAAATCATGAACTTAATAAAGACACTGGATTTATAGCTTATTGCAACAATCTGTAACCCACTAACCCCTCTTTTTCTTCCTGTGACTGCAGAGGTGTTAACTGGCTACTTCATCTTGAATGGTCTCTGGGAATATGTGTTAACTACTTTTGCTAAACATTCTATTCCACCTTGCATTTAGCTTTGACACTCTGAGTACCTTTCCCAGATCTGAAGAAGAGCTTTGTGCAAGCTCAAAAGCTTGTCTCTTTCAGCTACAGAAGCTGATCCAGTAAAAGATATTACCTCACTCACCTGGTCTCCAATATCCTGGGACCAACAGGACTACATGGATGGATTTAGTTGGGGTTTGCCCTGCTCTGAGCAAGGGGTTAGACTAGATGATCTCCTGAGATCTCTTCTAATCCTAATCTTCTATGATTCTATGGCTACAACACTGCAGTGAACACATTAACATTTAAATGCCTTTTGTTGCTGTTGACCATAGCTTTACTTAGTGGTAAAGCTTGGTAAGTTTGAATGGCTCATCTATCTGTTTTATTTGGTATTGCATTAAAAACCGGAATTGGGAAGGGTTTAATAGGGTTTATTATCCAAACTCTGGCCAAAATTCTCCTTTCAGATTCATATGGTAGACTTCAAATTTGATTTTCTGCTTGATGTGTGTAAAAAGAGCAGTGTACCATAGCTAAGATTTGCCATTCTGAGCACAGCAAAACTAGCAACAGGGACCTAAATCCATCAAATCTGCAGATTTCAATTGTTTCTGGCTATATACATTGAGATGTAGGATGATTGGTCCAGAATTTGGCAGGCTGCCCCAAATTATCAATGTACAAGAGAAAGGAGTTTCTGCCTAGCATATGACACTGCAGTTTCAGGTTTATCCTCTCTTCTGTGAGGGTGACTCCTGAGTACCCTGATTTTGTGTGATGTGGGCTATTTAATTTGACTTGTTTTAGTAACTGATGGCAGGGATACTTAGAGCCCTGAATAGATACCCATTCTTAATCTTTGTATAAATCTAGATTATTAATATTAATATCCTGCCTATTGCTGAAGAGGCAATGGAGAGACAGTGTCATATTTTCATGTGTAGTGGTGGCTATTCATTAAGTCAGGAGGTCTGGATTTCAGTATGAAATATTATTGGACAAGGTAACCGGGATATCTCTGGCCATGAACCCAAAGATTTTGTTGTTGTGGTGGAGTCACCAGGTTAATTCCTTTAAACAGAGTGGAGGTCTTACATTGTATATAGTCCACAAAACTGACATATGATCATTTTGATTTTGAAACCTAGGCAAGATTAAGAAGGATTTTTTGATAAAACAACTAACGCTACTGGTTTTGAATAGCTGACTATCAATGTGCACAGGAAAAAAAAAAAAAGAGCAGACAATGAACAATGGGATTAATTGAAAAACCCAGGGAAGGATCATCCACTATTAGAATTTTTGTCATACAGACTGAAAGATCTATAGGGATCTCCCACCCCCCCCCCCCCCCGCACCCAACAGGGGGAAATCAGGCATTGGATCAGGAAACAGATCTTTCTCTTCTAGAAGAGTTTCTAACTCATTGCTGTCTTTGCATTTCTTTTCTGAATGCATCTGATGAAGTGAGCTGTAGCTCACGAAAGCTTATGCTCAAATAAATTTGTTAGTCTCTAAGGTGCCACAAGTACTCCTTTTCTTTGTAATGTGCTGTGTAAACAACTGTACTGTAAATTGCAACTTTTACCTTTCAATAAAGTGGTAAGTTAAAAACCCACTACAATTGTGAGCTAGCAGTGCAGTATATGTAACCTTGAAATCCTCAGACTGTTTGTTTACATACTAAATGATAATTCTCTGGGGCCACGGTTTTAAATAGAGTACTAATTTGTTTTGCTTTTTCATTGTTTAACATTTTACTGTTGTTTTAAACAAATAAGCCACCATTTATGAGCTACAGACTGACAGCTGACGCAAATCCTGTCGCATGCCAAAGTATTTCTTAGTCTACTTACACACACACCTGCGAACTATATTAGTCATTATTGCTAAATTTAACATGGAAAATAAAAGGAGATTGAGCAACGTTAAGGTGTGGTACAAACTGACAAAAGCCTGAAAAAGTTAAGGATGAAACGCCGTCTTTCATGTGCCAGTTTGTGCCTACATAATGTAGTACACATACTTGAGGTTAGCTATTTCCTGCAATGTCTGTAATACCTCCGCATAATGGAGCACATGCAGAACAGAGCTCCTGCTTCAGCTTTGTATTTCCTGGTTTGTATCCATTTGTGTAACAAACGTAATGTTGTTTAACCTCTCAACTGCTGCATGGACATAATGGGACAGTCACCTTCAGTTTTTGTTGCTACAAGAAGGATGCCTGGAATGAAAGGTTGTCCAGTGGATAGACTATTGTACTGGCAATTGAAAGACCTGGGTTTTGTAGCTTTACCAGTGATCTGCTGTATGACGTTAGGCAAGTCATTTTACCTTCCTGGACTCTTTCTTGTTTCCCTTCTGATACCTTATCTGTCTTGCCCATTTAGACTTCTCTTTGGGGTAGGGGTGGTCTTTTACAATGTGTTTGTATGGTACCTATCACTATCGGGCTCTGATAATGGTTGGGGCTTCTAGATAATAATAATAATGTTAGTTCCCAGGGAGAAATGGTAGAAATAAAGGGAAGGTATCCTCTTCTTCCATGGTCCTAAACCAGATACATCAAATTGCATCACATTCCACTCACTGGGAAAACAGAGCACTGTGTACTGTAGATGTGCCCTTTGTATTTATTTATATTACAGGAATCCCCAGAGACTCCAGTCATGATTAGAACTACTTTATTCTCAGCACTGTAGAAGCACAGTAAGAAACAGTATCTGCCCCAAAGAAAGACAGGATGTTAAAGACAGGATGTTAGCAGTGGGTGTAGCACACAACAAAGGGTGTTGTAGTAAGTGGAGGACCCAAACGGTGGTAGGAAAGTATGGCTACATAGAGTAGTTACGTGCGTAATTTGCAAGGTCACAATAGGGTATGGAGGGAGAGTCCCTAATCAATATTTTTATCTGTATGGAATTTAGCATCTTGACTGAATTTACATCACTGTCATCAGCTAATCAAACAAGATTCCTTGAAACCCTGCCACACTTTCTACTCTCTTGAGTAGATATAGGATATTTAGAGACCTGTCATACTTTCCAGAGCCAAAGTGTTTGGGAAGCAGTTGTGTCATATGAACTCCTTAAATTTAGCATATACATATCTATGGAAGAGGATTCTGGTATTCCTATAACAGGTTTCAGAGTAGCAGCCGTGTTTGTCTGTATTCGCAAAAAGAAAAGGAGGACTTGTGGCACCTTAGAGACTAACAAATTTATTTGAGCATAAGCTTTCGTGAGCTACAGCTCACTTCATCAGATGCAACCATTACAGTACAGTTCTTTGGACCATGAATGTTCTTCCATTGTTTTTATTCTCTATGCAGAATTTCACACAATTGCTTTACATGCATTCAAGAAAGCATAAAAGGGAGAATGCTCTAATTCATTCACTGTATGCAGTGTTGGTCCCAGGATATTAAAGAGACAAGGTGGGTGAAGTAATATCTTTTTCTGGACCAGCTTCTGTTGGTGAGAGAAACAAGCTTACCCAGAGCTTACTCAGAGCTTCTTCGGGTCTGGGAAGAAGGGCTCTGTGTAAGCTTGAAAGCTTGACTTTCTCACCAACAGTAGAGGTCCAGTAACCTCACCCACCTTGTCCCTCTAATCCACTCAGACATATCTGAACAGACAAGGGATGGGGGAAGAAATGAGGAGCTCTTCACTGAACTAAGAAATAATAGAGACAATACTGGAAGAAAAATTAGCATCCTTAGGTGTATGAGTCCACAAGAAAAGGTAGGTCAGAGTGGGCACTACATAAGTCTTCCTCCAAGTAACCAGGCAGCTGGGACCCCTTCAGATGGATCCGTTTCTCACAAGAAAAAGCCTCCAGCTAACAAAAGTGAAAGATCTGGGAGTAACATTGACAGATACCCTGTCACACATGTGATCCAAGACTCTGTTGTACATATTACCTCCCCTATGTCTGATAGAAAAATGATTCAGATGGTAAAGGAAGAACAAGGTGAAGTAATCCTGGTCACCCCAAGGTGGCCAAGAAACGTGCATACGACCTTCAGTGACAAGAACGAGGACCAGTCCTTCATCTACACTCCAAACCTCTACATTTTATAGCCTGGACACTAAAAATGAATAAATGGATGAAAATGCCTGGGTTTTTTTTTTTTTTTTTACAGTTACATAGACCTCATTTTCTTCAGGACATCTACTCAGCAAGCTTATCATAATACCTGGACCATATTTTCTTTTTGATGCAAGGGTAGAAACTTGAACTTCTAAAACTCAGACCTTCCAGCAAAACTTAATTGCTGAAAAACAGGAAGACAATTTTGGAAAACTATAGTCAATATATTTTCTTTCAATTTTTTTGTAGCAATTCAGAATCTGAGTGAAAGTTTCACTAAATTTTAAAAAATGCCCACGGTCTTCAGTTATAGTTAAAAGTTACCTGGTTATGTATGAAGTTTTAAAAGTTACTTATTACATTTTGGAAGCACTAATTTGGGCAGCAAGTGGATGGGCTATGGTTACGTGAACATTCTTACTGGGCAACAAGTCTTCAGCTGCCTCTAGTCCTGCAGAGGGGATACAACCTAGAAGTCAGGACTAGTAGTAATGTTACTCAGAGAAAACTTTCAATGTCTCTGTAATTAGATAACAAATTTTCTATTCCACGCACAATTCATGTGAAACTCTAGTGAAATGCTATAGGTCTGATTCTTATTTACGTTCAGGTCACTATTGCCAAAGCAATATAATCTGGCCTTAGTGTAAATAGAAATCGGGCCCAATGGGATTTTTGCTTGAATAAGGCCTGCAGGATTCGGTCCTAAGACTATAAAACTAATTGAGATGGGAAATAATTGCATTTTGTTATATGAAAAACTCTGATGTTTTCATGCTATTGTATCTTAATTATTTAAGTTAAATACAGAAATTAATTTTGCAGAAAAGGTAAGGATTTATGCTTATTTTGAATTAAAAAAGTCTTAAGATAATGGGTTAAAGTTGATTTTTCTCAGTATTTATGACACCTGCATCCTGAATGGATAGATCTTTTCTCTCTAGAATAATTTGACATCCTCGCATTAGACAATGTGGGTGAGATAATATATCAGCACCACCTAGAGCCAGTAGAGGCAAATTGCACTGTTTTCATTTATAAACCCTGTGTTTTAGGGGTTTAGTCTATGCTGCAAAAACTTACTGCACACTGAAAATTGGAAGACCATGTTTTTCGCATGTAGGTAAAATAATTTTTATTTTCCAAATCACTATTTTTTTGTTACATTGAGTCAATGTGATATTTAAGAGGCCTCCTAATTAAAATGGTTTTTATTTTTTCTGTTTAACTCTGAAGAAACTTCAGTTTAAAAATACCATGGATTGATTCCTCAGATGCTCTAAATAAGCACTGAGGACAACAGAAGTTGTCGGCATCTCCCTGATCTTTAGGCCAGTTTTCTGCTAGTTCCATCCCCAGAGAAATTTAAAGCAGCCTCAGGGCTGCTTAAAACTACACCAGCTTGTAGCAGGCCCCATGGGCCATTACAACAGGTGGTGATCATCGGCTCACAACATGAACCAAGAGTGATGCAAAGAGACCAACATGGGATCAAAGATTTGACTCTATCTGTGTAAAGTGAAGCCCACAATCCAACTGATTCTAAACTGCTTTATACGGTTGTTATAAGAGTTGTTCTTTTATTTAACTTTAATAAATCTGCTTTAGTGAGACCCAAAACAAAATGTGTATAATGTATGGCACAAAGGAAAATCTCCCACCTGCCTATTGATTTAGTAGGATTAATACTGAGGGGAGCATGGAACCAGGGAATGAATTAAATGGAAACTTGTCATTGAGACTGTTTACTCCTTGGCTCCATCTGTCACTCTGATATGGCTCCCATAAATACATGCAAAACCCCAACTGCACAGAGTTGTCACAGAGAAGCTGCTACAGGCTCTGGGGAATGTCTCTGTTACCCTCCCCTCTGCAAATTTAGGGTCCTTTCCACTCCTTTCTTACTGTTTCATTCCCCTTTGCACTTCACAACTCCTACTGACACACACAGAGCAGCGAGCAATTGGATGGGGCAGAGAGACAAAAATGCTCTGTGTATTTGTATATGCTGTTCTGCCCAGACGGTGGTTCCCATTCACTCCTAATGCTCTCTCTGGGCTTCTTCTCCTACACTCACAAGTACTTGACAGAATAATATGTAGCAAGTTTCTAACACTTTCCATCTGAAGGTCTCAAACCACTTTACAAAGGTGCACAAGCAGCCACATCCCTATTTTATAGATAAGGAACATGGGGCACAGAGAATTTAAGGTCAAAGGGCTCAAATTTAGGTGCCTAATGTTAGAAAGTTAAATCCAGATTTAGGGCATCTAAATAAATTGCCTACTTTTCAGACGTACTGAGCACTCACAGCTTTCACTGACTTCCAAAGAGAAGGGATGGGAAGGAGGGCGGAGGAAGGAGCAATGGAAATGAGAAAGGGATCTTTTTCTTGGTAAAGAGGCCTGACTGTTTAAGAGTGGTAATGCTGGTGATAGCTGTCAGCCTATCGGAACTTTCTATCTCTTGGGCAATCGGAAGAGGCCTGGAAGAGCTCACCTGACCCACCTGTAATTGTAGGGAAGGTGTGTATGTGGGACAAGCTTCTCTCAGATCCTCAGGCAAAAGGAAGTGCCCCATGGAAAATATGCTGAATAATGCAAAGAAAGGCAGCTTAGTGCCCAATGTCAGCAGGTGCTCAGCCCTTAACTGCTATTCTAAAAACAAAACACTTTTTGTTTCAAAATTCAGTTAAGGTTCCTAAGCGACAACATTGTACTTACCTACCACATTGTTTACAAACCCCCACACACTTAAAACAAGGAAATGAGTATTAAGGCACATAAGTCTTACTGTATTAATCAATAAACACTTTTTTTCTGACCAAGTACAAATAAATCCATATTTCACAACAACCCTAACTCTAAACTTTTTCTGTGTAGTAGGTGTTTTTTGTCTCTTGATTTCAGTATTTAAATATGCTTAAGATAAACTGGTAAATGGATAAATATTTTATCATGCTTTCTCCTTTGCTACCCAACGTGCAGAGGAGATTTACAAAAAGTTCCTCCAAAATCCACTACATTATCTTCCTTCAAATTTCTCCTTAAAAATCACTCCTGATGTCTACAAGTAACAATGACTAGAAAACTGGTATGCTGTGATCACTGCTTAGTATACAAATCATAATAGTTTCACAGTTATACTGTGCTTCCCCCCTCTGCTTTTGTATCCACCTCTTTTTTCTTGTCATATATTTAACTGTAAGCTCCTCTGGGCATATTTTCATTATATGGGTGTATAATGGCTAGCATTACGGGCCCTTGATTGGAGCCTATAGCCACTAGTGTAATACAAATAAATAAGGTTTCAGAGTAGCAGTCGTGTTAGTCTGTATCCGCAAAAAGAAAAGGAGGACTTGTGGCAACTTAGAGACTAACAAATTTATTTGAGCATAAGCTTTCATGTAGCTCACGAAAGCTTATGCTCAAATTTGTTAGTCTCTAAGGTGCCACAAGTCCTCCTTTTCTTTTTACAAATAAATAAGTTAAATTTGTCAACGACAATGGATTTTTGGCAATGTATTTATAATAGGGTTCTTGAGAATGAAGTTTTATATATACAGTAGTTTAATAGGAAGGTGCATAACTATATATCCTTGGGAAATTTTGCTACAACTGTGGACTTGCATTGAGGCAGATGAATGTATATCATTAATGTGTACATGTATGGTTTTTGTTTCTTCTTCTAAAGGGTTTTTATTGCATTTATATTTTGAGATGCTGTTGAATGAATACTATTTATTTTGGATTGGTCTTGATAGATCATAATTCAAATTGACAAACAAAGGCCAATAATATTATTTTTGGAATTTACTCTAAATCAAATTCACTGAAGAGCTCACAAAGGACCAGACTGTGAACCCTTTGCTCACACTGTTGAACACTTAAACATGATTAGTCCCATTACATTCATTTCAAGGCTACTCAGGTAAATAACTGCTCATCAGTGTGAACAAGAGGTTCATACTCTGGTCCAAAATGACAATTCCATATACATAACAGTTAATAATTCTTGCTTGGTTATTGCTTATTCATGGAGCATTCATCCACCATATTGGTGGTTTCACATGCTGTAATGCATGCCAGCATTTACTACTGTCCAATTATTCTGCACTGTAACATTATATGACAATGTTTACTGAAGAATATTATTTTAAGAGGAATTAATATTCAGTTAAACGACTATCTGAAGTGTTGCAAATACGACCGTGTGTGGGTGAAATGCTTACAAAACCTACTGTATTATTTATTTTTAAAGAAATCATTTAAAACAAGGTTAAGTGACTCAGACACTTTGCATTTCACGAATAAATTGTGGGATTATGAAATGACACTTTTGAAATAAATCAGACAGAAAGTATATTGTATTTGTATTGTGTGGTATTCATTTAAGTATTACTCAAAGCAAAAGTGCTAGCAAACTTTCTCCGTCATGACCTTGCTTCCCCAGTGCCTCATAAGAGTTGTGTGTACAGCCACACAGCTATAAAACTAAAGCTGGTTGTGAAACCGGGATTTTTTTCCTGCAAAATAATTTGAAGGAAAAATCCACTTTTAAAAATTTCTCCTCAGAATAGTCCAGTCTTTCCACAGGAAGTTTAGAAAATGTGGGAAAGTGTTTCTACCCCACTTTACCACCCTAGAGGAAGGTGGTAGCGGTTCATCTGCCATATTCAATGCATACTTTGGTCTTGTCCTTAAAACTGGTCACATAGGTGAGTAGTTTCACGCATGTGAATATTCGCAGAAGTTCAAATCAAATCTGTGAGATATTTTTATGTGGTGTGTTTAATGCTTTTGGCCAGCAGTGTTTCTAACACTGCTCTCCCCATACACTATACAAAACATGAATGACATATCCTTTTTTAAAAAAAAAAAATCCAGGAGCTTTTTATTACTGTTTTAGAGATATCACATATAGTGTAAAAAGAACTGGAGGACTTGTGGCACCTTAGAGACTAACATTTATTTGAGCATAAACTTTCGTGAGCTATAGCTCACTTCATCCGAGGCATGCAGTGGATTATGCTCAAATAAATTTGTTAGTCTCTAAGGTGCCACAAATACTCCTTTTCTTTTTGCGGATACAGACTAACTGGGCTGCTACTCTGAAACCTGTCACATATACCCTAGTTCTTGCAAAATGACATCACACTAATGACAACACAGATTATGCTAAAGACAGCACACAGATTTCCAAATAAATCAACATATCAAGGATTAATTAGATGAATAGGACCATTTGTTAGACAGAGAGGGGAGGACTTGTCGATGCCCATTATTTCTGGAGTAAAACAGACACATCCCCTGCCCCCGCCCCACTGCATCCATTTTAGAGACTAAGCAGGCCTGTGATGACGGTTTTGCATCCAACCGGGCCAAGACTCACACTTCCAAAGGGAAAACAGGCGTTTGCTAAAAGGTGGCATAAAATATTTCGCTGGCTCGTCATTTCATTTCATGCACTTCCCCCCCCCCCGTCCCGCCCCCGAAGTTTGGCATAAAGTGAAATGTGGGGAGGAGGGAAGGGAGGAAGAAAAGAGCCCAACGTAACATTTGATGAAAGCCAGCGAGTGGCTTTCGGCTCCTCAGCTCTGTAGCTGCGGGCTCGGGAGATTCAGCTTCCTAGCGCCTGCGGCCGGGATCGCTGCTGCTGCCGAGCGATCCTCTGCCCCGCAACTCCGCCCCAGCTAACGCGCCCCAGGCTGCGGTGGGGCGGCGAGCAGGCTGGGATGGGGGCAGGGCAGCTCCGCCAAGCCCGTTAGAGGGCCTGGCGAGCCAAGCCCCGCTTCTTTGCCCGCCATCGGTGGCAGCAGAGGGACCCCCGCGAGCCTTGGCGCTGCTGCCAGCAGCTCCGCCCCGCTGCAGACAATGAGGAGGCTCGAGCCGCCCAGCCACCGCGGGCCCGGGAGCAGGAGCCTCCAGGGAGGGAGCGGGCAGGCCCCGCCGTTTACCTGCGTTCCGCGCCCCAGCGTTCCCAAGAAGGGAATCCCCCTCAGTCACAGAGCCGGGCGGCCAATCAGCTGCCAGGGCAGGGAATTCCCGCTTTGCCTGCCGCGCGTGCGGTCTGTTTAAATGGCATGTCGGTCCCTCTGGGAGATCTCATCGGGGACAGGCAGGGGGAGAGTGGGGAGGAGGGGAGCGTAGCGGAGAGGAGCTGGGGAGGCAAGGGGTGGACAGGGGATAAGGGGGCTCCTAGAGGGCAGAGTGTAAGGCAGGCAGAAGGCGCAGGAGGGAGTTTAAATAAGAAGGGTGGCTGTTAAGGGCATCTAGTCCATCACTCTGTCCTTGAAGAGAGGCAAAAAGCCAGATTGGCTCAGGACCCTGGTGTCTCAAAAGTGAGTGATATTTATTCGCATGGGTGCACATAAGTTAATATAGCTACATTATAAATAAGTACTTTTTAAGGTAGATAATACTGGCAGGAGCTTATCTTCAGAGATGGAGTGGAAATTAGAAAGATCTGCTTCTAGGAAGGTCAAGACAGATGAAGACATGTTGTGGGTAAATGCCATTCATTTTTCTTTTTATTCTAACTCACCAGTGCTTTGCTGGAGTAGAGTAAAGTGATTATCTTCTCACTGTTACACAGTACAATAATTGTGGAATAAGTCATAAAGATCATACTTTTTCCTAACTCAGGCAGAACTCATGAAGTCAGCTGAGAGTTTTAGCTTAGCAGAGTGTGGAAAAGGGCCCACAGACTTCAATAATTTTGGTACAAGAGGGGAAGGACTGCAGGATTTGATCTTCCACAAACTTCTGGTTTCATGTGACCAGTGATTTAGACTGGGGATAAAAATAGTTGTTGCTCAGATGATACATTTAACAGCATTGTTTGTACTTCTGTATTTTTTTAAGGAGAAAGTAATGAAAACACTTGGGAAAGATCTTAAGCAGATGAGAAAACAAAGTTTACAGAAGTTCACTAAGGTAAGTACATATACAAAAAAAATCTGCTTTGTATATTTTTTAGGGGCAGGGAGGAAGGGACAGAAAAAGTAGAACATCTATATAATAATGAACACAAAAATAACGTTAAGAGATTTTTTCCCTGTGTTATTAGAGTCACTACAAATGAAGCTCATTTAAATGCATAATGTGAAACCATAGACAAATGTACATAAGCTACTTTAGTGGCAAAGTGGCAGTGATATAATGAAAACTTCAGAAGTAGATCCTGGGATTCTTTCTTCATAGGGTTATGGGGACCGATTACTGAATATAAGCTACTTGATCTGGTTGAAGTGGGTGCAGGCATGTCGGGAGATGCCTGTCCATGCAGCGTCACAAGCCAGCTGGCACATACTTGTGTGGTTGCATGGTAAGGAATAGAAGAAACAATGAAGAGTGAAAACATAGTGGATAGATCTAAACTTACAGTTTACCATGTGTTAATCACCAACAATGTGCTTGGCAATGTACAAGATGCAAAATACAGACAGCCCTTACCTCAAAAGCTTACAGTGTAAATCTGGTGAGTCACTTTAGTAGAATCCTAAGTGAGATTCAGATACACTTAGGGATGGAGGCAATGTAAAGGGAGACGCTTAGACTGGAAATTTTAGAGCAGATAAACAGGGTGCATTAAAGACAGAATATAGTACAGAAGTGTAGTAATCACTGACATGCAAGTATATTACTATACTGTTAAGTATCAAGGGATAGCCATGTTAGTCTGTATCCACAAAACCAACAAGGAGTCCGGACGCTCCTTAAAGACTAACAGATTTATTTGGGCATTTACTGTTAACATTCATACAAGCAATACTATTGGGAAGGCACAATGCTAGACTAAACATGTTGAACAATAGCTAAGCTATAGAAAGCTGTCTGTGGGACACAGAAAATGGCCAAGAAGCACTGATGGAGGACAAGGATGTGACAGTTTGGCAGTGCATTGCTAGCTGGCTGTTGAGAACTTGATATATGAACAGTTGCTAGCTGCACTCCACGTTGTTGCATTCAAAAGCATCATGGAAGTCATGGAAATGGCAACCTCTTGTGGACTGTGATGGGAATCAGATCCATATTAACCAACTCATTCATTTGGCTTCTGCCTAGCTGTGGCAACTGGACAAGTAATTGTTCATATAGGTGGTTTTTTTTTTTTGATAATTCAGGAGTATTGCAAGATAGAATTCCTTTTGAGTGGTATAAGAGCCCAGTTTTGAAAAGCAAAGAGAAAGGACCACAATCTGTCCTTATTTACATCCATACAACCTCTTTGGTTCTGCCTTCAGTAACATCCATACAGCTCACTACCCATACGAGTCCTAAGATCCAAATTTATAATAATTAAACACCGTGAAGGTGAATTTTTATCAGCAACATCAATTTTGCTCATTACGGGCCTGATACAAAGGCCCATTGAAGTCAATGGGACTACTCACATGCTTAAAGTTAGCCACATGTTTAATTGCCTTGCTGAATCAGGGCATGAGCTAGAATGATTACCAAAAAAAGGCAGAATTTAGCTTGATTCTGATTTAAATTACTCCAGTGTTAATACAGGGTGATTCCAGTTAAATCCAGCAAAACTGATGTGAATGAAAAGTGAATCTAGTCTAACGCTCTCTGAAGTTTTGGCTGACAGTTTAGGGCCTGATTCAGATCTCACTTTTCACTGCTTTACACTATTGTAACTCAACTGACTTCCTTGGAATTAGTCTGTATTACCAGTAATTTAACTAAGATCAGAATCATGCACTTGATATTTATTGCATGTAAGTATTTACATTTTGGGTTGAAATACATATTGAGTTAATTTTGAAAGAGGTTAGCAACATTGAAATTAGATGGAAAATGGAGTGATTGCTCAAATGGATCTTTAACTTTTCCATCACTCCACTTTGCAAAATTCCTGTTACGAATAAAATTCAGTCACACCATCTTTAAAAAGGAAATATGTTGCCTTGCTCAAACTCCCTGTGTCTGGTAGGCAGTGTACTGTTAGCTGGCTGCTTTGTGTGAATCTAGCAGTCTCTACTACACTGTCACCTGCTGCAGGGACAGCTTCCTGTTATTTTAATGAGATGGACTATGAAGACATCAGGATACCAACTTGTGAGAACATTGGTAGTAACTAAATGTGTGTGCTAGGAAGGCAGTGTATTGTTAGCTGGTTGAAAATCCGACACCAGCTAACTTACACCTGCTATCTTATTGCACATACTGTGATCATCGAACTGCAGCAAAACTTATTTTACATGACAGGTTTCAGAGTAGCAGCCGAGTTAGTCTGTATCCGCAAAAAGAACAGGAGGACTTGTGGCAACTTAGAGACTAACCAATTTATTTGAGCATAAGCTTTCGTGAGCTACAGCTCACTTCATCGGATGCATTCAGTGGAAAATACAGTGGGGAGATTTATATACACCCATTGTTTCACGTTCTCTGTGTATATAAATCTCCCCACTGTATTTTCCACTGAATGCATCCAATGAAGTGAGCTGTAGCTCACGAAAGCTTATGCTCAAATAAATTTGTTCATCTCTAAGGTGCCACAAGTCCTCCTTTTCTTTTTATTTTACATGGTGCATCTTGTAGGCCTTTTTTATTTTCTGCTGTAAAGGGTATAATCAAACAATAGTGAAACCTAATATTTACTGTTATCGCTGTTTCACACACTCCTGTTATCCAAAGTACAAAGAGAAAACTTTTGTTTAGCTCTTATAATGCTTTTAAATTTTGATCAGCACTTAGAGACCAATATGATAGGACGCCTTATAAATACTTAAGTCAGATAGACAGATAGTAGAATTCAAACCATATCAATCCATCACAAATTAACTGACAGCTTTCGTTTTAGCAAGACAAGCAATGACTTTCCTAAATTCTTTCCTTTGAAATGTTCTTGCTGTTTTATATAGAATATGTCAATACATTAATAAAACAACATTAGGCAAAATTTACATTTTTTTCAATGAGCAATTAAAAGCTGATAGAATTTAAAAATTGACAAACCCAAAGGTGTTCAATCAAATGTCCTACCAAATACCCCAAAATTATATTTTAGTGTCATCATGACATTTCCACTATTGTACTGGCGGGAGAGGAAAGGGGAACAGTGTCTTGAAAATGGTTCCCGTTTTCTCCAAGTGCCTTCAAATTTGTCAACATTTTTGTGGTTCTGAAGTACTAAAAATGTATGTAGTGTTTCTAGGGGTTCTCACCAGCTCCACTGAGAGAAGAACTCTAATCTGAATGTTATGATCCTGCATAATGAAGACCAAAGAGATCGACTTTTTTCATGTTGTTAACACACATATATATAATATGCTGGCTACAGTCACTGCATTACTGCTTTGCAGGAAATATCAGCCTCATACTGAATATTGTTTAATTTCTTTCCCTGTCCTTATGTTAACACACTTGATGGGTACAATTCCATTAGGTTCTGAAAACCACTCAATTCCCACTGACTTTCTTGGGTGTAGAAGGTGCTTAGAACTTTGTGGGACTGGTCCCTTTATGCTTGTGTATCATTTCTCTCTTCTCAGTGATTTTTGCAACATCTCCTTTTGTAGCATTACTTGTCAATATTATTAATGTTCTATTAACTCCTCTTCAGGATCACTAATTCAGATGTTCAGGAAAACTGGGGTTATTGTCTTCTGCAGCACACTTATTGGATGCCTCCCTCAGATCAATGCACTGTCATTTACCAGTCACATTGCTAGGCACTTTGTCAGTTTTCTGTTCAAGGGAAATGGTTCATAGCCAGCTAATTTAAATTAAATTAAATTAAATTAAATTAATTTAAATTATTTCAATATTAGCTTAAGGCATCTACAATCCTGGTGTCCAAGTGCTGGTATTCATTTGATGAAATCCATGCCTTGTATTTGTATCTAGGCAGTTCTTCTTTAAAAAAAAAACAGACTATTTCATTATATGAGCTCCCAGATAAGCCAAGTAACACATATACCCCATCATTCTTGCAAACTCTCCAAGTGAAGACCTCCCAGTGAAACAGCATGTGTGTATATGTGGAGGGCTTGCAGCATTAAGGCCCATAATAGAACTAGTTTTGTGTATGTGCTGATTAGGCAGTGTTTGTTAGTTAGCTGTTGTTCACATACCAGCAACTAAATACACTTCCACATTAGCACACAACCTTGCATCAATATTTAGACAAGCAGATTACAAGTGGTTATTGTGAGCCTCTCTCTGTAAAGATTGTGGGCCAGATGCTCAGCAGATCTGGCCCACAACTGTAAATGTGTGTTGGCATAGCTCCATTGACTTTAGTGGCCGCTAAGCCAAATTATACCAGCAGAGTATCTGACCTGTAGATATTGTGGTTTGTTCGACATCAGGAGTTAATATGTTTGGGTCTGATCCTACAAAATTTTACTTATATGAATAATCACATTGACTTCAAAGGGACTACTTGCACATGTGAGTATTGCTTTAAGGTTTAGGTCCCATATGAAAATGTGCATTTCGTACAATAGTATGTAATGTAACTTTATAAGCTGGAAACATTCAGAGAGGATATAAAAAGATTCCTAAGGGAACCAGAGACACAGTTTGGGAATTGTTTGGTTTTGCTTGACACTACTTCTGTTGGTCGTTTTGGGGTCAGAACATCCAACAGAGAGGAGGTGAGATACTCCAGCTCAAGTGAGGTTGGTTGAAATGTATTTGGAAAATTTATATTTCTGGTGGCTCTTTATGAAGGAAAGGAGTCCCAGGTTAAACCATTCCTGCTGTAGATTATGGGGAAGAAGTGAAGATCTGTGGAAATGGGTAATCATTTGATTTCCAAGATATACCCAGACACCAGCGCTTAATTTGTGCCAGGGCTTGCCAGGGCTGAGCCCCGGCACCTCTAGGCTTGGCAGTTCATAGCCCTGGTACCTCTGGGCTTGCTGCATCAATTATGAAAGTAAAAAAAAATTTTGAGCCCTGGCACCTAATTGCTTGAGCCCTGGCACCTCTTTCATTACCAAACACACTTAAAGGACTCAAGACACAAGTTTTCCTTCAGGTTTCCCACTGGAGAGCTCCTTGCTCTCCCCTGGATCTCTTCCTCAGCCAGCTCAGTACAAAGGCCTCTGGCCCTCAGGAAGAAACCATCAGTCTACACTCCTCCCCAGTCACCCTCATACACTGCTGGCTTTTCTCCCTTTTAAGTCGTACACCCTACCCAGGTGTGGTAGGGTGGTACTAATTGAATAGGACTGTCAGGCCCCATGCCTCCTAAGCCAGAAAGGGGCAGACTGCCCTGTCACAATGTCCTTTACTCTCACTACCAGCCTGGATGGAACTACTAGTCAGACTAATGACTTTGAGGTGAATGCCCCAAATGCCTATTGTTCCCACTCCCCAGCACCTTTGTGTAGATTACAAAGGATATGTGGTACAGTTTGCCTCTTACCTAATCTCTGTGAAATTAGTATCCACCCACAAAGCTGTGTGAATAACTGCACATTAATGACTGCTGTTTACTTGTACCTACATTCCACAAACAGTCAGGGCTGGATCAACCTTTTGTGGGCCTGGCGCCAAACATATTTGTGGGCCCCCATGGAGGCAATGGAGCATGGTGCGAGGAGGTCAGTCCCCAGAGCAAGGGGCCAGCCAGGGACAATGAGGCATGGTATGGCAGGGGCGGCCCAGCTCCGCCCAGCCCAGTGCGAGGGCACTGTTTACAAACCAGCAGTTGCCAGACGTCCAGTGGCCCGCCTGGCCCTGTGTTGCCAGCGTGTCCCTTCCCCTCAGGGGGTGGGCCCATGTTGTGCCACACAGCCCCCCCGCCCAACATCCCCCAACTCCCTATGGCCAGAGCCCCCCAGGACCCACTATACCCAGCACCCACCCCAGACCCCTCCACAAGTGCACAGCACCCTGCACAACACCAGCCCTGTCCAGCGCCCACCTGCCCACAACCCCACCACAAGTGCCCAGCACCCCCCACAGAACCCCCACACCCTAGTGCCCCAACAAACACACCTCCCCCCCCCACAGACCCAGAAGAGACCCACTCCCCCACGCCCTGCCTCTCGGCCACACTCACCTGCCCTGCTGGGAGGTGTCTGTCTGTCAGGCTGAGCTGGCAGTGCAGCCAGGGTTGGTCCCGGGGTAGGGAATCGCTCCAGCCCCTTGGGAGTGGCGTGATGAGCCAGGCCAGGGCCTGCCCTGGTCAGGCTCCCTGAGGGCCCACTTGCCTGGAGAGGCCCAGCCAAACCCCCTCTCCCCCCGACTGTTGTCCGCCCCCACCGGCTGAGACCTGAGACTGGCCACGCTTCTGCACCAGTCCCAGGCAGCTTAGCTCTGGGAGACAGGTGGGGCCACACAGGTAGTGGGAAGCAGAGACTTCCCGGAGCTGGGGGTGCACTGGGTCCGGCCGGGGGACAGAGAGAAGTAGGAGTGTGGGGATGGGGACGGAGACGAACCCTCAGTCAGCCGGCAGGCAGGCTGAGAGGAGCAAGTGGTGGGTGGGGGAGCCAGCGGGGTCTCAGGGTGCAGTGCAAGCAGAGCAGGCCGGGGCCCCTTCTGAGCATGGGCCCGGCTCCATGGCGCCATTGTAAACCCGGCACTGTGAACAGTACAAGGGTGAAATTCCTCCCTCCAGCTTGGCCCCATGTGCATCGGCGGATTCGTTTCTAGTGTTTCCAGTGCTGCTCTCCCTCCAGGTTTCTGGCATTGAGAACAACTTCACCTTCCACTTTGGCAGTTTTGGCTATGCCTCTTCCCTCCCCAGCAATGCCTTCTTTTGGCCTGGGGGCTCCCCAATGAAGCCACAGCCTCCAACCAGATTCAGCTTCAAGATCCTCACAGTTTCCCCTCTCCCACACCACAAATGGTGAGAAAGTGTGAATACTTTACTAACTTTGGTTTGAAAATGCCACACATAACCAGCCATCTTTATTCATCATTACACTTCAGCTCTTCCAGATGTGATATTTACTATAGTGTATCCACTCTTAGAATTATTCTAGTAATTTATCCTGCTTTGTCTCAGACTGTAAAATACAGCCACAATGCCTGATGAATCCCAGCTTGTCTGCTGCTTGATTCACAAAGTTTAGCAATCTAAGTTTGCCTAGCTCCAAATAAAATAGGGGCCGATCTTATCATTGCTTTAGTGTTAGATTCTCCAGAATGCTCTCAGTGTGTATGGCTGCACAGTGTCACAGAACATTTTGTGAAACATATCAAAATACACACAATGTAGGCTAGGAACCATTTTGTGATTTTTTTCTTTTTTAATAAACAATCTTCATAGAACTATCTATTTACAATTTTTTTTAAAACTTAGTTTGTAATTTTCACAATTCATCAACCTTCCTCTGTTAATGTAGCAAAGCTGGTATTTTCAGTGGCATTCAGTTTTAACTACTCTGGTGTGATGCTTCTGGATTGATACAATGGCCCTAAAATAATTCAGTCACAGAAGTTTCATGATTGGCAATCAAATATAAAAAAATCCCTAACACTTGTTACAAGTAGCTGGGAAACAAAGCTCTTGGCTTGATAAATTAGTCAACTTCATATTGATACAAACCCTCTGTCTTCTTTTTTAAGCATTTTCATGTTGGTGACATTATTAACCATTGGCAGCAGTGTGAACTTACAGGGCACATTAGCAATTTTATGCCAAACTAAGGGTCTGATCCTGCAAAATGCTGAGTGCCTTGCAATTCTCATTGACTTTATTGGTGCTCAGCATGTGGCAGGATTGGGCCCTATATTAGCGCTTAAATAATTTGTAATTATTCTCAGTACTGCCATTAAAACCAAAGAGAAATTTAAACATTTGATGGTCTAGCTTCTAGCATCATTTAACAGGAATGTATTAAGATTGTGTATACATGCGGTAAAATGGATTCACAGACTGAATGGCCTTTTCAGAGATCTTCTTTCTTTTTCAAGATGATCTGCCTGATCAGGGATGCTACTTCTGGCTTGATGTTTTCTATGGGCTCTTCAGGTCTCCAAAATTTCACAACTTTACCTTCTGGGCTGACAAGATACTTCCAGAAATTCCACCTAGGCTCTTTCTTTGAAGAATCTGCAGAAAAGGCATCAGATACTTTTAGTGGCCTCAAATACTGCTACCCTTGCAATTGCTCAGCCACAGAACAGCTATTCTTTAACATTCATTTGAAAAAAGGAAACTCCCATTCTGTGTTAAGTCTCTTGATCTGGATGTTTGGATGATTCTATTGATCGAGGAGGGTGAAATGAAAGACTTTTCCCCTTCTCTTTGAAGCAGTGTAAGAGCCAAATACTCTCTTCTGCTTCCTGGGGAGCATGACATGGGAGAGTGCTGCCACCTCTGTAGTTAAACCTCTTCTCCCTGCCCTACAGATGTCCCTCAGTAAGGGCTCCATAGTATTTCCAGCTCTATGGGCTAGCAGGGGGCAGGAGATGGGGATGTTGGGGGTGATGGCTGGGTCAATTTCTGCATGATTCTACCCCCTCAGTCTCATGGCGCAAAGCCTCAGAGGTTACTCTGTCCTATGGAATTTCTGGGAGTGGAGGTTTCTGGGGACGACAGGCTGTTAAGAAACACCTGGCAGCATGGCTCCCAAAGGCAGCAGCAGTAGAGTCCCTTGCCTTTGCCATGTCCCTGGAGACCCTCATGGATCCTGCAGGTTTAGTTGGTGGAGCCCCTGGCCCTTTCTTGGGGGAACTCATAGCCTGATGGAAGAATTTAAAGAAAATTGTGAGTTCAGAATTATCACTTCTATAGGGGAAAAAGCCATGTAGTGGAGAATAGGGTCCTACATTAATTCATTAAAAGTAGCTTGGCAGAATTTGATGGTATTTTTTTTTCATTTTGATGGATAATATCAATGTTTGTTTTTAAGTAATTTTTAATTTTTTTTTCAATTTAAATTTTCACAGTTGCACAAAACTATGGGTTTTAGGCATTTTTTCTGATTTTTAGCAATTAACATTTTCACAGTAGCGGGAAATTAGGGGTGTATGAGGCAATGGGGGTGTCAGACAATATTTATTTAATGACAGCAGACGGTTAGATTTAAAAAGTTAAAGCTTTATAACCGTTAAAACATAAACCGTCACATCGCATGTCAAAATATACAGATATACAAAGTAAATATCCTTAAGTCAACTCTAATAAGTTCTTAAGCTGCACTTTTCTTACTTTGCTTATCTGTAAATTTCAATGATCATCAATTGAAATATTTTTCGTCATTTGTGTGTATACTGTGAAGCCGATGTGTACTGACATTTACAGATACAAATCTAATCCTTCCAAACCTAATTAAAAGCCATTGGCCCAAGTCTGCCACTGAACCATATTCATAACTTCCACAGCCTTAATAGGAATTTTCCATGCCAAGGGATGGCGGGATATGTTCTATGTCATGTTGACCCTTTTCTGTTTAATAATTGTATCTTGATTTAATTGTTATATCTAGGATCAAGCTGAATTGCACACAGTGCAAGTCAGAAGAGGAGGTCTTGGGGTGGTATAAACTCACCATTGCCCTCCTCCTGGTTCTGGGCTAGAATACAGAGCTAGACTCCCAGTGTAAATTAGAGCAGCTTGATGACTGCTCTAATTTACAGCAGCTGCAATAGCTCCCATGGTCCAAAACCACTGCTGGGGATCAGTGAGATTTAGCAGTGTCCTGAGCATAACCCCATTGCACTGGCTAATCCCCCCTTTTGCTGTTACATTGGGATGAAGGAGTGAAATGACAGTGCTTAATTTGTGCCAGGGCTTGTCAGGGCAGAGCCCTGGCACCTTTAGGCTTGGCAGTTTATAGCCCTGGTATCTCTGGGCTTGCTGCATCAGTTATGAAAGTAAAAAAATTGCTTCAGCCCTGGCACCTAATTGCTTGAGCCCCAGCACCTGTTTCATTACAAATTAAGCACTTCATAAGAGACTCTGCACCATCTCTATGCCACTGGAGGATCCTCTTTGCACTAGGATGATTGCTCTGGGGCTGGATATACTAGTTGTATGGTCAGAATCAGTGGGTGGTGTAGTGCAAAACTGTCCCAGTGTGGCTGAGAATTTGACCTAGAAAGTATTAAATGTATAAGAGAGTGAAAATATCATCCTCTTTGGGCAGAAGCTGCACAGTAAATTCCTTTGAGTCAGGGGACTGCAGGAAGGGAAAGGATGAATTTCATAAAATACTTTCAAAATATACAAATAGCAAATAAACTGATTTTTTTGTCTATGTCAAACAAGGTATTATGCATTTTAGAACAGAAAGAGTGGATGTGGTATCTCTCTCCCTCCACGGGTATGAATAAGTATTTATTTAATGTAGTGAACGGGGCATAGTCTGCACTAATTTACACCATCTGTAATGTAACTGAAGTCAAACACTCTCCTTGTCTTAATGATCATAATGCACAAGCATATCTGAGGGGATATTAGGATTGAAGGGAGTATAAACTAGTGCAGAATTTGATCCATTGTTTTTAGTTAGGTGAAAAGAAAACATATTTGAAATTCAGACTGGTGAAAAGATTTACAAAATCTGCAGTATCTTGTTGTTTTGCTAGTGATATGGCAAGTGATTTTTGAAACTTATCTTCTTTAAAAGTACTTAACTGGCCCCCATCACCAGAGCAGCTGAGCATCGCATGCTCATGGAACCCGATGAGGCTGGGAAGCATCACTATCTCTGTTTCCTAGATGAGGAACTGAGGGTAAGTGACTTACTCAAAGTCACAGAGGAAAGCTGTGACAGAGCAACAAATTGAACATATCTCTCCCAAGTTACGGGCTAGTTCCCTGACAACTGGACCATCTTTCCTCTATTATACGAATACAGACTAACACGGCTGTTACTCTGAAACCAGAAATTCAATGGTAACCAAAGACCTGATCCAAAGCACATTGAAGTCAGTAGGAGTCTTTCAATTGGCTTAATTGAGCTTTAATTTAAGCCCTAAGTAAATACAGCCTCATTCCTATTTGTGAGAATACAGGGCCCATCCCTACAAACCCCTACTCATATGAGTAAGTTCCAGTGGCTTCTCATGTGAATGAGGCATAGTTGTGTGAGTAGGTTTTGCAGATTGGATCCCAAAAATTTACAAAATGAGTTAATGTAAACCAGTGATTATTTCCCACTGTTCATGCATAACTTGCATCTAAGTCAATAAGATATAAATGGCTGGTAAGAGGGGAATTTGCTGATCTACACATGTTTGTATTAACTGTTGAAATATTAAGAAATATAAGACAATAATGACAGGTTTCAGAGTAACAGCCGTGTTAGTCTGTCTTCGTAAAAAGAAAAGGAGTACTTGTGGCACCTTAGAGACTAACCAATTTATTTGAGCATAAGCTTTCGTGAGCTACAGCTCACTTCATCGGATGCATGAACGGTCCTCCCTCTGGAATCCTTCACTTCAAAAGAATAAAAATCTTTGATTTTAGGTTTTAAGAATTTGAGATGCATCCGATGAAGTGAGCTGTAGTTCACGAAAACTTATGCTCAAATAAATTGGTTAGTCTCTAAGGTGCCACAAGTACTCCTTTTCTTTTTGCGAAGACAATAATGGAGATCCTTCTCTATTAAATTCTCTCATAATGGTTAATATAGTGTTTTGAACAACTTTTCATATAAAATATTTTGTAATGATAATAAAAAATAGACAACAACAGTTAAATCAGGCCACTACATGTTTGCTTTAAAAATAATATTGTAAAGAGCAGGTAACATTTTGGTTAAGAGTAACCTCATATAAATTTGAAAAGATTTGGTTTAATGTTTTAGAAACCTTTGATTAATTCCTAGCAGATGGAAACTGAGATGTCTTCTGTCCCTGTTCCTTCTCCTCCCTCCCCTCCCATTTCTTTACCTTTCTGTTCTTCTGCCATTTTTTCTGTTCTCCCCTTACGTTTTGGGGAAAAAATCAATATAAATGAAAAAATATTGCAATGATATGCAGCATAATATATAATAGGCAAATATTTACCTATCAGAAATTTAAATGCAGGTTCTGTTTCAGATCCTAGAATCTTAATTTTGTGGAAAATAGGGAAAGTTGCTCCATAGTTTCCCTTGGCAAAAGATTCTATTTCCTGGCTTGAGCTAGGCTCCGATTCTCCAAACTGATTGCACGGAAAGGCCAGCACAGTGAAGTGGGATGGACCAAACTCTCTGTGTAATTCCTGCAGCGTGATGTAATTTTTGTCTGTGTGCTGGCAGTAACTGGCCACGTTTACAACCAAAGACGCCTTCAGAGAAATAGAAGGTGGAACATTTAGAAAGAAATTGCAAGTTCCTAAATTACTTCAAGTCTTAAAGATATAACTTCCAATAGCATAATCTCTCCTGCTTGAATACTATCTGTGACCATCGGAGCATAATCTCATTAGATATATTAAGAATATCAGAAGCTGAAATCAGGTATTCTTTAAGATACATTCTTTTAATAAAAATCATTAGACCCTTGAAAAGGATAAAATGTTTTTAAATTACAGTTTAGTTTTAAAAGCACACATGCAAAGTCAGACATTTAAGGTTTGTGCATAATAAACAGTCTCACATTATATATTGTAGATCAGCTTCTAAAATATAATTGCAATATGCTGACATTCTTAGCTACTGTGGTTAAAATATATTTGTTGCATTGTTAGAGCGTTTCAGTTATAACAAATCATATTGAATGACCATTTTACATTATTCATTATCACTAAATTTAATATAGCAAGTTAAAATTCATCTGTACTGCTCGCTTAGCACTAAATACTGAAGGAACAGGGGATTTTAGCAAACATCTTTATCTCCCCATAATGCTACAGTGTTTTTACCATATGTAAATTGAGTATATCTGTTGCTCTCTAAAGATTTAGTAAACAAAGAAATAGTGCTTTGAAGATGCAACTTACTTTGCCTCTGTACTTCTCCAGAGAAACGGTCCTCCCTCTGGAATCCTTCACTTCAAAAGAATAAAAATCTTTGATTTTAGGTTTTAAGAATTTGAGCTGCAACAGGCAGAGCATCACTGTACACAAAACCATCGACAGGAAAACAACAAACACCCTTGCTTTGGGCACTGAACATTTTAAAGGATAAGTTGTGAGAGGCTCCATTTTGGAGAATTTTGAGAGAAGCCTCAGCAGGCCTGGAATGTGAGGAGGAGCTGAAACATGAAACCTGCAGCTACTCTACACAGACCATTGTAGCTGCTCATTTTGTCCCAAACTTCGGAGAAATGTTTCTGGGTTTGAAAGCTGCTGCTGGTTCCCCCAGATGTAAGCCAGTATGAAACACTAGTTTGATAATATGCACAAATGTCTCTCAGTGAGATAGAAATAAATTAAAACTCAGTGCCAATTACATTAAAAAAATAGTTCCGCTTAACTGGCCCACGCAAATAGACTCAGAGAGCATGTTCTCTTGTCACTGACATTAATTTTACACCCATGTAACACCACTGACTTCAAGGGAGGTAGGGCCTGATCCAAAGCCCATTGAAATCAATGGAAACACTTTGGGTCTGTTGTGCAAATGCCTGTGCTCTAAGTTGTCCAAGGTAACAAAAGTTTAACTCAGTTTGTTACATAAAATTGTTCATAAAATTCAGCAAACATGAAAGAGCAAATTAGTCCAGACAAAAATGGTCTATTGACTCCACCCCAGGACTGCGTTAAGACTGTAACTGGAAATAAATGGAGTATAGAACTGGAAATTAATAGATCCAAATTGGTGTGTTGGAAATTAGGCCTAACTGGCAAACAAAATAATAAGGGGATGGGCTATTCTGCCCACCACTTCCTGTTGGGGTCCTTAAAAAGAGACATTGTGGGGGAGGTGGGGAGGATCAAAATGGTAGAGAGGTGAGCTAGAAGTGAGATTTACCATCATGGCTTCCACTTCCATCTACTGAGACCCTAGAATCTAGCACAACACTGTTGGACCTTCACTGTCCTGATCCTGAGAGATGTCCTGGCCAGACTGGGCCAGAAACAGTGATCCAGATGACGTCACTGGCTCTGGCTAAATTCCAGATGCCACTTAGAATGTGAGACTTGGTTTCCTGCTGTCTTACCTTATTTATTCTCTTTCCTGTCTCTCTTCCTTTCCTTCTGTTTTATAAGACTCTGTTTTCACCAGCCAAGACTGCATCTTTTGCAACACTGCTGTGAGACCATGACCAGCTAGGCAGCTAAAAGCAATGTATGGATGCTGGATGCTGGTACAAGTCTGCCAGGTTTTGGAGGGGCTGATAAGACCGTGTGCTGAGCCCACGTTCATTTAGCAATGAGGTTGCAGGTGAAAGTCAGCACTAGAGACAGAAGCTGAATTTTCTATCTTTGCTGTTCTCTTCTCTTCTCTTCCCTTTGGTACATGTTTGACTTATTTTGTCTTCAAGGAAATGAGACTGTACCTTTAACAACACCAGGTCCAGGCCATCTCAACTTCTTTTTGTTTCACCAAAAAAGGCTAGTTATTACCATCATTAATACCATCTAAAAGACTGTCAGACTGAAGGATTTCCAGATAAAACTCTAAAGGGAAATGGAATGAGGGATATAGTTAAAATCCTTAATTAATACATTACATTTCAAATGCTTTAACTGTTTTTTTTTCTTTTCTGTATGTTTAATAAAAAGTTTAAAAGATTTTGAATGATGTGTTTGTCATGGAACTAAGCAGTGTCTATACCCAAGCCCCTGAATCATGATCCACTGTTTAGTGTTGTACAGTGACAAGGTCATATTAACACCTTTTACTCTCTGAGCCCATTTATTCCATTGAATTTGACGCAATAGGTCCCAATGAGCTTTGAGTCCCATTGACTTCAATGAGCTTTGGATCAGGACATTAATCTGGATTTACCATTGAGAGAAAGTCAAGCTTAAACCATTTTTTTGGGGTGGGCGTGGTGTATGGAAAGCTAACACAGAAGATGGGCATAGTTTTGCTACTGTGTATCTGGCTTTTAATTCTGGCTGAGGACTGGAGAGGAAGAAGGGAATGCATCAGAAAGAAGTGAAGTTGCTAGAGGTTTGGAATCCCAGATATAGGCAGGTTAATTCCAGGGGGGCTTCTCAAGAAAAATGTGAAGATGCTCTACAAGTATTTTAATGACACAATTCTGAAACCCTCTGCCTTTATTGTATTTTTTTTAAATAAGTCTTCCTCTGTGTCATTCTGGATCACACCTGTCAATTCCCAGTACCTGAACTGACATTTTTGAAGGCATCACTACATACCTGTGGCAAAAGTTGCACTTACTGGATTTTTTCTCTTTTCTTTTCTCTTATTTTGTTGGTTTTCCTCTTCTTTGGTTTTTTATACTCCTCCATCACTTCTGACCTCATGTCCCCCGACACTGCCTGTCCCCCCTCTTCTTCTTTCTCTCTGTTCTTTCATCTCCTGATTTCCTTTCTTCTTTCCACACTCCCATTTTAGCCTTCTCTATGACGGGTTTGGTCACAGAGACCCCCTTGGGACTGCCACCTGATGAGCTGAAACTACCTCTGAGCCCATTTTCTCTGCCAGTTTGGGCCTCCAGAACCCTGCTTTGTTGAGCCAGACACACCAGTCTGCTCCAACACAGACCCAGGGTCTGAACCACGCGCCCCAAAGCTGCAGACTTAACTGAAAACAGCGTAAGAAGTGCTCCTGTCTCCAGCACCCAGATACCCAGTTCCCAAATAAATCTGTTTTACTCTGTATAAAGCTTATACAGGATAAACTCATAAATTGTCCGCCCTCTAAAACAATGATAGCAAGATATGCACAACTGTTTGCTCCCCCAGCAATTGCTATAATTGCTAACTGGGTTAATTAATAAACAAAAGTGATTTTATTAAGTATAACAAGTAGGATTTAAGTGGTTCCAAGTAATAACAGACAGAACAAAGTAAGTTACCAAGCAAAATAAAACAAAAACATGCAAGTCTAAGCCTAATACATTAAGAAACTGATTACAGATAAATCTCACCCTCAGAGATGTTCCAATAAGCTTCTTTCACAGACAAGACTCCTTTCTAGTCTGGGCCCAATCCTTTCCCCTGGTACAGTCCTTGTTCCAACTCAGGTGGTAGCTAGGGGATTTCTCATGACTGCTGCCCCTTTGTTCTGTTCCACCCCCTTATATAGCTTTGGCACAGGACGGGAATCTTTTGTTTCTCTGGGTCTCCACCCCTCCTTCTAAATGGAAAAGCACCAGGTTTAAGATGGATTCCAGTACCAGGTGACATGGTCACATGTCATGGGAAACCTAAGCCTTCATTCTTCCTGGCCTGACTCACACGAAGGCTTGCAAATAAACAGAGCTATTTACAACCAGTTGTCCTAGTTGATGGGAGCCATCAAGATTCCAAACCACCATTAATGGCCCACACGTTGCATAATTAAAATAGGACCTCAGAGTTATATTTCATATTTCTAGTTTCAGATACAAGAATGATACATTTATACAAATTGGATGACCACACTCAGTAGATTATAAGCTTTGTAATGATATTGTACAAGAGACCTTTTGCATGAAGCATACCCCAGTTACATCATATTCACCCTCATTAGCATATTTTCATAGAATCCTATGGAGTGCAACGTCACATCCTGAGTTTCTTTCGTCTTTCCACGCTCCCATTTTCAGCCTTCTGTAAACTATCATTTGTCTTTCACTTCATTCCAGCTTCCAATTTCCCCTTATTCCCCTCCGCTCCCAATCCTTAAATTCCATTCAAGAATTATTCTTTCTTGGTCATTTCTTGCCTCTCCATCAGTCTATCTCTGACTCACACAAAAAACTTGCTACATCACCTGCTCAATATTCTACATCTATATTGTGAAGGGGTGATCAGAATGGAGTGCTGTGTTTCAAGAGTGAAATCCTGGCCCTATTGAAGCCAATGGGAGTTATGTAAGGATTTCATCCCAAATGAGGGCATACCTTGGATTTAGATAATAGCATAATACTGTTTCCAGTATTTTCTGTCATATTTATACGGCTACACATTTTGTTTGCTGTTTTTGACCAACACTACACAATGAACGTGTTTACATCAAGCTGTCGAGATGACCCGAGGTCTTTTCATGAAAGGTTACAATCTACTTTGCATTTTTCAGCACTGACTTTCTGCCATTGTGCTGCTCATTCACTTAGCTTTCTTAGGCTTTCTTAGTTTAACAGAAAGATTGAGAGCAAACATTAAGTAAAATCAGATATTTGTGTGTGTGACTCCTCTTAGTATGTGGTAAGTGGAGCTTTGGAGTGCTGGCTGGGATCGGGTGTTCCAGCAGCATGTGTGGAGAAGGGTTCAAATGCATCTTTGAAAACAAACAAAAATGCAATCGAAAGGAAACATATAAAAACAATATTGACTTAAGAAAGGTCTGAATTTGTCTTTTAAGTCTGGGAAATCTATGCAGGAGTTTAGCCTTCCTGGGGTTTGGCTTGCATTTGTTACTGTTATTACTGTTATTGCTAAAATTTTTTCTAAAGCTCTCTAAAATGCAGAAAATCGTATCTGAAATTTCAAAAATGTCTGGGGGAAGAGTTCTAGGTTCTCCCATTTAAATATTGTTCCTCCCTATTGTCTTCCCACAGCTTCCCCATTCTTGTTTGCATAGCTGCACGCCTGAGTGCAGCCACTGAGTCTCTCAAAGTTTCCTGCTTCTAATACAGTGCGAGACTTTCTGGAGGAAAGATGATTTAGGGGTTACAGGTGCTAATCCAGAACTTGGGTGACTCAGGTTAAATTCCCTGACCGATCACAGACCACCTGTGTGAATTTGGGCAAGTCACTTAGCTTGTCTGGGCTTCAGTTCTTCATCTGTGAAATGGGGGTAATAGTTTTGGCCTACCTTGCAAGGATATTGTGAGGCTAAATATGTTAATGATTGCGAGATGCTCAGCTACTATATAAGAATCTAAGGGTATGTGTTCACTTACAGTGCTGCAGCGGCGCAGCCTGTATCTATTGATTTTATTTGGGCTAGATTTCCATTTTTTGAAGGGTGCTTGATTGACTTGGAAAAGCTCCGTACCTTGCCATTTCATCATGCTTTTTTTCTTTTTGCTTACTGTTTTCTTTTGTGTTTAGTGCTATACATGTCTTCTCTGACTCTGTAGCTTCCATGCAGAGTTTAAGAATTTTAATTTCCTTATTTCAGGTGCTTTGCAACTAGTATAATTACTTTTAAAAATCTCCCTGCCGAAAGTTAAATATCTGAGTGCTAGATTTTGGTACTATCCCTCCCCACAAGGGTATTGAACTTAGTTATAATGTGGTTGCTATTACTTAGTGGCTCAATGATAGTTATACCTTGAACCAACACCTGTGTGCTATGTAGTACTATGATGAGAGTAGCTGCTCCTCTTCTGTCCTCCAGAACTAGTTGAGCCTGTCAAACTGTCCTGCAATGGGATGAGTAGCAACTTCAGGGCAGCCTGTTAAGAAGCAGGGCACAAACCCCAAGCTAGTTGTGAGTTCCATACTTTGATTTCACAAGCCAATTATCAAATGTAAACTCCTCAAGCACTATAAGACCCTTAACATGTCACAGACAATCTCCTTGGGTACTCTCTATCTTGCATCCAGGCAAGCTTGGCTTTGTGGTAGATGGTCCCTTACACCAAAAATCACAACAATATTCAAATTACTTCCAGTCCCAAAGGACCAGTCACTTATCCCAGGTCAGTTGCATCATAGATCTCACACCAAAGACAATACTTATAGCCAATCCTATAATAATCTATCTAATGGTTTATTAACTAGGGAAACAAAATAAGAGAGTTATTCGCAAGATTAAAGCAGATAAACATACACACATGCAAATGAGTTACAGTCATAAGTTTCAAAAGGTAGTAGCTTCTATAATAAGCAAGCTTTATATGTCCCTTAGAGCTAACCCAGCTAAACACTGGGGATCTCTTGCTTATGCCTAGAAAATCTTGCCCTTAAGAGTCCAAGCAACAGAGAAATACAGTTTCTTCTAGAAAGGGATTTTTATTTCTTTTCCCTCTTCTCTGAGCTGCCACTTCAGCTGATGGAAGGAATTCATTTGAACTTATCCTCTTGATGAGCGGGGAGAGCAACCAATAAAGTCTTTTGTCCTCTGATGTTTCATAATAATTTGTGTGATGTTGCTGGGCCTTCTCTGTTGGGCAGGACATCACACCTTTTGTTTTAGGTCAGCATTTCCCACTAATTAACATCTCACTCTGGTCTGGAGCTTTAGAGTCACAGTCAGAGGCTTACAGTGTAAATGCTCAAATATTACCTTACAATATGGGATACAGATGTTAAAAGTATGGGTGGCAGGTATAAGAGGCTTGGAGAGGCTAAGCCTCCCCACACGGGGCAAGAAATGCTGGATGTGGCGCATCGCTCTTTGGAGGCCAGCCGGTGCCTTTGGAGCACCGCTGGCGGAAGCTCCTGAGAAGTGTGTGGGAGACACTGGTACCTGGACCGTGGACCTGCCCGCGCTCTGCCCCAAGGCCCCACTCCCCCCCGACCTCTTCCCCCATTACACCCCTGTGCCATACCTCTTCCTCCCAAGGCCTCCCCTTGGTCTCCCTCTTTCCCCAAAGCCCCCCATGTCCGCTGCTTGAGCTTCTCTGCCACCACCCCTGAGGCCTCCCCACTTGCCACTCGCTACTCTCCGCTCTCTCCCCGGAAGCCCTCCCCCAGTCTCCTGCTTGCTTCTCTCCGTCCCCTCCCCCAAGAGGCCCCTGCCCACTGCTGGAGAGGAGGGGCAGAGAGGAGAGGGCTGAAGGGCCTCAGGAGAAGAGGCCAAGCTGGGGCAGGGTCTCAGGGTGGAGTGGGTGGGGGATTGGGCCACAGTCCAGGCGCCAGTGGCCCCCTCACTTATAGCGAACTTCTGGCACTCGCGCCCAGCCACCCCAAATGCAAGAGTCACACACCACGTATGGGTTATAATCCATACAGCAATTTACAAGCATTCAATAAAGTCTAAACACTAAGCACATTTTTACAACCTTAATACGTATTTTAACAACAGTAATATACACAGGTGAGGCTGACTAATTCCAGCTATGTATTTGTCAGCATCCAAGTGAAGCATGGGGACCTTGGCATAAGCTGGCACCTCATTTGCCAGTGTCACAGATCCATGAACGTTTCATTCAAGGTGTTAAGAAATTGTGCCCTGAAGTGACCAGTTTATAGAAGTTGAAATGACCCATTATTGCTTTATTAGTTGTACTTACCTCTTTGGTCTCTCTTAGCATTGCACACCCAATGTATTTCTCCTGATCTGGATGTCAGTAGTATGCTTTATATTCTGATGGCTTTGGAATTGTATCCAGTGATGCTGTATTGTCCTTTGGGGAAAATCTTGCTCCTTTAATGTGGATTTGAAGGACCTTGTTAGCAGTGGCACTGATGTGCACCCACATGCCAATAGCCATGGGAGTTCTGAGAGGGGTTGAGGGAGGAGCAGGGACAGTACACTTGGATTTGTGACTACCTGGATCCACTAGCCGTTCCTCTTCATAGAGCAGAGACACAGGCACTGCAGAGGCTGCAGTTGTGTTCCCAGAACAGCTGCGCTGCTACTCTGCAGATCTGCAGGTCATGGGAAGAAAAATTCCTTCCAGGCGGCTCCCAGAGAGATCCCCTGCACAACCTGCAGTTACATGGGCTACATGCTGGGAGGCAGGATTGCCCATATGCATTAACAGTGAAAAGGCTTTTCTACAGATATATAAAATGATATAAGTGCCAACACTATATTAAGTCATTTGGATTGTTTGACAATCCATGGGTTTAATAACCATTAACCTTCCTATCACATAATTATTACAGCTAAATTCTCTACTCTTTTAAATAGATGCCTGATTCAGGAAAGCCCACCTATTCAAGATTTAAAAGTTGCATTGTGAAGAAACTGACATCCAGTGTCCCTGTTGCTAGTAGCCCTATCATCACAAGATGGCAGCAGACACATGCAAGAAATCACATTGAGCAAACTTTCACAGAGTGTCAGCCTATTAATCTCTTTCCAGCTGATGGATCTGAGCTAGTAAGGACTCCTGCGAAGATCTCAACAATCCCAGGTCAGTCTGCAGGTAGAAGAACAGCATGGGGACCGGATCACTCTGGAGATTCACAAGGGCCTCTAAAGTCCCCGGTTAATCTGCATCCGGCCAAAGCTGGTAGTGACCAAAAGTGGTGGGTTCAGTGTCCCACCTGAGATGTATGTGTTGATGTCAGTCCAGTTCCTAGTGGATAACTATTATTATTAGAGAGACAAGGTGAGCAAGGTAATATCTTCTATTGGATCAACTTCTGTTGGAGAGAGAGACAAGCTTTCAAGCCACACAGAGCTCTTCTTCAGGTCTGGGAAAGGTACTCCCAGCATCACTGCAAAATGCAAAGTATTATCATTTGTACATAGCAGCATAAGTGTGCAGGAGCTTTAGAGGGAGAATAAAAGCACAGGGCCTGATTCATCTTAGTGGAATTATACTGCTCTTAAACTGGTGTAAAAGGAGAATTAGGCCCATGACCCCATCCTGTGGAATGTACAACCTAGCATAGATAGGGCATGACATGCTGGTAATGCAGGGGCAGGTGACATCAGGGAAGGCAAAGGGAAAAAAAGAGCCAAATCCTTGTGTCCAGACAAGTTGCTTTCAGCGTAGGACCACTTTGGGCCCCTGGTCCTGGGGGTAGATGGGGGCTGAGTGCTCTAAGGTGCACTGGTTTGTAACAATACCTTCAATGGTTTTACACCAGCTGAGATTGCCTGGAATGCTGATGCTCAGTCTGTAAGCTGGTTTCTTGGTGAGGGAGGTGATACTCCCTCACTGCAAGTTGCAGATTCAGACATCTGTCAGATCATTTCCTGGCCTGGCTTGGACCAGCTCTGGCTGCCCAGAGGTTGTGTGGTGTGTAGAGGGACTTGGGAGGAGACCCAGGCTTGTGTCTGTCCTTGTGTGTGTTGGCAGAGAGGAGTTATGAGGGAGCAGGCAGTAAACTGGCCAGACCTATGGTAGCTTTAACTGAGAACCTGAGGCTGTGTGGGTCAGCTGAGCTCAGTGCTGGCTCATTGAAAGAACAACCATGAAAAGGGTACATGGTTTCCTTGCTTCTTCTGGGGTGCCTGAGATTTGATTTCCATATGTAGCAATATCGAGGACAGATGGGGAAGTCATTCACTCATTGCATGCACACAGTTGGCTGAGTTATGGGACAAAGTGAGATCCATATTTACCTGATTCAGGATCCAAATCATTAGACACCTAATAAAGGTTGCTCCTAAAAATAGAGAGTGGGTTGTCACCCTGTTCCTACCAGCCAAAGACTGTTAGGGACACTTGCAATGTGTGCCACTTTCTTCTATTGAATGGAATGTGACAGTTGCTCAAGAGTGTGATCCTAACTCTAGTCTCTGGCTCACAAAGAAGGTATAAGCCCTTAAACAAAAGGAATTCTCCCTCCTTTAGCTTTAATGGTAGGAGCTTGTCTGTATGATGCAGAAATCCCTGCGTTCCATTTCTGATGGCAGTCGTGAAGTTGTGTGTAGCCATGGAATTCTTGCCAACATTCCTAGGAGACATTTCCTCTGGGGCTGAGTGCAGAGCCCTGCTCCTACCAGCCATGAAGCCTGGAATCAAGCTATCAACATAAAATTTAGATTCTGTTGGTGATAGTGCATTGTTCTACTAACAAAGCATCAAGCCAACCCTCAGGATTAGTGTTACCAAAGAATCTGCTCTATAATGGAAAGGAACAATACAAGCATTGGGCAAACGTACTCGTATTTTTTAAAGGAAATGTATCCATTAAAACCTTTTTTGCAGTATCTTTTCAGGTGCCTATCAAAAATTCTACCAACGAACCTTATGTCATTACTAATGCCACAGCTAAGTGTCATGAGACAACTTACTTACAAGGAAGAAATAAAAGGAGAGCTGAAATTGCAAAGAAGCAGGTAAGTAATGTAACATTGCATATGTGTTGACAGGATTTATATGAAACCCTTTTCTGATATTTGCATTGTTAGCATATTTTGTTACCTTGTCCTCTTCCCAGAATCTCCTGCTTATTTTCTACCTTTTTAACATGTCAAACAGTGACAAGAACAGCAGGCTCCAGAGCAGCCATCTAGATAAGTGTAATTAAAAATTGCTCTGTCACTTGTGGTTAACTTACATTCATGTGTCTCTGCTTCTCCAGACTATAGAGAGACAAGGATAGTGGGGTAATATCTTCATTTAAACTTTTATTGAAAACTCACTTCTCCCACGAAGAATATGGTGCTGATCCATGTCAGTAAAAATTATCACTACATCATGAAACACAAACTACACTTTCTCCCTCTCTTCTATCTTAGTTCTATCTGCTTGGACTCTTAGTACAATCTTATGTTGTTCATTTGCTCAGTCTGTAAGCTGTTTGGGTCAGTGACAGTGTGATGGCTGCCATCTTTACTGATACACTGGGGTTTGAACCGGGGATCTCCAGAGCTAAAAGCATGAGCTAAAGATTCAAGGTTATATAGCTAGGGGCTGGAGCAACTGCCTCTCCCTTTGGCTTGTACAGCACCGTTCACATGGTCAATATTGTCACAGGGTAACTGGCCCTCTGAAGGGGTCAGGAACCCAGCCTACCTGTGACAGGATCTGCTAAGGAGAATGAGTCAATGCAGATCCACCAGTGAGTAATTAATTGCCTAGAGTGGCAGTTAATTGAGCCCTCATGACCCTAATTAGACCCAGGTGTTCCTTAACCAGTTAGGAGGTCCTGGAATACAAGAAGCTCCTGAGAAAAGGGACTTCTCAGGGGAGCTGGTTAGAGAGTTCACCAGGAAAGGAGACCTAATTAGGGTTGCCGCCTCTAAGGAACAAAAAACAGACCATAAAACTGGACAGCTCACAGTGTGTACTGAGCACCCTTACAGATTTCCCAGGACATTTACCTCAAAAAAAAAAAAAAAAAAAAAAGGAACAATCCTGGGGAAACCTGGGGATGGTAAACTGAGACCTACGGAAGGTGCTCCTAGGAGGAAGACATTCAAAAAGGGAAGCACTACAAACATCAAGCCCTAGGAAGATCTTGTCCTGGAGCAAGGACAGCAGCAGGAGGTCCAGACTGCAGAGGAACTATACTCTGCTCTGGAAAAGAGTTGCAGTAGCTTGATCGTTAGGTTGACCCTGAGCCCAGAGAAGGAACCCTTCCCCCAGGTCATGGCAAGACGCCTGACTCCAGAGTGGGTCCTGGGTCAAGAGGACCAAACTGGTGAGGAGATTTGACCGAGGAGATTGATGGACCCAGGTGGGCACAGGTAGATTAAGACGAACTTGGCCCACTGGCTAGGATGTTTGCAGTGAAGACTTGCTTGTGTGTCTGTTTGACCTTTGGTTAAATGAATTAGAGCCCTGAAGGGGCACTGTTCACTAAGTAAAAGCCTTGTTGAACTCACTAAAGTCCGTTAAGGAAAACTGAGGCAGATACATACCCATGGTTTGGCACCAGGCTACCAGAAAGTGCTCCAGGGTTGTGTCCATCTTAATAAATAATACATATGAATAGTAATAAAGAATACTGATGTGCCATTTTCACATAATCTTTTTTGTGACCATACCCACACTTTAAGGATGGAGCATAGTTGTTAACTCTGAATGTCTTTGCTTCTATTGGTTTGTGTCACATCATTAACATTATTTAAACATAAATGATAGGCTCTGGTCTCAGCACACGAGCAGCCAAACTATTGTCAAGTTTTTAGTAAGTGTCACGGCAAAGGAGAGTTAGTGTGGGTGTCTTTTCTATAATACTGAAAGAAGAACAGAAAACAGTGGTCAGCGCTGACTAGAAATATATGGGATGATGCTCTAATAATTTTCTACAGGTATAGTAATGAATAAGGCTAAGATATAGTCAGTGGGTGGAGTGTCTGTCCCCTAGACCTGCTCCAGCAGTGGCTGGCGTGGCTGCCCTGGAGGCCACCTGAGCAGCTGGCCCTGGGGTCAGTCACACTGGATGCTGCAGAAGTCACAGAGGTCGCAGGAAGTCATGAAATCTGTGACTTCCATGACTTCTGTGACAGACACGGAGCCCTAGTAATGAATGACCATTTAAGACGATAAATAGTGCTCATTCTGCCTGATAGAGGAAGGGGGTGGTGCAAATCAAGAATAAAAGTCTCTTGGACATTCCAGTGAATGTGTGGTCCTTTTGTGGTCCAGAAGATTATTTCCCCATGTATATAGTATGTTTTCCATATAAATGTCTGCACTAGTTTCCGAGACATTCAAATCCAAGTAATCTGATTATCTTTTTGCCAAATTGTCTGTATAAATCATTAATAAAATGCCTCTCAAAGAGGGCATGGTTCAGAACAGCCTCTGGGACATGCAAAGAAGAAATATTACTTTTCCAGTGATGTGTCTGTGAGACATTTCTTGTAATTATTAAAGTAGGATTTAGAAGAAGAGCAGCATTTTGCCCATTTGGAGAGATTGGATTTCATAAACATTTTTTAACTAACATGCTGTTAATCTTCAGCGGTGGGTGAACGCATCAACTATATTTCCACCCGTCTGAAAAAAATATTACAGACCAAACTGACATTTCTTTGACCTCATAACAAACCCACAGAGAAACTGTCATAATACTATTCAATGCAATATGAATAAACATTTTGGCCTCTTGTTACCATCACATATTAAGAAGAAATGTGGTGTCAGGGGTAGGTGAAGAGGTTAGGATCAAATAAGAACTGGCCTGAGCCTTTGCCCAAATCTTGACCATAATCTTAAACAGGTCTTTTCTGAAGACTGAAAAAGTTCCAGTAACAGTTTGCTTCCCCCCACACTTACTTTCCATTATCACATGCTTAGCATTTTCTGGTTATATCTGAGACCCAACGCAGGGAGCATCAGAAATCTCATTAAAGACCCTATTTCCATGATATTAACCTCCCTGATTTTCAGCACCAGGAGATTCAGATAGTTTTTGACAAGGTTTGGATAAGCATCTGAACTTTTGGGTGGAAAGTAGATATTCTACGGAGGGAGGATGGTGTTGAGATTAAGGCACATGGTTTGGAGATTAGAGACTGATATTCTACGCATCGCTTTGGTACAGACTCAGTGCCTGACAGCAGCCAAATCACTCAACCTCTTTGAACCTCAGTTCCCTCATGTGTAAAATGGGGATGATAATACAGGGATATTGTAAGGGTTAATTCGTGAGTGTTTGTAAAGTGTGTTGAGTCCCTTAGATCAGTGGTTCTCAGCCACGGGTCCAGGGCCTCAAGCAGGTTTCAGG
This sequence comes from Chelonia mydas, assembly GCF_015237465.2. Taxonomy (NCBI): domain Eukaryota; kingdom Metazoa; phylum Chordata; order Testudines; family Cheloniidae; genus Chelonia; species Chelonia mydas. The sequence continues at coordinate 33,863,276 of NC_051245.2, read as the reverse complement.
GAGGCCTCCAAGTAGGGCCAGCATTAGACTCGCTTGGGTCCAGGGCAGAAAGCCAAACCCCACCATGTGGGGCTGAAACCCAGATTCCTGAGACCCGCCATCCGGGGCTGAAGCTGAAGCCTGAGCAATGTAGCTTCATGGGGGACCCCTGTAGCATTGGGCCCCAGGCAATTGCCCTGCTTGCTACCCCCTAATGCCGGCACTGGCTTTTATATGCAGAAAATCAGTTACTGTGGCACAGGTGGGCTGTGGAGTTTTTATAGCATGTTGCGGGGGGGTGGGGGGGTGGGGCTGCTCAGAAAGAAAAAGATTGAGAACCTCTGCCTTAGATGGAAGGGGCTATGGATGCGCACATAATGATGTCATGCATAATACTTCAAAATTCTTCCTCAATAATGTTTTCATTTGAATATATTTGTAGAAATGTCTTACTCAGCTGTTAATGCTCCAAGAGGGTGGATTTGGCATCCCAGAAAATGACAGTATAAAGATCTGTGGAAACACTGAGTGTATTTGGAAAGGTATGCTACTGGGACAGTGAATGCTAGTAGTATATCTTGGCAATAAGGACAATATAAGATGTTACTTGGGCACCAAGAGGATTCTTTGATTATCATATGAGTCTTGTTTATCTACTGTTTATGAAAAATGTTAATTTGTTTTGATGGTCTAGTTATTTCTATGCATCTCAAATTCTCAGCAGTTAGGTCCTGATCCAAACCCTTGTAATCAACTGGAGTCTTTCCATTGACTTCAATGGGCTTTAGATTTGGCCCTTAGTACCAGACTGCACAGATACTAATAGCCATGCCGATCAGCTGAATGCTCCATAGCTACTGGCCTTAATTATGAGTCAAAGCAACAGAAATATCTCTCAAGAGTTCTTTTAGACTAGCTGGATAGAAAGATTTCCTCCTCTCTGTGGTTTCTGCTTCACTAATTTTAATTAGTGAGAGGCTCAAATATCTGATTTTTTTTTCAGGGACCCTCAATATGGAAGCTTAAATATGTGGGATGGAGGGTACCATTTAGGTAGACAGCAGTGGGCAGTTGCTTGGCCCCAGATTTTGGTAATCCTCCTTGGTATTCTGACTGTCTGAGAGAAATTTTCAAACCTGATCACATATGTTGTGACTGCAGGAAAAGAACAAGGAGCCTTGGTCCTCTACAGTTTTACATGTCATTATGGAACTTTAGTAATTGCCCACAGAAATGGCTACTTATGTCTGTAATAACCTGATGTGCCTGCAAAAATGTAAGCATGTGAGCTCCTAACAGATGTGTGTATAGTTTTGAATCCACAATTTAGGCAGCCGCATGTGAATATTTAGCTTGCTGGATCAAATTGTAGAGGGAGGTTAGAGAGTCAGAGGCTCATCCTTCTCAGGTGCTACCCTGAGTTTTCTTATGTTGTTTGTCTGTAGCCAAAATCTTTAGGCATTAAGCCCAATGGTGACTGGGGAGAGATTTTTAAAAGCATAAATGGTAGCTAGGTGCCCAGTTCCCATGGAAAGTCAACGTGAGGTAGGCACTTAGCAACCATGTGTGCCTCTGAGAATCTGCCCCTGAGAATCTGGTTCTGGTCTCAGTTACTCCGGTGTAAATAAGGAGTAACTCCAATGAAGTCAATGGTGTGAGAACAAATCAGGCCCTGGGTGGTTAATAACAGTGTTACTTAGTGGGTGGAACAGGGGACTAAGTGTCAGGAATGCCAGGTTTTATTCCTGTTACACACTTGCCATGTCATCTTGAGTAAGTCACTTAGGGTATAATTTTCAAAGGTGTCTAAATCCCATTTCCAGAAGTGGCATGGGCACTTTGGCTCAGATTTTTAAAGGTATTTAGGAATTGCTCTGCTCAGTTTTGCAAAGCCTAAAACCCAGATGCTAATCCCCCTAGATTAGGCACATAACTCCTACTGGGCCTAAGTGATTGAGATGGCTTAAATCCCATTTTAAAAATGATTTAGGAGCCTAAGTCTCACTGCAAGTCAATGTTAATCTGTTAATACATCTGTAAAATAACACAAAGGGGTGCAATGAGGTTCAGGCAGCTCAATGACGTAAAAAACTCACACATGGAATATATTAGAATGCTGTGGTTTTATCAGCATGCACTTCGGGTGGGTACATTAATCATGAGAAGAGAAACCACAAGTGCGTTATGCTGATCATCCCATCCTTTATAATCGACTGTGCCATACCATAGTCTGTATATGCTACAGAAGAACTGTTTTAGGAATGCTTTAAAGAGCTTTTCAATTTTTATTGTGACTGTCTTATTATATTCCTCCCTCTGTAAAACCAGATGTCTTAATTGTTGCTAGTTCAACTGTAGTGGGCTGAGAGAGAGTCAGACAGGTCCCTAAAAATAACCTAAAATAACTTTTCTGTACCCATATGTCACACCTTTATCGTCAGTTATTTTGGGCCCGTCTAGGGTTAGCAGTGAGTGCTGTGTGTCCCCCTAGGCACGAGGGAATTTCCCTTATCCAGTGACTTTTGCAGGACTACAGGATATCAGACTTCAAAGTCCCAACATGTTTATGCATTGAACAAGTTGTCACTGGCCCAGGGATGATTCTTGCTCACCTTCAGTCTAAGACAAGTGTCACTTTCTGGGAGCAAATCCCATATTTGAGAGAGGAGAAAATGTTTGTCTGGCAGTTTGATTTTTTATTTTAATGGCATATGTTTGAACCTGCTCCGTGATGTTGGAATGCTAGGATAAATCCTGGGGAGAGGAATATGAGATAGAGCAGGGCATCATGAACAGAGTTGTTTATGAAAAAGCAGATTCGTCCGAAGGAGCCTCAAGCGCTCATCACAGACACATTGATTAGGAAATTATCTGTTAAAAGTCTAGGGGTCTTAATTCTCGAAACTCACGTACGCTGCATCTAAACTGTGGAAATTTACAACCTAACCCTGCAATGAGCTCTGCCCAGATGGGCCCCACTGGCGTTCTGCACAGAGCTCCTTGCAGGAGCACTGGCTTAGTCTTAACTTCATATGTAAGTTTAAGAAAACAAAGAAAAGTCTTTAAGATGAATCCTCGAGTATGGCTCCAAACCCTGCATTTCCCACAATCACACTTCACTTACAGATTCCAGTGGAAATATTAAAGGGTTTTCAGAAACACAAATACAGTGAGAATGGCTTAGAGTCAAGTGATTTGAGCCTGACAATCAGCTTTGTGGAATTTTTCATGAAATGTATTAAAAGATTTCATGAAATCTCTCTATAAACATGGAAGGAAAACTGGCAGTTTGGATTTAAATCTTGCCCTGAAGCGACTGAAAAAAACAAGGAAATGTTTGGGTTGCAAAACCCTCCAAATATGCTAAATTCTGCACAGAACAAGTAGAGACATGGCCCCTGCGCTGAAGAATTTACACAAAACACTGAATTAATGCATGAGAGCTAGAAAGTGAAACCAGCTAAAAAGAAAAAATGAACCATTTACCCTGTTTTCCCTGTCCAAGTTGAGAGAAGTACAAAAAGGTAGGGTGAAAAGAATTTTTAGCAGTGAAGGTATTTAGCCACTGAAACAATTTACCTAGGGATGTGTGGATTCTCCATTACTTTTAAAACAAGGCTGGATGACTTTCTAGAAAATCTGCTCTAGCTCAACCAGAAGTTATGGGCTTGATGCAGCAATCACTGGGTGAGTTCTGTGGCCTGCACTATACAGGAGGTCAGATTAGATTATCCTAATGGCCCCTTTTGACCTTCACATCTATGAATCTAGGTAATCCAAGGTGAGTGTTAAATACATTTATCATATGGTTCTGCAATTTATGACAGATATGACTTTCACAGATGGTGTTTGGGGGTGTGTGTATGTATATATGCACTGAGGTTATAGCTTTGTGATAGATTGCAGAGCCATGTGATAATACAGATTTGTTCTTGACAAACTTCAACATTTGCTGATTTGAAAGCTGAACATTAATTATCCTTGTAAATCAATTTCCTTGGAGCATCAATGCCTGGAGCATTCCTTATTCATTCTGAATATCTTTATCTAAAGAATTTGACAAAAATATTGCTTGTAAAGGGGGGTTTCAAAATGGCACAAGGAAGGTGCACAGATGCGAATGCCCATCATGCTGCTGCAAGATAATTTCTGAAGTGTAACAAGAAAATAAAATCTTGTTGCTAATTACATAGCTCTTTTCTACAGGACGTGGGGTCTTTGCATCAAAACGCAGACAGTGACCACAAGGCTGACGGTTCTGCTTGCTCATACTTGTGTTTTTCTGCTGTTTTTTTTCTGTTTCTCACTTCTTCCTCATCACATACCTAAAATGGAGTGATCAAAGACATCAAAGGCAGGCCTGATGTGAAAAGTCTTTTCCTGTGGTTTTGTATTGGGGGGACTCTTTTGATGGGAACTTAAAACCAAATAGCAGCATATATTTAGAGAATGAATTAACCACTTCATTTGGGGATTTTGAGGTGACTGAGCATCTAAGAAGTCTTTGAAAGTTAAAGGCCTTTTAACAGAGAACTAAAGCAGGAGAAAAAGGCAAGGCTAAAATTTTAGGGCTGTCGATTAATTGCAGTTAACTCATGCGATTAACTAAAAAAAATTATTCACAATTTAAAAAATTAATCGTGATTAATCGCAATTTTAATTGCACTGTTAAACAATAGAATACCAATTGAAATTTATTTAATATTTTGGATATTTTTCTACATTTTCATATATATTGTATTCTGTGTTGTAATTGAAATTGAAGTATATATTGTTTTTTATTACAAATATTTGCACTGTAAAAATGATAAAAGAAATAGTAGTTTTCAATTCACCTCATACAAGTACTGTAGTGCAATCTTTTTGTCGTGAAAGAGCAATTGACAAATGTAGATTTTTTTGTTACATATCTGCACTCAAAAACAAAACAATGTAAAACTTCAGAGCCTACAAGTCCACTCAGTCCTACTTCTCATTCAGCCAATGGCTGAGACAAACAAGTTTGTTTACGTTTACAGGCGATAATGCTGCCCTCTTCTTATTAACAATGTCACCAGAAATTGAGAACAGGCATTTGCATGGCACTTCTGTAGCTGGCATTGCAATGTATCTATGTGCCAGATATGTTAGATATTCGTATGCCCCTTCATGCTTTGGCCACCATTCCAGAGGACATGCTTCTATGCTGATGACGCTTGTTTAAAAAAATAATACGTTAATTCAGTTTTTGACTGAACTCCTTGGGGGAGAATTGTATGTCCCCCTGCTCTGTTTTACCCACATTCGGCCATATATTTCATGTTATAGCAGTCTCGGATGATGACCCAGCACATGTTGTTCATTTTAAGAACACTTTCACTGCAGATTTGACAAAACACAAAGAAGGTATCAATGTGAGATTTCTAAAGATAGCTACAGCACTTGATCCAAGGTTTAAGAATCTGAAGTGCCTTCCAAAATCTGAGTGGGATGGGGTGCGGAGCATGCTTTCAGAAGTCTTAAAAGAGCAATACTCAGATGTGGAAACTACAGAAAGTGAACCACCAAAAAAGAAAATCAAACTTCTGCTGGTGGCATCTGACTCAGAGGATTAAAATGAACATGCTTTGGTCCGCACTGCTTTGGATTGTTATCAAGCAGAAGCCGTCATTGGCATGGACGCATGTCCCCTGGAATGGTGGTTGAAGCATGAATGGACTTATGAATCTTTAGCGCATCTGGTACATAAATATCTTGCAATGCTGGCTACAACAGTGCCATGTGAATGCCTGTTCTCACTTTCAGGTGACATTGTACATAAGAAGTGGGCAGCATTATCTCCTGCAAATGTAAACAAACTTGTTTGTCTGAGCTATTGGCTGAACAAGATGTAGGACTGAGTGGACTTGTTGTTTTTTTATTTTTGAATGCAGTTATTTTTTTGTTCCCAATTCTACCTTTGTAAGTTCAACTTTCATGGTAGAGATTGCACTACAGTACTTGTATTAGGTGAATTGAAAAATACTATTTCTTTTGTTTTTTTACAGTGCAAATACTTGTAATAAAAAATAAATATAAATTGAGCACTGCACACTTTGTATTCTGTTTTGTAATTAAAATCAATATATTTGAAAATGTAGAAAACATCCAAAATATTTAAATAAATGGTATTGTATTATTGTTTAATCGTGTGATTAATCACGGTTAATTTTTTTAATTGCTTGACAGCCCTACTAAATTTGTTTCACACTGGCCTTTGATATAATTGAAATGGAATATAACGGGATGCTTTATTCTGGCTCAGGTACACTTCATGAGGGGATGAACAGGGTGGAGGCTTTAATCTACACTTAATATTTACATCTAATATTTTGGGCCTGGCTGGGTGTGTGGCCAGCCCCCACTGTAATTTAGAGCACCCTCAGGGTGCTGTAATTTATGCCTGGGTTGTCTCTGGCCTCATAGGAACCATGAATAAAACAACTATTGTCTGAGGAAAACTAGTGGCATTTTTAATGAGTGAATCACATACTTTGAATCTTTAAACACAGGCTGCCAGATTGGAGTGAATAATGAATTTACTGCTCACAGAGTTTCCACTAATACCGAATCTTTCATACCATTTGTCCCAGAGGTCAGGCTTCATATTACTGGCTTACGCAATGATTACTGTAAGTTTTTTATTCTCTTTCATTACTTGGGCGGTTGAATTTTGTAGCAGAGTGGGAACTTTTGTATCTTATGTCTTAAGATGGGTAGCTGAAGTGTGGCCCTTACACCAGATGTGGTCCATGGAGTTCTACAGTGAGGCCTATGGCTAATCTCATTTTTCTTACAGGAGTGCAGCCTGTGAAAACTATAGGTCCTAATATGTAATTTCAGGCTGCTTGTATGAAAATGGAGCAGACTGCATGCTGGGAATTATAGTCTCCATGGGTAATACCTCTGTAGTTGTAGTAATTATAATAATACCTAGTTCTTATATACTGCTTTTCATCTGTAAATCTCAAAGTATTTACAAAGGGGATAAGTATTATCATCCCCACTTAATAAAGTCAAGTGCAGAATAGGTGTTATTCTTGGGCTCATAGCAATTTACCTATGGGCCAGTCCCTCTACTGGGCAAAACTTGAAATCTGGTTGTATTCTGAGATTTAACGGAGGTAGTTAGCTGTTTATATGATATATACATTTTGGGGCAAATTTTCTCCCAGGCCTTTAGCTGATCTTCAGTAGTGCACATGCAAAATTACACAGGAATGTAAATTTGCTTGCACTCTCCAACTGCAAATACCTGGGCAATCACTTTAAAAATTCTAACAATCATGAACATGCAAGTGTTAGAGCTTCCACTTGCAAAACTATCTTGTCGCTGCATTTTTTTGTGGATTAACATGAAAACATTTGCATATGTGTATTAGACAAGTTCACTTGTATCTGTGAATGTGCACAATTTTGCTGATGCATAAATTGAGTTTGGGATTCTACCCTGGTTATTTACACTTATTTCACTCAAGCTGTCTGCTCTCTGAGAGTGACAGCATCAGCACAGCTCTGTTCCTGCAAATGATTCCTTATTAGTGTTGGTTTATATTCATTTTTGATGGCAGCAATTTGGTTTATAGGCAAAGTAAAGGAATGACAGATTTAATAATTCTAAAGGGTAACAGCTTTGTTATGAAAATATTAAGCAAGATCCCGCCGTACAGTAAGGTCACTCCATGCTGCTGGAGCAATGCAAAATGACCTTAGAGTTGTGCTAAACAGGCAGATGAGAATTCCCCAGTAAGTGGAGGGAATCCTTGGCTGGTATAACCTGCTGTAGAGTATAACATCAGACCTAGAGTGTAGCCAATGCTACATTAGTCCTTCCTGGTATAGGTAATGTTTTGAGGGTCTGGCCAAGGTATGTAGAGATCTGACTTACCAGTGTACAAGTCAATGAAAGTTAAAGCAGCTCCTGACCATCACGGTATCACAAGACGTGGAAATATTGCCTGGAGCCATCTTTGCCTGCCCACTCCTGACCCGAACTCTGGAGCTGAGGATGCAGCTCTTTGTCTGATTCTTGTTTTTATAGTGTGTGCAGGGTAAACTTCAGGATTAGCCCTGATGCCTACAAAATAAGGGAAGGATTATAATCCTTTCAGGTAGGGATTTTTTCTTTCTGTGATTGTACAGTGCCCAGCACAGTGGGGCCTTTGGATACTACTGTAATATATATATTTAATAATAGCCTGCAAGCAAAGGCTTAAGTAGAATCATGTTTGGTGTACTAACTATGAATCTGGGAAAATAACATCTTGTACTCATTCACAAAGGTGGACATGGGAAGGATCCTGGCACTATTAGAGTAACTTGATTCATTTGGTTCTTTCTCTTTAGTGTCCCAATTGAATAATAACCTGACAAAGCTGCATAATTAAAAACTATCCCCTTACAGGCTTATTAGTAATTTTATCTAATTTTCTTCTAGATCTAAACATCCTGGACTGGAACCAGGAAAATCTCATTGCCATTGCTCTAGGATCTGCTGCCCACATTTGGAATGGGGAAACCCACCGAAGCACTGAAAGAGTTAATTTAAATTCCAGTTTAAAATATATTTCTTCTGTAGCCTGGATAAAAGAGGGAACTTGCCTTGCAGTTGGCACCAGTGATGGAGAAGTGCAAGTACTGGATACCTTACTTTTAGATCCTTTTTTCTGTTTAGATAAAGTGGCCACAAGACAATTCACATCACATAGATTCTTTTTATTAATAAAAAGTTATGAGTAGTGAACTATATAAAATTCAGAAAATCTCTGTTGGAGAGAGATTTATAGCATTTCCTTAAGCAGTGCTGCACCTCACTAAATGCCTTGGTATTACCCACCATTACCTAAAGGTAATGGAGCTCCAAGAGCCACGTAAGAACTTGTAGCTGGGTAAATGATTCAGTCACCCAAGGGCCTCTAGAGATTTTGCAGCCAGGAGTTGGAACCTCTCCACACAATTATTTTCTCTAGGGTGCATACTTTTTTTACCATGACTTTCTAATAGATTGCCCTGTGATGTCTGCTTTGATGACATTTGCAATTAGAATCCCGGGCAAAATTCTCCTATCGGGTCCACAGAGCAGATCTTGCCCTCAATATTCTGCTGTCCCTATATGTATAGAACTCCTCGTACAGTACACTCCAGTTATCCAGAGATCTTGGGGGACACCTGGCTGAGACTGTCAGATGAAGGGGATAAACCAGGAGAGCCAGCCCTACGGGCTTGAAAATCAGTAATTGAAAGAGCACATAAGACAACATTTTCAAGTGTGGATTTCTAGATATCGACACCTAAATTAATGGCTGTATTTTCAGAGGTGGTGAGTAGCTGCACTACTTTGGGAGTAGTGATTTAGGAACCCAAGTGTGGAAGTGTTGGCCAGAGAGCCCAAAACTGAAGTCTTTGTGTGAATAATGGTTTTCAGGATTGAGCTCTTGACCATCAGCATCATGTCAAATTAAAACTGAATGATGGAAGAGGCGTGGCGGTAAAAAAAATCTTTTTTTACTTGATTTTAGAATTGTATTTTATGTTTTGTTAGTTATGGGATATTGAAACCAAAAAGAGGTTGAGAAACATGTTTGGCCACCTGTCTGTGGTCGGAGCCATGAGCTGGAATCATTATATACTTAGCAGGTGAGCAGTTCAATATGTTCATAGGATGCTTTGTCCCACAGCTTTTTCCTATGCTGTTTACCTATCTGCCTACCTATCATGGTCTCATGAGGTGAAATTCACCCTTATGCAGAAGGCCAGCACAATGCCTATCCACCTCCTAGGTCCCATTTTGAGGACTCAAGTGACAAATAAATGATTGTTAGACGATTTGCTGGCCCTCCGCACAGGGGTAAATTTAATCCCAATTGCCTAATACTTTGTATCTAAGCTTTGTATTTTGTATTTCAAAATGTATTTGTATTTTGTATTTGTAACTTTGTATTTCAGTACAGGGGTTGAGGTAAATGAAACATATTTTCCTCAGCCATTGTGGATTTACAATCCACTTTACTTTATGTTCCCAATTCATTTTCTCAAAGACTTGTAGGGCTGATGAGAGACCTGCCAAAAATGGTAAGTATATTTGGTGTTATATTCTGTGCTTTGTAAAGCTTCCATTTCAAAGCCATGTGAAATTCTGATAATTTGGGTTAAAAACAGAAACAAAAGCTGTGTTTCATTCATATTTGGTTTACAACCTTGAACCTTACAGTAAAACTCAAAATAAAACTTTTTACTATCTCTGGACAGTGACACATTTCTGGAGAGTTTTGTGGTTTCACTTCGTGTGACAGTTGATTGTAGTACATCTGCTGGATAGCCTACCTACACAATATTCACTAGTTTCAGTTTGCATTTGAACTTTGCCATATGAGACAGATGAAACAGAAACCAATAGGTTACAAATCTATCTGAACAGAAAATGACAGTAAGATTCAACAATGCGCATACGAACAAACACTAACAAATTGATCCGTTTCTGTGGGTTAAAATTCATCTAGGAATGGTCTACTTATCATTTCTTAGCAAATTCTCCATGCCACTGCAGTTCCTCACATATAAGGAAATCTTTGTGCATGATGACATACACCCTGCAAACCATGTGATGAGACTTGACATATGCTACACAGATTTGCCCTGTGGAGCCAGTATCATTCCATAGAATATTAATGAATTAGCGGTCTTCTAATTCCCCTTAAAGTATCCAGAAGAAGGTATCACCCCAAACCCATAATAAACAGAAATCTGCCATTTTGTAGCCGTGTACTTAAGTCACCACTTTAGCTTATCTTGTTGGAATCTATTTAGGCATTTGGGGGCTTCATTAATTTCAAGAATTTAGCATGTCAATATGACACAGACTAATGAAACACTCTCTTTATCTTACAAATCACTCATTCCTTTTTGCATTTATGTTAACAAGAGGCTACAAGTCAAAGTGATACTTGACTTGCATATGAACAACCTAAGAATAAAAGCCTGTCTTGAAAGAAAAGCTCAGCACGAAGGGGCTATGACAATTTACTCTATGGGATAGTTTGCTGTAATTACTATATAGACCAGATCTTCTTGTAGTAATGTCAGGTGCCTGGCTTTACCAAGTAAGGAAAGTTTTTATTAATCTAGATGGTAGTTTTCCCAGTCTGGTCAGAATGAATTTATGAATGACCTGTGGAAGGATCTCTCATTTTGCCACTGATTTGCTGGAGTCCTTTGCTGGGTAGAGAATGGTATCAGCAGCAAGGCATTTTAAAATATTATTAATTTCCCTGATGTTTTTGTGCTGTATAATAACCACGCCACCAAGAACCAGACTGTGACCCTGGCTATGCTCCCAGGGTAGTAAGGGAGCCCCCTTAGTCCCCTGAGGCCATTACTTGCCTTCCTATAGGAGGATATATCAGGGTTCAGGAGAGGGTGCAGCCTTGGATCCATTCCCCAAAATGCCAGTCAGTGCAGCTGAGCCAGCATGGCAGGGAAAGTAAACGGAGCCAGGTTTGTGGTTGGTACAGATTACCTCTCACCCTGCAGGAGCTGGGGAACCTGCGACCTGATGGTGACTCTGTGAGTCAAGGTCTGGTTCCTGATGTGTTCCCCAGGCTATGCAACTGTGTACTGCCCCTTAGCTGGGAGTCGTGGCAAAGTCACAATTGACCTTGCAACATATGGTTTGAGGATTGGCCTGCTAAACCCAGGGTTGTGAGTTCAGTCCTAGAGGGGGCCATTTATGGATCTGGGGCAAAAATTGGGGATTGGTCCTGCTTTAAGCAGGGGGTTGGGCTAGATGACCTCCTGAGGTCCCTTCCAACCCTGATATTCTATGAAGTATTTCACAATACAGAAAAAATGGCTGAGTGCTTTTCTTAGGGATAATGGAAGTGATTGAATTGAATTGTTTATAGGTGGAAATTGGTAACATACACTAGACTATCTCTTCAGGTAAGTGCAATGTGTAATGGAGAACAATTAATCTCCTTGACCTGGGCTGGGCATCCACTTTTCCCTGATCCATTGTATGGCAGCACTACAACTTGAGTTTGCTTTTGACACTGGCTTGTTTTGCCTTTGATTTGTCACCTTGTTACTGTATTTGACATACATGATCCCCTTCCCGTATTGTTGTGTTCTGCTTCTGAAGCCACAGAAGACTTGTGAATTTGCAAACATATCTGAGCTCTATCTTGCTAAATGATGCTGTCTCCTGTCATCTACAGTGGTTCAAGACTAGGATTAATTCATCATCATGATGTTCGGATTGCTCAGCACCATGTAGGGACCCTTTGCCATAACAAGCAGAGCATTTGCAGCCTGAAATGGTCCACAAACAACAAGCTGCTGGCAAGTGGGTCCAGTGAAGGTCTATTGAATATCTGGCCTAATGACCCCGGTGCAACAGTGCATTGCAAGCCATTGAAAGCCATACCCCATGCCTCAGCAGTAAAGGTACAAAGGAAAAATGCTCTATTATTTTATTTCACATATAGTACATTTAACAGAGAGAATAGATATTTTTCTAAACATATTTCCATGCAGTATTATTGCTGATGCAGTAAAACTATGACCTGAATAAAAGGCTGTCAAGATAAAATAGTGTAGCCTTTTATTTTATTTAAAGTGAATTTTGTAATGTGGTATTATACCACCGTGGGTTTCAAGCTTAACAGAGTGAAAGTCACCTCTGCTACTTGCTTTAGATTTAGAGTGTCTAGGAACACATAAAGACTAAAGGTAGTGACCACACAGACATTCAAAAGTACAAGGGCTAGTCACTTTTACAAGTTTTATTAAAGTTACAATTAAAGTTATGATTACCCAAGCATATAGAAATTTTATGCAGACCTATGCACAAGTCACAAATGTAGTTATACTCGCATCCTTAACAATCGTGTTTAGGGTCAAGGGGTTTCTCATGAATTGCTCATCAGCAGAGGGATGGTTCCTGCTGGAGTTTTCCATAGGGAGCTCAATTTTCCCACTCTGGGCACCCTCTTTTTATAATGTAATTCTGACTATACCTCATTAGTGCACGTAGCGCACTCTGCGGTTGGGGCATGTGTTAGAAAAATGTGATTACTGGGTATTTTGTAAGCAAAAATTACTCTTACGTTAATTTCACCCATTGGTACATCTTTTCCCGTAATCTTAGGGCATCGGGTTAACATTTCTTATCTCTATGGCCTAGCATGGCTAAGCTAAAATCTTACAGGCCTCAGCCTGTAGGCCTTGTGTTTCAGCCCTAATTACATAGATACCTAATGCATGATTGTTCCCTTCTAACTACTGATCAATTTTATATTTCTATAATCCTACAACTTACTCTATTTAATATACGATGATTATATATGACATAACTTGTTAGTTAATCCTGGTCACACAATAAATGAACAATAAACTAAAATCATTGGCTACAATAGTACTTCTTCCATTGCTGTACATGGACTTTTAAACTTTAAGGGTTGACCAATAGTCCTGCTTAAGTTCTGCTACCCAGAATGCACTAAAGTTAATTTCAGACACCAGTTCCCCTAATGAATCATTCTAGACCACAAGTAAGTTATTAGCAGTTTTTGCTGGTGCTTTGGTTTCTCAGATGTTTCCCCCCCCACCCTTCCCATTTAGGAGCTATTTTAACTATGATACCAAATAAAAATAAAACGTACAGAAACAAAATCAGTAGCTCAGGATCAGAGGATTAATACAAAAACGTTCTGCCACTTCTAGAAGAGAAGCATTAGAATAAAATTGTAGCTATTCTCCTGGAATTTTTAAAAAACAAGGTGTTTTCCTCCCTCTCATAACCTTGCTTTCCTTCATGGGTGTAACATCTGGTGACAATGGTTATGATGGGATAAGTAATGAAGGGAAGCACTAGATGATTGAAAGTGTGGGGCCTAGATTTTTATGGGCTCCTTAATCTTTAAAATACCTGAATCTGTGGAAGAGTAGAGATAGCAGAAAGCAGCAATGGGAGTTGGGGGAACCCAGGTTTTATGGGCTGTGTATCCCTGAAAATAGTTTGAAACTGCAATGGAACAGCAGCAGTGAAAGGTACTGGCAAGCAGCTGAAAATTGGTGGTATAATTGGTGTGTTTTATTGGCACTCCACCAGGTATAGTTTGCAACTCAGGAGTAGGCAAGAAGCAGTTTGAAGAAGTCCTAGAAGCCTGGAAGCATACAGGTCATAAAGAGTGAGGTGCTGCTGCAGTCCTGTCTGGCCTTAAAATCTATGGATATATGAAACACAACGTATAAGAAACAGCTGGAGCCAAGGGAACCTGAATTTTATGGGCTTACATGGAAGCAGTGAGGCCACAGTGAAGCATTGGCAATGGGGGCCTGAAGCAGTGGCTGGAGCTGAGGGAACCTACATTTGTGGTTTCCCTGGAAGAAGTCTGGGCTGAGTTAGGTGTGTGTGCATTGGGATGGGGGGCAGAAGCACCTCGAGTTCTGACCCAGGTGTGTTCTGAGTGACTGTGCTTCATTTCTCCAATCCATTTTATAGGCAAAATCAGTTACATTCCCCATTTCCCCTCTTCCAGCTAACCACCTTTTAATCCAGCATCTTATCTATTCACTTTCCTTCAGGCTATGAACTGGTGTCCATGGCAGTCAGAAATCCTTGCCACAGGAGGTGGAATGAAGGATGGATTTTTACGTGTCTGGGACATAAGCACTGGGAAAATCATTGAAACCACAGGCACAAAATCGCAGGTGAACGCATAAAATGTCTTCAAACTTAAGCTCTGTGAGCTGCACTCTCCTCGTACAGCTATATTCTTCAGGCAAAACTCCCATTGACTTCAATGGGAGTTCTGTGTACAGAGTGGCTGCAGGGTTCTGTCTGTCTGTCTATGCACTTCTACTACACTCAGTGCTGTGTTATCTCGTTGGGCTCAGGATCAGTTCATTCATGTGCCAGTCATCACCATCCCTGTTTCCTCACAACTTTTAATTTGGTCGGAGAGGAGGTAACAGAGAAGTGGTCTCATAGCAGAGCCATGTGCTATCCATCAATCCTGGTATTGACCAAATGCCTAACGAGGAGAGGAAGATGTGAGAGAAGCAAGTTTCCCAGGAAGCATGAGAGCACTAGAGCGGGGAGAGGCATGAGGAGTCAGAGAACAACAATCAGTCTCTGTAGGTTGAATATGAGGAGACAGTGGTCCAGATTCTCAAGTGGTGTAAATTGTCATGGCCCCATTGATTTCCCTGGAGCTATACTGATTTCCATGAGCTGAGGCTCTGGCTGAGGATTTTGTTTTTAGATCTGGCAGGATGTCGCCCTTTTTAGAAAGGATGATAATGTACCTGCACTCAGTAACAGTCGCTATAGAGGGAAAACAAATAATCCTTCCATGAATATATAACTATTTTTCTGTTGTTGCTCAGGAACTTGTACATTTTGAGCATTTACTAAGAACATTGTCAGTCTAAAAACAGTTGAATGGTACATGTAGATCCTTTAAAAAATTTTAAATGATTTTTTAAACTACACTAGATTTGCTCCCTGTTCTGGTTACCCAAAACCAATGAATTAATGACTGGACAAGGCCTCCCTAAAAATCAGATGAAAATATGGAAGTATCCCACACTTACAAATTCAGCTGATCTCTATGGTAAGTATTTCAGTAAACCAGTTTTTATCTCTCTAGTTGCACTCTCTCTCTCTCTCTCTCTATGTAATCTATGCATTTACACACACACACACATAATTAAATAAAACACGCTAAAAAGCAGCCTTTTCAGTCACACACACATACAGGTGTGATTGAATATACTTTGAGTATTTTATATTGAATATACATAAACTCGGTGTGCTCATGAATGAATATCTATATACAATATATATATATACATACTATATATGTGCATCTAATTATCTATCCATGTGCACACATGCACACACAATGGATGTCTATGTATGTGATTGGAAAGGCTGTGATTTAGCTTATTTAACTTAACAATGAACTACCTCTATAAAAATACTTTTTTGGCAATGGGATTCCTTTACATCAGCATATATTATGCCGGAGGCCATTTAAGACCCAGTCTGAGGGTACCCACCATTTCTCCCTCTTCTGTAGGTCCCACAGTCCAATTTCACTGAGCATGGAGGACTGGATAGAACTCTTGTTTCATCTCTGTCTCTCAAAAATTAGCTGACATGGACACTACAAAGCCTTCCAAGACTTATCCCTTCTTCCTTCTGTGGGGTTGAGTGAACTAATGCAAGACTGCTCCCATCCTGTTCTGGCCTGGAAGACATAGTCCACAAGCTGACTGGGGATATTGAGTCTAGCAGCTCAGAGTGCTACCTGTAGAACACCAGGCCAGCAGCTGCTTCCAAAATAACTTCTGAAATAATTCTTTCCACAGGTCTATTTGCTAATTAGCTTTTTGTTTGTTTTAATGAATGACTTTGACCTAATAGTGCAAAGGAATGTGTGTCAGGTACCATAGTGACAGCTAGAATGAGTGTGTTTTCCTTTCTGCTATGTGAATGGTGTTTCATGAGGCTGTGGTGCAGGAATACGTCCTATTAGAGTCTTTTCTTGCAATTTGTGCTTCTTTTAGCTGTCACTCCCATATGTTAAGTTACAGATCATCACTGGTTTCAGCATAATCTGAAACAATTCAGCACAGGCATCCAAAATTAAATTAAAACACATGTCCAGTTTATGTACAAAAATGCACACATATTTGTATACCTAAATGTGTAAGCATTTACTGCAGTTCCATTTGTGTGTCAAGTATTTGCATGCTCAATGGCAAGTTATCGCTAACATGGTTTTCTATTTTTTGTATAATAAGAGTGTCTGTTCATTTAAAAATACTTTTTCTGGCACATTTTGGGTGCACTTTTGTGCAGTCTTTAATCACTGTTACACACTGGCTGGCTTTCTTACCACTCTATGCCTTTCTACCATGGTACTGATAGTAAATCTGAATCCATTTTCATCCATTAGGGTTGCACTGGGTGAAATTCAATCCTGAGGTGAAATTCATCCCCATGCAGCATCCGCATAAAGCCTGTTGAACACTTAGATCCCTCTTTATTTTGAGGGGTTAAGAGGAACTCTTATGGTGTATACTCCACAGAGTCTCTGTGGGGGTCCAGCCAACCAAGTGGCTGCACAAATACATTCCTATGCGTCTCTTGTGTGCCAGCAACTTGGTCCCAACACCAGCCTATGGGGGACTGGCATCAGTGGTCAGATTGAGGGTAAAATGGGGGAGGGAACTGATGCATACTTATACATATGTTATGGCCACAGTATTCTTGTGCAATTGGCAGAGAAGGCTGAAGAATGACTTGTTATATTTGTGGCACTATCAGTTTAAACTTTTGCTTTACATTCAGTCGGTAAGTACAATCTGAGACTTTTCATGTGTTTGAATAGCATATGTTTAAAAAGCCTGAATGCATATGGAAATTAAACCTGCTTTTGCTTTAACTTTTGATAAAAACTCAGCTCTCATGCTTACATATGAAACACTCAGCACACAAGTGACATTTGCTACAGCAGCACAGTCACCCGGGGTCACTCCATTTCCTCTTGAGTTTTACCTCTTCACAATGGAAACTAATTTTCTTAACTGTGAAGACCAGATAATTATGAACCAGAAGAAGTTTCTACTGAAGGGGACTCTGCCCTGTTATAAGCATATGGAGTTAAGAGAGAAAATTGATTATATATATATATATTATCCGAGAAACCCTTAGTCACACGAGTTTCACAAGAAAGAAAGTAACAGATGAGTCATTGTTGGGTTTCAGTTTTTAGAGGCTGGATGGCGCTGAGCACCTCACTTGATGGGCTGCGCTTCCTCAGCTACCGTTGAATTCATTCGGAGTTGAGGTTGCTCAGTACCCTGCAGGTTCAGAATACAACACCACTGGAATAGAACCATCTTTTTAAAAACATTGAGTCCATTCTTTGGGTATTTCTGGTAAGTCTCTGACTCTTTTCCTTCTGTGTTTATTATAGCCGCCCAGAGGAGACTGTGTTAAGAATTCTTTGCAATGCAGACTCATTCCCACTCACATGCACTCAGCATAGGACTGCCCATCCTGCACTCTTGCTTAATGATCCAGTAAGGAAGCAAAGCCTGAAAACTAATCCATAGTGGAAATAAATTAGTGACAGTAGCACTTTAATATTAAGCCTTGGGCAAAATTCCAGCCTAAGGGCACTACTACAATTAAACACCTGCGACTGGCCTGTGTCAGCTGATTTGGTCTCATGGGCAGCAGCTAAGGAGTTGTTTGATTGTAGTGTGGACGCTGGGGCTTGGGCTGGAGGACTGAGCTCTGGGACCCTCCCTTCTTGTGGGGTTCCAGAACCTGGGCTCCGGCCTGTGTAATTCAACAGCCCCTTAGCCCGAGCCCCATGAGCCTGAGTCAGCTGACACGGGCCAGCCACGGGTTTTCAGCTGCAGTGTAGACATACCCTTAGAGTCTCTGCCAAGTGACATCAGCATCAGTACTGCTCTAATTTGCTCTAAGTCAAAATGGCCACAAGGGGCCATTCCAGCAGCCTGGCAGTACTTGGTCACTCTATCTAAGGGACTCGTATGGCCCTTGTTGCCATCTGAGCATCTCATCTTTTTAATGTATTTATCCATACAACATCCCTGTGAGGTAGGGAAGTGCTGTTATTCCCATATTACAGATGGAGACTGAGGCACAGAGAGATTAAGCAAGTTGCTCAATGTCACACAGGAAGTCTATGGCAGACCAGGGAACTGAACAACTCTCCTTAATCCCAGTATAATACTTGTCCATCTTTCCGCTATGGCTCTGTCTGAATTTTCTCAGCTATGCCTGCATGCTGGGGGAGTCCTTACATAACCAGGTAAGCCAGTTTTGCAGCTTTGTGCTGGTGGAGTGGGGCAAAGTAGCCACAGCAGCCAGCCAGAATCTTGCCCCTAATTTTTTCTATAACCAGGGGTGCACTCAACATACAACTCCAATAAATTATTGTGTAGGAGCTTTTTCAAGAGGGCTTTATAGTGCAAATAACTCAGAAGTTGGAGACACTGTCTCATAATTGCTGGATCAGTGGCAAAGTGTCTGAGAAGCATGTGCAGCCACAGGAGAAAGATCAGTAGTGAGGCACGTTACCAGTCATAGATTAGACACATATTTTGACTGCAGTGGAGAATCAAGAGTTCAGGTTTAAAACTAAGTGGCATAATATTCTCCTTTGAGAGAAAAGCCTTGCGGAGCTTTTGTAAAGTCCTGATAGTTCAAATGTGACCCCAATAAGAGGAAAATTTTGCTTTCAGCTTTTTCTTAGTGTAAAACTGCTGTAAATCTTAGGCTTGCTCAAACCAAACAGCACATCCTATGCAACATGTTGTGCAGCTGTAGTTATAGTAAACCAGGCCTTACCACGGGTGGGCAATTTTCAAAATGGCAAAGACTTCTCATTTTAAAATCATGACATCTCCCTGATCTCTGTTATAAATATTGTGGTTTTGTTTTGTAGGTCATAAAGGAAGAGTCTTGCACGTAGCACTGAGCCCAGATCATAGCAGGATCTTTTCTCTTGCAGCTGATGGAATGGCTTGTGTGTGGAAATACTGCTAATCTGGCGAAAGCAAGGACTTTCAGGAGGATTATTCTAGTTAGTTGTGGCAACTTTTTTCCATTGACTTTTGAAAATGAGCAGTTAAAGGTTTTTGGCAATGAGAGTAATATAACAAATCTGCATTCTTTCCAAATGAAACATGGAATAAAGATAACACCTTTGTTCAAGAGAAAGCACTATTCTAGTTAGTTCATTATCACATGGAACGTGCTTGAGCCCAAACTGCCCATGCTTTAGATGAAAAACATTCTAACTCTGATTAATAATATCACATTTGTTTTCCTTAAACCCATAACACATGCACAGAGAGCCAGCACGAGGACTATGCACCAATTAAGTCTCACTTAATGCCTGTTTTGAGCCATAGGCCTAATGAATAGTTCTATATTGGCCTATTCTCAGGAGTACAGTCCATCAGGGTATGTCTACACAGCCCACAGAAGCAAGCCTCTCAGCCTGGGTTGACAGACTTGGGTTAGCAGGGTTTGTGCTAGCACAATAAAAATAGCTGTGTAAACAGTACTTTGAAGTTGGAGCTCAGATTCTGAAACCTAGGGAGGCTTTTATTAAACCCCACCCCTCTGTATTTCAAAAAGTTTTTAACATCTAAAATAATAAATGCATAATAATCATAATTATATGGTCTTTTTGTAACTTACTAGTCAGTTACTTGTCTATGTCCAGGAAACAGAGGCTGTAAGTCTGTGTGGCTTTTGGCTTAAGCTGTGGTGACTTACGCCTTTTGCGTTAGAGGTCACCAGTTTGATCCCCTGCATTAGCAAAGATTATAGCTATCATAGTTACATAGTTTCATACTTGCTGGGGCAAACTCTCTTTGATTTTTTAGTAAGACTTTGCCTGAATAAGGACTGAATACTGACATAAGCTAAATAAGGACTGCAGGATTTGGCCCAGTGATCAGCAAGCTCTCATTCAAAGCATTTTAAAGCCTTTGCAATCCATGGATGTCTCTGACGTTCTCCTTCCACCATCTGAAAGCAGGAGAAGCAATGGACTTGGAATGGGCTAATGAGAGACAAGAGAGAAGGAAAGGCTTGCCTCTGTTCCCAAAAAGACCCTTGAAACATTTTTTGTGTGTGAAAAGAGCCCTGTAGGAGTAGAAACTCATGGCCCTTTCTGTCTGAAAAATATTAGAATGGTTCCTGTAACTCAGCTGGGGAGGTGGGAGTTGAGATGAGTGATATAAAGTCAGCCCATGGTTTTCAGACAGAAAAATTCAGCTGCGGTGGAATGGGTGACGAAAGGCAGACAATGTTAAGGGGGCTGCAGAGGCATCTGGAAATGAATCTACGATGGTCACATCTTTTATTCTCATCCATAATTTAAAACCACATCTCTGCTGTTTGTAAATCACGTAAGAACTGACTTTAGGGCTGGAGAGCAGACACCACCAGTTGCATTTTCTCAGATGTCACAAGCACATCAAAAGTTGTTCATTTACAAAAAGTGTAATATAGCCCAAAACCTCTGGTTTAGTGGCCACCTATTGTGGTCTTACTTCAAAGCAGGTTGGAAAATAAGAACTCTTTGGTGGTGCACGTAGAAATAACTACAAAAAAGCTGAGGTCTAAGAACAGGAAATTATTAATTCAGAGTTTGTCTTCCAGTATGAACATGGCTATTGCAGCTGATTTTAACAAGCATTTAAAATCTGTGACCAGAATAGTGATTTTCCCCCCCTCTCAGTTGCAGAAAAGCAGAGGGAACAGTAAATTGTGAATTTGTTTATTTTCTCCTACTTATTTCTGGGATTTTTTCCCATTTTTCTGTTGGGGAAGTTTGAACATCATAACCTCACCAGCTAGATTAGGGGAGATATTTGTTTTGAATCTGATCATACTTTGCTTGATAAATTGGAAGGGGATTCTCAGAAAATACAGTGCTGTGAGGCTGATCCTTTCTCCTTCTTACATTGCAGAGGTCCTTAAAATGTGAAATCTTGATTTATTCTAATTTTTCCATTGGCATTACGTTTAATGGTGACGTGGGAACTTGTTTCTCTCCTTGGGCTGTCAGAGTTAGTATTTGTTAAGCTTCTGAGCACACAGCAAAGCCCATCTTTTTTCTCTCTTTGCTAAGACTGTTGAGAATGAAGTAGATTGAGATGGATATATTTATGGGCAGTCCTTTTTCTATGTGTATGTTGTGTTTTTTCATTTCTAGGATCGGTACCTAAAACACTGGATGGGTACCTAGAGACGTATTTAAATAAATAATTAGATTAAATTAAATTAAATTAATGCACTAATGAATGCATCCATCTTAAGTATTCATGTATTAAAAACACAATAAAAAGACTGTGGAATGTTTTTGTTGTTACTGCCTTTTGTGAGATGGGCGTGATGTAATTTAGCACTTCTGCCATAGATGGAACACTGTAGAATGAGTATCAGAACAAAGAACTGCACAAAAATTATGTCTACAAATAGCAGTCTCTTGAACTTTTGAATAATCTGTTCAAGGATTGCATCCTCCTGGATTCTCTAGAATATAACAAGGTTGTTCTCAGAGTGCTGCATAACTGAAGAGATTAGAAAATTTAGATCCATGGAGCTCTTCGATTAGCTTACAGTATAACCTACTGAAATGTTCACAAAAGAACAGACATGGGGCTTGCTTGGTTAAATTCATCACCTTATCTTACATGCATCAGGCCTTCACTGCTCCAGGATGGTCTGCTGTGATGATTCAATGATTAAATGATTATGCCTGTTCATTTCTCACTGGCTACCTCATTAGCCTGTAGTAAGTGGAAATCATTGCATTCTAGATGGCAACATGTCATTAGCTAATCATGGGTTTCAGAGTAGCAGCTGTGTTAGTCTGTATTCGCAAAAAGAAAAGGAGTACTTGTGGCACTTTAGAGACTAACAAATTTATTTGAGCATAAGCTTTCGTGAGCTGTAGCTCAAATAAATTTGTTAGCTAATCATGGTCACTCTTCCCTATCTATCCAATAAACTTTTATTGGCCATTCCCTAGAGGGGGAGATCTGATGGGAATGGGTGCTGTTTTCTTGATCTGAAGATCTTTCCAGTTTAGGTGAGAGGGCATTTCAGTATCCAGGCTCACTAGTGTCTTTGCTGTAAATGCCAACAAGTTTAAACAGTGACAGAGGTATTTAGATTATTTTTACTATGTGAATCCTGAGCCACTAGGAATGATGCTGAGTCCAACTGATCTTACAGAAGCCATCAGACAACATTCAGGTACAATAATTGCTGTTCACCAGAATCAAACTGGGGAAGATTCAAGACATTTCCCTAGAGAAGGAAGGCTTCATATTTTGTGCATGCTTATCACATGTCTTCTAGCCCAGCATATCTCTTAGACCTTTACTATGCCAGACCCCCTCTTTCCTAGTCTCTTGGGTTCTGTTGCGCTAGGAGGACCATGAACTAGGGTGACCAGACAGCAAATGTGAAAAATCGGGACTGGGGTGGGGGGTAATAGGAGCCTATATAAGAAAAAGACCCCAAAATTGGGACTGTCCCTATAAAATCGGGACATCTGGTCACCTTACCATGAACATTATCTGACTGTGAAATGGAGAAAGGATGAATCTTTGGTTTTGAGCAAATTGTTGTTTTTAATTGACAAGTATGGTGTCTCTAACATCCAAAATGAAGGTAAAGAGAAGGAGCAGATTAGAAGAAAAGAAGAATGAGAAAATGCTACAATAAGGCGAAAATAAGAAAATGACAACAAAACAAAGAGTGGACAGAAAGAACAGAGGGTGAATTAAGGGGAGTTTGTGGGGAGAGAGAAACACAAGATAGAAACAGTCCCAAATGGCAAGTGTCTTTGAATATCAACTACATATTTTCCTTTACATTTTTTACTTTAAAAATCTTTATATCTTTTTCTCTCTACTTGGATTTTTAGAATCACTTCCCCACTAACCACCGGCTTTGTGCTGGTAAGAGAAAAAGAAATTGTTCAGACTTTTATTTAATAGAGTACGATTAATTTTATTCCCTCTGTTTAGGCAGAATATTTTGGGTGTAAATTCCAGTCACTGGGCCAAATTCAGCTCTCAGATACATTGGTGTAATCCCATTTGGCCTGGTATTCTTCTATCCTCCCTTATTTACCCACTATGTGTGTATGTGGTTCTTTTTACAGAAAAATAAGTTAAATAAGTAATAGCAGGAAATATGATTCCTAACTGAAAGCAGTGGTTAAGCACTGGAATAAATTGTCTAGGGAGGTTGTGGAATCTCCATCTTTGGGGATTTTTAAGAGCAGGTTGGACAAACACCTGTCAGGGATGGTCTAGATAATACTTAGTCCTGCCTTGAGTGTAGGGGACTGGACTAGATGACCTCTCAAGATCCCTTCCAGTTCTATGATTCTATGCAAAACTATTTTTAGGAGGAAAAATACTAAATACTGCAAGTACTGACTTGGTGCAATAGAAACACTAATGAAATATTGAACAGAGATTTTTGTATTTGGAACTTTTAGTAAGAAACTTAGTTTTGGCCCCAGGAATTTAAAGTTCTCTGTCTTCCCTACCCACATCAAATGCTATTGGTATGACAACACGCTTTTTTTTTTTTTTAACTCCAGCAATATGTCAGCTGATGCTATATGCATGGCTGGTTTTAGTCTCTGTTTTGCTATGTTGTGTATCATCTTCAATGTTTAATGGCTCATAAAGAATGCAACAAAATGACATTTTAATTAAAATCATATGGAATATATCTCCACCCATTAAATATTCTTTTCCCTCTCATAAATCTGTTAGCTATTTCCTCCTGCTGGAGAAAAAACTCTGAAGATATTTATGGAACTGGAAGTGGCTGAGTTTATCAGTATGCACATGACAATACATCATTTTGGATCACAATCCTGTTGCTGGAAATGTTGGAAAAGTGGTCTGATCATTTCATGGCTAAGATATCACTGAAATCTAGCTAACTACTGACACTGTAGTTATGCAATAGGACTTTTATATTTTACTAGCTAGTATTTATTATACTAATATTTTATCTAACCAGAGAAATTGTCTATCATTTCACTTGAGGGTTTTATATAGGTGTGACACTCTGTACCTTAAAGTAGCACCCTGGAACCTCCATATTTACCACTGCCATATAATTATGATATGTTTTGTACAAAGTATGCCTTGTGAGGTATCATGTTAAAAGTCTTGATCATTTGAACATTAATATTATGTTGGATCGTATGTACTGTCATTGTATGTGAAGTTATGAGGTATTGCTATATATGTTACTGAAATATGTTGTGAGGTTGGGAACACCCACAACCAGCCTTTCAGTTGCAACAAAGGTGGGCCCATCAAGAAAACAATCCGCTATCCCCGAAGCTCCTTAGAGAAGGCATGTACTCAGTGGAGACGGCTTGACCAATGGGGACTGACTGACCCCCAACGTCACAGCAAGGATCTTTCTAGCAGCTGGAAGAAGGTATGAAAAGAGAGACAGTGACATCATCAATTGGCCTCTCTCCTCCACCATCTCAACAGTGGGAAGAACATCTGGAAGAAAAAGATTTTGAACTGGGGAAGAGTGGTCCCAGGCTGGAAGAGTGTCTAGTCTATGTATTGAGGAACTGTAAGCTGCTTGTACCATCTGTTAGGGTGAGACATTGCTTGATTCAAATCTTGCTTAGTCTGTTCAAGTTAGAATTTAGACCGAATTTCTATTTTATTTTTAAGGTAAGCAGCTTTGATCTCTTTGCCTGCTACTTATAATAATTTAAAAGCTATCTTTCTGTAGTTAATAAATCTGTTCATATTTTATCTAAAACAGTGTGTTTTGGTTGAAATGCCTGGGGGAATCTAAGATCAGGTTAGCAAAGGTGATGCATGTCCACTTCCACTTTCCTATGAAGAAATGACGAACTAAGTAATGAACTTACACTGGTCAGGCTTCTGACCAGTGCAAGATGGTACAGTTCTGGGGTGCAAGACTGGACAGCTGGGGGGCATTGGTTGAAGCCTCCCTATCTATGGTTCATGAGTGGCTGGGAGACCATTAATGTAACTCAGTTGCGTGTGTCCCTGCCTCTGGATGTCTGTGTAAGTGCAGTGCCTGTCAGAGGCTTGTAACTTGACATCAGCATCACATAGGAGAGGCAGCCCAGGCTGGTGGGTTTGGAGGGCTCAGCAGTCCCACAGTCTAGGTTGCATCCTGCAGACCCTGTCACAATGGAGTTTTCAGCTGAATGTTTAACATAATGTATGTTATAAACAAGTATATACCCTGACTGGTTTGCAAATAGTTTACATGTTCAAAACTGCACATAATATTTTTACCGCAAGAGACAGGGTTTTCCAGATAATTGCATATTTCAAGCCACAAACTTTATTGCCTTTTCTTTATTAAATGCAAAATATTATAATGTAATGAAATGGTTGAAGTTTTGAAATACATAGAAGTTAGGAAATTCAAAATCATTAGATTTCACAGTCAAATAAACTTCCCTACAAAGTATGCAGTCTTTGAAACTCCTCAGGCTGCCAGACCTAACAGCCCCCTTCAGAGGGCCTTCAGAAGATGGGGGGTAAAAATAAATCATGGGCTCTTCAGAGGAAGGAGAGGCATCAACAGTATTTCCAGGATTCTGGGGTTATTCCTAGAATCTCAGTGACTCTCCAGGATTTTTACGGAAATCCAGATATAGATATGTGTAGTTATTCTCAATATGCAATTAGGACCAAATTCTATTAAGTTCAGTGAGAGTCGGATTGGACCTTGAGCTGAAATGCTCATTATCTATACAGAGATCTAGTAAATGTGCTTTGTAAAGGTGAAGTAATACTCCTCTCCTTAGCCGTGAAGCACCTGTGTAGCCCCCCTGTGGCTGAGAATACAGGGCATATACTGTTATAGGAGAATGCTATGCTTATGTTGTGCTGGGGTTAAGGTAATTTCTTTGCTGAAATCACATATATGAAATTTGTGCCCCAAAGTGAATTCTAATGGGAAAGTTACAAGCGATTGAAGGGGCTTATAGTGAAATTACCACTTCAACCATAGTATGTACATGAAGCTACTGCATAATACTCTGATCATACTGACTTCATCATTCAAAAATAAATTTTGTTACAAGTAAATATATATCAGAGCAACAGAAAATCAGTCAGTGATTGACTCAATCTATAAGTCACCCCCTATGGTTTTCTTTATCCAGAGAAGATGCGTCTTCGTAAGACGAGTGTAGACACCAGGGCTTTGAACAGCACCACACTTGTTTCTCTTGCCAAAGGAGGTGATGCCTTTCAATTCACCATTACATATCAAAGGACCACCAGAATCCCCCTAAAGAAGAGGAAGACAAACTTGACATCAGAATTTACAAAGGTTTGAAAACACACCGCTAATTAAACTGGTGCACGTGTGTGTGTGTGTGTAGACAAGGTCTGAGGAAAGTTTTCAGAAATTAATTCTTACTTCTATTGGTCTTTCCTAAGAATATGTGTTCTGTATTTAAAAAATGAAAAAGGTTTGAATCTGATCCATTCATTTGTGAATTAAATAGAGAATAAATCTAATTTAGTAGTAATGAACATGTCCTTTTTTTTATAATCTGAAACAAACTGGAAACTTTGCCCTTTGAATGCAGAAAGTTTCTGGAAATAATTAGTAAATCTAATCGAAAAGTAAAACTTCTATGTCGGTTGGAAAATTAATCATCTAGTAATGTACTTGTCGGGGTGTGTATAAAACAGATAGTACAGTGTGTTAACCCTTTTATTGCTGGATAGAAAGGCTTCTATTACAATGGAGAATTGGACAAAACCTTTGAAATCATCAGTAAGTCAAGCCATAATATACCAGACAAAGTTGCCAAGAGGTGTGATTTCCCCCCATGTCCCCAGTGTATATAAATGGATGGAATATTCTGCAACAGACAAAAGTTAATCCTTTGTCTTTTTCTCCTCTTTCTCCTGATTTAGATTATAAGTAAAGTGGATTTGAAGATCTATATTAGGAATTTTGATAGTGCCCATCAAAGTAGTATCTACTTTCCTGATCCTTCAAGCCCTCATTGGTACTACTCATGTGATTAAAGTTATAAATTTCTAAAGTATATTCAGGATCAGAGACTAAGTGGTTATAAACTAAATCAGTCTTTGTTAAGGCCTGAAAATGCCCTACCTACACTAGGATCAATTTAGTGTATAAATATGATGTAGAATAAATGTTTTTAGACTTTCTCAAATATTTTTAGAACAACAGCTTTGGATCATTCCTGATGACAGACTGTATGAGAGAAAGATGCATGACGTGAAACAAAGGAATGGGAGTGACTTGTTAGTGCATTGTAAGGTATTAGCCATTACTTCTGGATAGGTTGGACAACCTCCTTTTTGAATCTACCAAATGCACTTGGGTGTTCCTTTACTGTATCAGAAATGAAATGATACAAAGCCATGAAATGACTCATGAGAAATATAAGCAGGACTTGGGTCTTGACTCTGCTTCCATTGAAGTCAATGAGAGTTATAGAAATGACTTTAATAACAGCAGAATCAGACGATTGGGGCCTCATCTTGTAAGGTCTTGAGTAACTTTTGTAGAGTGTTTTTTGAGCACCCTCAACTCTTCAGAGGCGGGTACTCACTGCTCCACAGGACTGGCCTAGGAACCTCAGTGCAAACTTGTACTTATTTTCTGTTGGAGTGCAAGTATATTAAGTTCTCAATTATTAAATGTGTCTCTCTGCATAAAATTAGAAGCTATAAGGCTAGTCATGAGCAACTGGGGTGGGGTCTGCAGTAGGTACTCAATTATTACCTGCCAGAGAATGTGAATACTAGTGTTTTTGTAAAAGTCCACTCCTTGATGGATGATTCCACTTATAGCAAAAAACATTATATAATAAATTAATTATGTAAACATTGTGGAAATATGGCTGTTTATGTATAGCTATCACCACCTGATATGGCTGAAATTTGTTTTATCACTTGACTTATGTACATATGAAATACACTAGACCATGTAAAGCCTGTTCCAAAGCTCAGTGGAGTCAATGGGAGTCTTTCCATTGATTTCAGTGGCTTTTAGAATAGGCCCATGTAGCTTAATCTGAATTACTATTGTAGAGACTGGACATTTCCACTGCTCTTTCTCCACTAAAGACCATTTGACTGCAGAAAAGGAAAAATATTTTCCTCTTTTCCCTGCTCAGAAAAGCATAAAAGTCCAGTGGCCCTCAAGATAGTTTACAAATCAGAAGCTTTGATTTTAAGTCTTAGGAAATCAGATCAGCACAGTCCTTTATAACTCTCAGACACACAAAGGGCTTGTCTACATTACCTGCTGGATCGATTCAGTGGGGTCGATTTATCGCATCTAGTCGAGCGCTCTCCCGTTGACTCCGGTACTCCACCAGGGTGAGAGGCACAGGCGGAGTCGACGGGAGAGCGTCAGCCGTCAACTTACTGCAGTGAAGACAAGTAAGACAAGTAAGTAGATCTAAGTACGTTGACTTCAGCTACGTTATTCACGTAGCTGAAGTTGCGTAACTTAGATCGATCCCTCCCCCGAGTGTAGACACTTGTTTTGCAGCTGAACTAAAGACCTGAGCATTCTGATGGGCTCATCATACCCATTGTTCTACATTTTATTTTTAAGAGCCTCTAGATGGGTACAACCAGCATATCTACTTACAACACATGAGTCTTTTCCTCCCTTCTTATCTCCAGCACACACCATGTTCATAGTTATAATGGGTTTATAATTATAGTAATTCTGATCATTGCAGGTTCTTCTGTCGATGATGGTGATGTTGACTTCCCTCAGGATATCAGAAGGTTTACGCTCTCGATTCTTAGTTATTCCCCATCCTGCTACTTGGCAATTTGTTCCTGGTTTGGGATCAGTGTCTGTGTTAGGTAGCTTAATGGTTTTCACAGCTTTATTAATTTTTGCTGTCTGTTTAAGCTATTGGATAATAAGAAGACATGGTTATTGCAGGGGGAGCTGGTAGTAACCCCTGTCTTTAAGTTGCTCAATACTCTCCATTATGATTATGAAATATTTTTGTGACCTTTTCTTGGAGAAGATCTCATACCTTTGGTATTCAGCAGCAGACTACTCTTGAGCTTGGGAAGTGCCTTTCATTTGCCCCATGAAATTTTATTCAGCTTTCCATAAGATACTATGAAAAATCATAATTTCCCTTCTCTGGCTTATGGTTGTCAGAAAATTTTTGGCAACTTGCCAAAATAACTGAACACAGGAACATTCCAAGGTGCTGGGCTTATACCTCTGCCAAAGCAGCAAAACCACTGTATTAGGAACATCTGGGAGTAGGGCTGGTCAAAAATTTCCATTGAAACTGTTTTTTGACAGAAAATTGGGTTTTCATTAAAAAAGTTTTTGTGTGAAATGTGTCTGCTTTCTGCAGAAATTTTTGTTTAACTGAAAAACTAAAAAACGAAATATTGTGGCTAAACCCAGATATATTTCTATTTAGAATGGCTTTGCAGTGCCTCATGGGAACTGTAGGTTGGGAGTTTTATGCTCCAAATCTCTTCTATGGGCTGGCTCTCTGGCTGGCCTAAATTTCCCATGATGCATCATGGCCAAGGACTCCTATGATGCACCTTCTTCCAATACCAAAATGGGAGAAAGTGATACATTATGGAAGATGGAAGTAGAAATTACCACATCTGAGGTGGAAGTCAAACTCAAACATCTTAATTGGACTAAACTGGGGGCCCTGGATAATCTCCATCCAAAAATATCAAAGGAACTGGCACATGAAATTGCAAGCCCAACAGCAAGGATTTTTAATGAATCTGTAAACTTGGGAGCTGTATCCTATGACTGGAGAATTACTAATATAGTACCTGTCTTTAAGAAAGAGAAAAAAATGTGATCTGGGAAACTACAGGCCTGTTAGTTTGACCTCAACTGTATGCAGGGTCTTGGAACAAATTTTGAAAGAGAAAGTCATTAAGGATATAGAAGTAAATGGTAATTGGGATAAAATACAGCATTGTTTTACAAAAGGTAGATCTTGCCAGACCAACCCCATCTCCTTCTTTGAGAAGATAACTGATTTTTTAGACAAAGGAAATGCAGTAGATCTAATCTACCTGAATTCCACTAAGACATTTGATACAGTTCTACATGGGAAATTATTAGTTAAATTGGAGTCTATGGGGCTTAATATGAAAATTGAAAGGTGGATAAGGAACTGGTTAAAGGGGAGACTACAATTGGTCATACTGACAGGTGAACTGTCAGGCTGGAGGGAGGTTACTAGTGGAGTTCCTCAGGTATCGGTCTTGTCACCAGTCCTACTTTACATTTTTATTAATGACCTGGGCACAAAAAGTGGGATTGTGTTAATAAAATTTAGAGATGACAGAAAGTTGGGAGGTATTGCCAATATGGAGGAGTACCAGAATATCATACAAGAAGATCTGGATGACCTTGAAAACTGGAGTAATAGAAATGGGATGAAATTTCAATAGTGCAAAGTGCAAGGCCATGCACTTAGGGACTAACAACAAGAATTTTTGCTATGAAAAAGGCTAGTTCAGTCTTAGGATGCATCAGGCAAGGTATTTCCAGTAGAGACAGGGAGTCTTAGTACCATTATAAAAGGCACTGGTGAGACCTCCTCTGGAATACTATGTGCAATTCTGGTCACCCATGTTTAATTCATGATTAATTCATACTGGAACAGGCGCAGAGAAGGGCTACTACGGATGATCAGAGGAATGGAAAACCTATCTTATGAGAGGAGACTCAAAGAGCTTGGCTTGTTTAGCCTAATGAAAAGAAGGTTCAGGGAAGATATGATTGCTCTCTATAAATACATCAGAGAGATAAATACCAGGGAAGGGGAAGGAGTTATTTAAGTGACATGCTAATGTTGACACAAGAACAAATGGATATAAACTGGCCATCGACAAGTTTGGACTTGAAATTAGATGAAGGTTTCTAACCATCAGAGGAGTGAAGTTCTGGAACAATCTTCCAAGGGGAGTACTGGAGGCAAAAAAGCTAACAGGCATCAAGACTAAGCTTGATAAGCTTATGGAGAGGATGGTATAATGAGGTTGCCTGCAATGGCATGTAGCCAATCTGCGATTGCTAGTAGCCAATATCTCCAGTGGCTGGACACTAGATGGGGAGGGAGCTGCGTTACTACAGAGAATTTTTTTCCAGGTATCTGGCTGGTGGGTCTTGCCCACATACTCAGGGGCTAACTGATCACTATATTTGGAGTTGGGAAGGAATTTTCCCCTGGGTCAGGTTGGCAGAGACCGTGGGGTTTTTTTTTACTTCCTCTGCAGCATGGGACATGGGTCACTTGTGGGTTTAAACTGGTGCAAATGGTGGATTCTCTGTAACTTGAAGTCTTTAAATCATGACTTGAGACTTCAGTAACTCAGCCAGAGGTTAGGGGTCTATTACTGGAGTAGGTAGGCAAGGTTGTGTGGCCTGCAATGTGCGGGAGGCAAGACTAGATGATCATGATGGTTCCTTCTGGCCTTAAAGTCTATGAGCATATCAGAAAGCTATTGGAGAGCTAGCCCCACAGAGGAGAATGGGAGCATAAAGCCCCTGAACTGGAACTCCCTTGAGGGACCACAATGCCATTTTGAATAGCAATATTTTGTTTTTTGGTTGAAAAATTTTGCCAAAAAGTTGAAAATTTTCATAGAAAATTCAGAGTAAAACAAGCAGACAAAAAAATGTCAGAACAGCTGACAGGTGGAGGGGGAAGAAAACTGGGCTGGGCTCAGCTCCCCTTCCATGGCCCTGGCCCTAGCACATGGCCCCAGTGGCTCATTCCCCCACCCAGAGGGGTACACGGAGCTGGAGCTCCCCTATCTCCCAAGAGTGGGACGGAAGAAAGAGAATTAGGCCAGTCCTGGTGACTACTCCATAGACCCAGCCCATGTCCTCAATTGCCCACTGCCTGCTTCTGGAACAGTAGCCTTTCCTTTAGCCAGCTAGGGTTGTTAGTCCTGTAGCTCATGTGGTAGCAATCTACCCTACAGAGCTCAAGATTCAGGGGTTTAAGCCTACTGTTGCATGATAGAGGATCTTTTGTAACTGAATAGAACACAACATATTTTTGCCTTTTTCCTTTAAAAAAAACCTAGGAAACTATACATATCCCCCCAAAAAACTACATTAAAAGAATGTTAGATTGCAAAGTCAAGTGCTTGACATTTAGGAAATGGCAGATTTACAGTTGCTCATGAATTTCATTATCACATAGTCTTTAATTATCATATGATATGCTATTTTTTTTCCACTGGACCCCTGCCTCATTCACTCAAAGGGTGCACTGTCAGGCAACTGTAAATTGAGCTTTTCCTAATTTCCTAAATAACATTCTTTTAATGGATTTTTAAAAATCTAATGAATAGCTTAAGAGAAGTAAAAATATTAAATGGGAATCAGATATTTGACTAACAACACTCCCTATAACAGGGATTGGTAACCTTTGGCCCGCGGCCCGCCAGGGTAAGCCCCCTGGTGGGCTGGGCCAGTTTTTTTACCTGCCGTAGAATCATAGAATCATAGAATATCAGGGTTGGAAGGGACCTCAGGAGGTCATCTACTCCAACTCCCTGCTCAAAGCAGGACCAATCCCCAACTAAATCATCCCAGCCAGGGCTTTCTCAAGCGTGACCTTAAAAATATCTAAGGAAGGAGATTCCACCACCTCCCTAGGTAACGCATTCCAGTGTTTTACCACCCTCCTAGTGAAAAAGTTTTTCCTAATATCCAACCTAAACCTCCCCCACTGCAACTTGAGACCATTACTCCTTGTTCTGTCATCGGCTACCACTGAGAACAGTCTAGATCCATCCTCTTTGGAACCCCCTTTCAGGTAGTTGAAAGCAGCTATCAAATCCCCTCTCATTCTTCTCTTCCGCAGACTAAACAATCCCAGTTCCCTCAGCCTCTCCTCATAAGTGATGTGTTCCAGTCCCCTAATCATTTTTGTTGCCCTCCGCTGGATGTTTTCCAGTTTTTCCACATCCTTCTTGTAGTGTGGGGCCCAAAACTGCCAATGTTGAATAGAGGGGAACGATGGCGGGCCGAGGGTTGTGCTGGCTGCTGCTTCCCGCAGCCCCCATTGGCCTGGAACAGCAAACCATGGCCAGTGGTTTGATCGGCCGAACCTGTGGACGCGGCAGGTAAACAAACGGGCCTGGCCTGCCAGGGAGCTTATCCTGGCGGGCTGTCTGCCAAAGGTTGCCGATCCCTGCCCTATAACGTTAGATTACGTAATACTTTGCACAATAACTAGTTAACATATTCAGATGTCAAGTATAGGCTATTATGTGCACAAAAATATTTTCTACAGGCAGTGCTCCTTATAAGAAGTCAGAAGTCTGCACAGGAAGTTTGGGAAAGTATAAAATGACAAATGAGTGTATGCATAACAAAGTCAGAAATATTATATAACTAAAGATTTAGTTTAGAGTCTTTGTAAGGCAGGTAGCATGCCATCACATTTCCATACAGAATAGAAAGTTGCATATGCTTAAAATTCTGTTTAATAAAAATTCTATACCTGCAGAAGCATAATGTCATTTTCTTTTTCCTGCTCATTAAAGCATGGGTAGCGAATTGATCTTGCAATCTTAAAAATCTGTTGTTCTTTCTCTTTCTTTGAAAGTGAATGAGCTCCAAGAATAACTGTGCCTGTATCACTGAAAAGAACAACATAGTTAATTGTATTAATTATACAAAACTATACATGCGTTCAGTAGTGTTCATTTCTAGTAGGTACTATACTCTCTTGCTGATAAATACACTGCTGTAACTTGTTCTTTAGTGTTCAGTTGCTTAGCTACAAAGTTGATCAATCT
Source organism: Chelonia mydas (assembly GCF_015237465.2). Taxonomy (NCBI): domain Eukaryota; kingdom Metazoa; phylum Chordata; order Testudines; family Cheloniidae; genus Chelonia; species Chelonia mydas. Next base: position 33,828,839 of record NC_051245.2, on the reverse strand, counting down.
CTTTTCGTATGCCAAAGCAACAAATAATAATTAATACAATAATAAGAAACAGCACATTACTATTAATAATTCATAATTATAAATAATTACATGAGCTAAAATCATACAGCTATATCTGTACCTATATGAATTTCACAGGGTCTTGGAGGGGTTTCGGATCTCGGGATACAAACCCGTCCCTACAGTTTTGGTTCTGGGATTGATACAAAAGTGGAAGAGATCTATTTTCTGGTTTCAGTTTGGATGCATCAGAAATTTGATGAGGACAGCTATACTGGGAACAGAAATCTTATAAAAACTGACATTTATGTGATTTCTGCCATTTTGGGCTGAAATCTCATGAGAACAACTAATGGAATCTGGATGCTGTTTGATCTGAAATCAAATCTGAACAGTATCATTGCTTTGACCTTGAACCTGAATCCCAAACCTTTGAAATATTTCCGATCAGGATCTCAACACTGTCTCCTCAGCCCACATCTAATTCAGCTCTATTGCCTCCCCTTAAGTGTCTGGCCTCCTTACAGACTCACCAGACAATGGAGGTGTCGCTTACTGATCTGTGATTGCTAGGGGTTCCTTGAATGGATGCCTAGGATTCTATGCTCTTCTTGGCCAATCAAGGACCAGTTTTATATCAGACCATGCCACTAATTGCTCCAGTGACTCTAAAGTGCACTGTGATTGCATGGGAGGAAGTTGCACATGCATTTAAGTTGAGCTGGGATATAGGATTGGAGGACATTCAACAGCTCTTCCAATCTCAGCAAGATTTGCCCTTCCACCCATTCATGCACTGTGGGCAAGGCTATGGGGAAATGATCCTTTTTTCTCAGGACATTATATTGGTGTTTAATTGCTGGTTGAACTTTATGCTGGCTAGCTATTGCATTTTCTCTTTGTTCAGGTCAAGCCAGAATTGCTCTCTGTTTTCCATATGTTCTTGTACACTAATATTGTAACTGTGGGGCCCCAAGAAGTCTTTACAAGGAGCTAAATATATTCATCTGTTTGGGCTGTGACAGTAGGGATTAATCTCTCTCTCTCTTTCTGAATTGTGAGATCCAAGCTTCATTGGGATTGAAAGACTTGCCAGGAGAGACACTGTGTGGGGTCTGGCTCAGTGGCAGCTCTAACCCTCTTGATGGGGGTAAAAGGTGGGACTTGTGTTTTAAATCTCATATCCACACCTGGGTGGGCCAGATAGATTATTCGGCTAGGTAGCCTGTCAGTCAGGAGAAAGGTTGCTAAATTATTAAGGCCACCCTAGCCAGAGGCGGCAGGTTTATATAATTTTTGGTGGTGCCCAGAACAGGTCCAAGTCCCGCCCGTCCCCACCTGCCTAAGGTTCTGGGAGGGTGTTTGGGTGTGGGAGGGGTGTGGGCTCTGTGGGGGAGTTTGGGTGCTGGGTGCCGGCTCTGGGCTGGGGCAGAGGGTTGGGGTGCGAGAGAGGGTGAGGGGTGTGGCACTTACCTTGAGCAGCTCCCGAAAGCGACCTGCACACCCCTCTGGCAGCGGCTCCTAGGCAGGGGCGCTGGCAGGGTGTCTCCACATGCCGTTGCACGCAGGCACTGTCCCCGCAGCTCCCATTGGCCACAGTTCCCAGCCAATGGGAGCTGTGGAGTCGGTGCTCGGGGTGGGGGCAGCGCACCGAGACACCGCCGCCCCCCCGAGGCCGTAGGACCTTTCCGGCCACTTCTGGGAGTGGGGCAGAGCATGGCCAGGTAGGAAGCCGCCTTAGCCCTGTTGTGCTGCTGGTGGTGGTGGCGGTGGCCGGGGGCCCCTGGGCCCTTTAAATCCCTTGGGGGTGGCGGGCAGGGTTGGGAGATGCTCTGCGGGAGGCACGCAGGGGTAGCAGGTGGGACCGGGGGAGAGACCTGGCCCCGAACATTGGTGAAGCCGGGGCCCCGTGCCCTGAATAATCCTGGAGCATGGGCACCACGGGCCTATATAACTCGCTGCCCTGACTCTAGCTGCAAAGAGTTTGTTCATCCTCACCTTCATTTGTTTATGTTCTTGCTATTTCACAAACTTAATTCATAAAGAAAATAATTTAATTAATAAATATATAAATTAATACATAAATTAAAGAGCTATTTTAGCGTATCCTCAGGTAATGAACTGCATTCATCTTATACAACAAAATGACACAAATTTCATTCCACTTTTGTGGGCAGCTATTTTGTACTGTTTTGAACTTTGCTCAGCAAAATTGTGATTGACTAAGAAAAGAGTCAATAAGTCTTTCCTTGAGTTAACTGCTGCTATTCTATGCCTGTGTCCAAATAGTAGTTAACAAAATATCTCTGCATATAGAGAGAAGGTTAGGGCACCTTATTATGGCTTTTGTTATTCACGAACATGTTGAAATGGAGACCACAATTGATTGGTTGCCAATGTAAATGCTAAAGTGTAATAATAAGATTATAATCCCAATTACACTAGCTATACAAAAATATAAGAGATATTAATTTTCATGCTTCAGAAGATAAGCTACTAATTGCCTGGAGTTGGAAGAAACACACCTCACAGGCATATTATTGCATAATTATCTATTATGACAGGATACCAGAGTAGATGAAACATTAATTTTATTTGTTGTGGCAATTTCTAAAGCATGCTAGATCTACATTATCAGGCATTAGCTTTGGTTCATATTGTGTGTTATTTACTTTGCTGTTAAACTAGTAAGAACATTCTATGAGATAGAAATTTTTAGAAGAACTTACATTTTACAATGGGCTGCCGTTAAAACCCAATTCTCTTTGATCAAAGCTCCTCCACAATATTGTTTCCCTTTGATTAGGGCCATATATGGTCTTGAATGTGGAGTCACTGCATACCCTCCAATGATATCCACACATGAATCTAAAAATAAAAATAAACCAGGCTTGACACAGTTGGGACAGCATATAATGTAAAAAAATCCCATTCATAGAGAAAGGGGTAGCATAATTTTACAATATAATGCATATAAATATATGCACAGACTCACAGTGCTGGATGTAGCTGTATTAGGGGTGGGATTTTTAAAATGGGTCTGTGTTGATCTAAATCTGCTTCCATTGAGTTCAATGGGAATAGAGTTAGGCCAACCCTGATTTTGAAAATCCCACCCTAAAATACTAATGGTCTTGCGGAGCTTTACTTGCTTGAGCTGCAGTTGTTTCCATTGATAGGTTCACCAGCTTTCATTATGCCAAAGAACCCTGGATCTGACACTGTCTAAACATTATGCAGTATATTTATAAGTGTACTCTGAAAAAGTGGATACACAATTTACTACATAAATCAGATAAAGAGTTAAATGAACAATATTTTTTCAAAAAAGGTTGGAAATGAAGAGATTTATGCCAATTGCAGCATCATTTCTGATGGAATTTTCTGACTCCTGGATAGATATACATTTTTTGAGAAGGGAAAACATGCAAGGTTAATATAACTCTTCTAGACTCCAGTTGCCTCCCTCCTTTGCAGGTTGAGTTAAGATTTTCCCTTCATATGTTATTTTTTGATTTGTCATAAGGCTTAACTTTTACAATCAATGGAAAATAAATAAAAATGTATTCTTTCTCTTACTTACTGATAACTTCATTATTTCCATATATCTAGCTACATCTTGCTGTACACACATCATGAATTACAATGACAATGGATAAAAGCAGCACTTACCTCCAGGAATTACCAGGAGAATAATGGTAGCAGAAGCAGACAAAGTGAAGAGAAGCCCCATTATTGCTGCAGTTTGTTCTTGTATAATAAGTGTCTAATATATATTGAAAATGAAAAGGATGTGGTTTTTTTTTTCCACTGAAGGACATCTGACATTCTGTAACTGTGAAACAAGAAAAGAACCACAATATAACTTCTACGATGTCTTGAGGAAGGTGTCATTTCTAGGCACAGCACCTGCATCATGTATTGATGAGGCATGAAGCTAGGAGCCCCTGAATAGGGCTGGCTGGAAAACAAGTTTAGAATTCAACAAATTGGCATTTTCTGACAAAAAATGTTTGGTTAAAAAATTTCTGACCAGCTCTACCTCTGAGGTCGAATCCCAGGCCTAATATTAGCTCACTGTGTGCTCTTGGGAGAGTCACTTAACCTTGCAAGCCACTGAATATCGGTTTCCTCATGTTTAAAATACCTCAGTAATGTGCAGTGTGCTAGTTGGCTTAGACTTGCACATTTCTTGAAAATGTAACATGCTAACTACTATTAACCTGAGACAAGTGTCAGATCTTGTGCAGTATGATCACTCCTGCTGAGACACAGTACAGCTGGTCTTGAATCAGTGTGGACACGAAGACAGAAAAAGAGACTAAAATGCATTAGGAAAGTGAGATGATACAAAGATTAATTAGCCAAGGAAACTGCTAAAAAAGTATTTTATTTCACCTGTATCTTATTTAAAGAAGAATGTGCTTAACCGAGAACAGAGGATGTTTAAAAAACTGTTGAGGAGGGGAGTGACCATTATTCGTTTGCTGCATCTTCATACTAACTAGAATGAGGGAGCGAGATTTTCTTATAGTTCTTTTCTGAAATATTCTGAATGTACAGTGTGCCTAAGATTTTGGGTGATAGGAACAGGAAAAGGCCATCCAGCTTTCGATATGCGGCATTTTTTGGTTGATCTTAATCCTACATTTGGGCTTCTCCACATGCTGGCCCTGTCCCTTTACCAAAAGAAATTGAGATGTCTTTTGAACCCCCTGTGTTTCACTTAATTTCTCTGATACCAATATCTTATTTCATATGTTTATTATCCTTTCTGCCCAAGTTCTCTATTTGCTCCCCGATTCCTTATTTTTGATGTCTCTTAATTTTTTAAGCTGTTTCCTGTGTGATTTGTTGAGTTTGGTGGGATTGTTAGGGGAATTGATTCATGTACAAATATAATACATCTACTGCAATTAAAGAACCCAAAGACCTTGTAATGAATCTGTGGCCACCTGCATTCAGACACCACCTTTGCCAAAGCCATATCCATCTGACATAGAGAATAAAAAGTTAGACACTGTGTTCTCTTCTACTTGTGCAGAAAGTGAATTTGCCATTAGTTTTTTCATTCGCATTAAGACATATATTCTTTGCAGGCCAGCCACTTGACTAGATCCATCAGACCAGAAGCCATGGAACACATGAACAATAGCTGTGTCTTTAGAGTCCTATTTGGCAAAGCACTTATGCACATGCGTAAATTTAAACAGGTGAATAGTCCCATTGAAGAAGATAGTTTTGATGAGGGAAAGATATTTCAGGGCAAATAGTTTGATGTGGTCTCTGCCCTTGCATAGCTGCTGATTGGATGTAACAGAAGTGTGCTTTGGTTTAAAGAGTGCTTTGGGTATTTGCTCAGAAAGTAAAGCTACCCATACAATCTGGAGTTCCACCTAAAGATAGGATATAGTGTCAAAGTTTTGCTGATATTGAATGTACAGATGTGTATATTTTCAAACTTGACCATAGCTAGTAATAATTATCTATTCTTGCTGTCATGGAAAAACATTTCAGTACTGAAACCTCATTCAGCAGAGTTGTGGTTTTCTAAGCCATTATTGAAAATAAGAGCTACATGGTTCTGGAGCAGTTATATTTCAATTGGTATTTTAAGATCACTGTAGGTTTTCTACATTCTTCACACTAGGGTCAGACCGTTTGTTTGTAGTGGTTTAGCAGATGACGTGCCCAAGATCAGTGGAATCACAGGTGGTCTGAAATACGGATTCATACCTCTAGCTGCTGGGCTTGCTTTAACGGTGCGGTGGTTTTGTTACTCTGATGGCTACTGACGCTGGATCTTTCCTACACGATCAGACACTTAGGTCATGAATAAGGCTCTGCCAGCCCTGTCTATCCTGGGCTGCTCTTTGCATGGCTTCTGTGTTGTTAAGTCCCATAAGTTTTCCCTCTCTGACTAGTGTTTGACTGAGGGATTCTTTTGTGTGTTCTCCAGCTGCCCAATGCCACACCTGCCATAGAATCATAGAATTGTAAGACTGGAAGGGACCTCGAGAGATCATCTGCTCTAGTCCCCTGAATAGGTACATCCTCAGGTCCTTCCCCGTGGGTCCCATGGGTATGACTTAACCCTCTTCTGCTGTTCGACCCAGTGGCATTTGTCCTGGTCAGCAAGCTTCTGTTGCTCCAGCTCTGCCTCCAGCTCCTGCCATCCTTCCTGCATGAGCAGCCTTTTCCACTCCAGTCACCATGTCTCTGGATCTGTAGCCATCACTGCTACTTCTGCTGGACACTCTGGAATCATCTCCTCAATCCCCAGCATGCCCTCAGGAGGAGAAGGGAGCTCTCCTGGCCCCCCGTATGAAGGAGGTGTGATGCTGTATGGAACATGTGGGAGACTTTATGATAAATTGCAAGAAATCTGACCAGATATGCCATGTGAGGTACCTGCAAAAATGTTATAAATTGCCAAGTATGATAATCTTGTTTATATGTTTGTATCACCTTTGTATTGTGGGTTATAGATATGTAGGGTATACCTGTATTTCCAAATTTGTGCTGTGTTTCTGGGTAACACCCCCTGACAGATTGGCATCAGCACTGTTCAGTGGGCCATCAGGGGTCATCAACTGTACAATGAACCCACTGAAAGGGTAGGGACTACACCTTATGAGTCAACAAGGCATGTAGGGGCAGGCCGGTGGACAGAGACCTCTAAGGCTTTTCCATGCCATGTGCTGTGAAGCTTGTGTTTAGAACACAGGAATTACAAGGCACATGGCAAAAGGAATACAAAGGGCAGCTGCGTCTTCTCCACTTTGTCTTCAATCCTGCTTCTTACCTCTGCAGTACCTGTTCTACAGTCTGAAGCTCTGAACAAAGGACTGAATGACCCATCCAAGCTGTGGATGTGTTCCACAGGAACTTTCAAGCCAGCAAACTCACCAATACTGCTCATATATGGACTTTGAAGTCTTTGTATGTATGTGATTGCTTTACCATTTAACAACTCTCTTCTTGTTCTTTCTTTCTTTTATAATAAACCTTTAGTTTAGATGCTAAAGGATTGGCTGACAGTGTAGTATTTTGGGTAAGATCCAAACTAATATTGACCTTGTAACATGGCAGAACCTTTGGGGTCAGAAGAACATTTTGTATAGTGAGCAGAGTATTTTTTAAAAAACTTCTCACTGTACAGGACGTATGTGCTGATTAGGAGTCAGAGAGCTGGAATGCAATAAAGGGGGATATATGATTTCTTTATTTAGCTTCTTGATAACCAGTGTGGGGAATCAGAGGCACAGTTTGTGACTGGTTGGGGAGTTACTTCAGTGTTAACAGCCAGGTTTTGGGAGAATCTGCTCTCCCTTTTGCAGACTGCCTTGATCTTGGCATTTTCAGTGAGGGCTGCTCCAGGCACAGCAGGTCAAAGAGGTACCCCATCTTGCCTCAGATCAGCTGCGAGCAGCATGGTTTACCTCCAATCTCTTCAGATCAGCAACAGACAAATCTGGCTCATACAAGGTCAACAACTACTGTTTCTACAGTGGCTCCTAATTCCTGCTCCTTTCTCTCTTTTTGCTATTCTTTTCCCCAAAAGGCCGTGAGAACCCTTTTTCTTTGTGCTTTTTCCTTCTGCAGTATTTCTTTCACTGCTGTTGGCACTTATGGCAAATCACATTATCACAGATTCCAGCAGTGTTACAGTTTCAGGGTAACTTCACCTGCATCCCGCCCCCACTGGTTTTAGTTCCTGGAAGACCTGCAGTAACATAATCATACAGAAACTATCCATAAATGTAATACAGTGGCTCCCAAAGATACTGCAATATCTGTCACAGTCCCAAATATTTTTATCTTCTTTTCTGGATAACACTGGAGACAAGGTGTTATTGACCTCTGGCATTTGTGATACATTCATTCCATTGATTACCTAGTATTTTTCGGACACATTTGCTATTGGAGGTAGTGATATGACTGTGCCAGTATCTTTGCATTTGCAGGTTTCACATCCATGTGCTCAGCTGGGGAAAGCCTTTGAGTTGAAGATTCACAGTCTGTTCTTTAAGTTGTAGGTTTATGATAACCAAATCTTGTTTAAACTGGTGAATGCAGCTGCCATCACCTTGCCATTTGGTAACATTACTTCCTTCTGGACTTCCCCATTTACTTGCATCTTACTGCCGAGGTCTGGGAATTGATTCACCTCTAGTATTCCTTTGCCTTATAAAGTAATGCTTGAATTGGGAGCTGCAGGGGTTCTCATTTGATCAGTGGTTTTCAACCTGTGGTCTGTGGACCCATGTGAACTTCAGACTATAATCCTAAAGGGTCTGCAAAAAGTTGTCATTATCAACCTGTGGTCTGCAGAGCCTTGGGGGTCTGCCAACTATGCCTAAGATTTCCGAAGGGGTCCGCAAATGAAAAAAGGTTGAAAACCATTGCATTAGATTAAACTACTAAATTCCTTAAAAGATGTAGGGGGCATTCATGAAGTGGGCTGATTTTAAATAATAGAGTAGAACAATTGTAGGAGTAATGCAGTGTCACTGGCCCCATCTTTGACCACTTTAAATGAGGAACTACAAGGGTGGGTGGTGCTCAGAAACACTCATCTTAAAATAATTCAGCCAGACCACATCTTCCTGCAATAGGTATTTAAATACATCATAGGTTATACATCACAACTTAGAACCATTGTTCTCACCTGGAAATGGTGTCAATCATGGTGAGATGGCTGTCAGTTTTACTGTTCTCTGAAACAGTTGCTAATCTACCTCTAAGGTGTTAGTAGCCTTCCCAGGATAAATACATACCTTCCTTCTTAACATGGATTATGTATATGTGACATGGTTGTGCTTTTTCTCTTTTATTTCAGAGGGCTGCATTGAGATCATTGGAGACACACTGTATTTCTGCATTCTTGGCCTTTCATGGCTGCTATACAGAAAGGCAACTTAACTGTGTGTGGAGGAGCTCCAGTTAAAAAACCCTGGGTTTTGACAGTAGCACACTGTAGAAAGTATAATTTGAGATGCCTTTTACACTGTGGCAGTTAAGAATTAATAATACATGATATACCATCATGCTAATAAAGAAGGCTTGAGTGCTGCACTTTTTTTAGTAATAAAAAAACAGCATTTTTTGTCAATAAGCAGCTGATCTAGGACATTTAATTTCTGCTGTAAGGTATTTTTTTTTAATTCCAAGATTTCATTACATACAATAGTCACTATGGGTCAGATTCTACCACGCTTACTCATGTTGAGGAGTATCCTTTGCAAAAAGTAGATTCTCTGAAATCGACAAGGGTCTCTGAGGAGTAAGGTACTCCTTAGTGTGAGTGAGAATTGCAGAATCTACCCCAATGCAAAATTAAATTCCCTAGGTAGTGCAATGGGTTGATGGCTGCCATACAAGTCTTTCACCTCTGGAAGCTTAGCTTAGGTCAAAAGGGAAAACATCTGTAGTAGCCATAGCATCGCCTCCAGGCAACTTTGTCCACATTGCAGAATAAGAATGGCCCAATCCTGACATCCTCACTTGCTCCTCTGCCAATTCCCCCACTGGAGTCAACTGGAATTTTACCTCAGTAAAGAATATTGATGTCAAGATCTGGCTTACTGATTACAGTTTGCAGTTATTGCACCTTCCATCTGCAGGTCCCCCGCATCTGAAGGTCTGAAAGTGCTTTGTAAACTCCAGTGAATTAATCCTCAAAACACCCTGGTGAGATAGCAGAGTTTATTATCCCCATTTTACAGACAGGGAAACTGAGGTGACGTGGAAGTTAAAGAATGAGTGGCAGAGCTGGGACTAAGACACAGATCTCGGGACTCTCAGTCCTGTACTTTAGCATCCTTCACCAAAACTGCTTCATAGGTCTGCAGAGTGGGGAATAAAATAGAATAGGTGCCTAATTAGTTAGAACAACTGGCTCAAAGTAGGGGAGGCATCTATTGTCTGTGGCAGGGATTGAAATTTCCACCTTTTTTCTTGGTTCGATTACTCTTTTTTGCGGGGGGAAGAAGCTCCTGTATTTATTTTTCTACTTGTATAGTAAATTTAATAATTAAAATCATTTTAAGTAATTTTAGTGTTGATCCTGACTACCCTGTAGGCTGGAGTCCTCCTCAGATAAAACGTGAGCAGCTGCTGTGCCCCATGCTGTGCCTTCCCTACTCACTTAAGGAGTAAAGTGGAGGGGAAGAGAGCTCCCTTGCTCCTGCTAAAGCAGAAGACCTTTCCATTTCTCTTGCTGAATGCATCTGGCTTGGAGTTTTGTAACTACTGTATGGAATAGTCACATACAGCATGTTTATTTTCAGACAGTTTAATAAAATATGCTGCATTGGGGATTAGATGGTTTAGGGATTTGCTAAAGGATATGGAGCCTTTCACCTCCAGATTACCACATCAGATCTGTCCTCAGTCAGTAGTCATTGAAAGCAGTTCAGATTTGACAGCTCTCCAATGACCTATGTGGAAAGATGGGTGGTGGGGGGATGGTGTGCCTAACCCCACACAAAGCCTGAATAGAGAGAAAGGAGCAATTAACACTGTGACAAGCTGCAACTGAGGGAGAATCAGGGTTGATAAGCTTCTAGCGGATGATGAAGCACAGCTGGGCAAGAGGCAGGCTAAGTTGCTATAAAACCAGAAACTAGATCATAACAAAGGGGCTCTCACCTCTAGCAGTCATTTTTTGGGCTTAGAGTGGGAAAGAAGGAAGTCGGGGAAGCATAGAGGCCCTGGGATCCTGGCCCTGAGGGAAGGGGGTACCTAGAGGAAGATGGAGACAAAGCCTGATAGATGCAAAGTAGGAAGCAGCCCAGGGAAACTGCAACAAGGTTTGGGACAGTGCAAACCTTGGCCACTGGTTGTAGGCCCTGGGCAGGAGGAACTACAGCAATAGGGGAACCCAGATCCACCCATCAGGCACAGTCTGGGCAGTGGAATGTAAGATTGCCTGAGACAAATCACCCAGTGGGACTCTGATACTCTGAAAGGGGAGAACTATAGTGACCTGGCCAGAGAGCCAAGCCATGACAAGGGAGCACCCTGACTCCAGAGAGAAACAACAGGGCAGTGACTGAAGGAGGGGACAGCAGATTGGTGGCAAGCTAATCGTTAGATGAGCCCCAAGGAAGGGTACCGGTGTTGAGTAGAGAACCCTGTGACAGGGAGTTAGTCTAATTTTTACTGAAAAGGGAGGGCTTCATGTCACAAAAACCACCAGCACAATTAGCACTAATAGATATCTTACAGGAGATGCTTAGGACTGAATGGGCATATAACAATTCTGCTACCCCAGAGGTAGTACTTCCAGATCAAAGTTCAAGTAGTATTTATTATTTTTGATAAGGTGAGAACAAAGAAGAAAATAAGGCCGCACAGGGATAGGGTAGGAGCAAAAACTGTATGGAATTGTGATGCAAGTTTCATCACACTACTACTTGCACTGTGTCGGTTTGGTAGACCAATAGAGGATTTCAGGTTCTAGTGCTGTCTAGTTGGCAACTCCCACAAGTGTTAATGAGAAAAAAAAAATGTGTCTTTTAGTGAAGACTTGCTGCTGAAACAAAGAGAGGGTTTTTTTTTGGTTTTTTTTGGCTCTACACAATCTTCACTTTGCCATAAATAAAATATCCTGTATGTAGTGAGGTTGGGGGTCTGGAGGTGTACCCAACAGAATATTTACTGGCAACTTGTTTTTACAGGGCTGAATTAAATGTACAGGGGATGACACAAAAAAAGAAGAACGTGAATGAGTATTTTTTCTGGCTATGAATTACTTGCTCAGAACTCTCGGGGAGATTTTTTGAAGGCAGAAAGCTCCTCTAGGTGCCCAGGTTCCACTGGTTGTCAATGGGAATTAGGCACATAATTCCCCTTTGTGCTTTTTGAAAATCACTTCCCCTCCCCTCTACAATAGTCATATAGACATATATTGAAGCTGGAGAGCTCCTCTCTTTCTTCATTCCCCTCATTAAGGGCCTGATCCCGAACACATTGAAACTAATGGCAAAGACCTATTGACTTCAATAATGCAAGATCAGGTTCCCAGGCCCTGGTTTGGCAAGGTATTTAAGCATCTGCCTAACTTTAAACATGTGTGTAGTTCTAGTGATGTCAATGAGGCTACTCAGGTGCTTAAAATTAGGCACATTTAAGAACCTTGCTGAACTGGGGTCTCAGGTCTGATCCAAAGTGAAGATAACAGAAAGATTCCCATTGACTTCAGTGGGCCCTATATCAATTCCTGAAAGACAGATCCAGCAGTCCTTACACAGGCAATCCTTCCAGCAAAGTCAGTGGAAATTTTGCCTGAGTAAGGACCAGACTCTAAATGTATAGTTACCTGAATGTCAGCCATCAAAGTTTAATTTCATGGACTTGGATCACAGTAGTGAAAAATGTGGGTGACCCAAAATAGGAAAATAAGTTTTCATCTAAAAATTAACCATACCATTGTGCTTATTAAGGACCTTATTCCAAGGGGAAAAGTAGTCCATGCAAAGCAGGGTGAGCCTCAGATAGCATAGACCTAACAATCTAACCCACTACTTGGAACAAAAATATGTGCAATTTGTAGCCCTGTCCTTTATATATAAAATTTCCACTACAGTATATGTGTATATATAGAGAGAGTGAGTTTTGGAAGGAATATAAGCTCCTATGCTTCAGGGTGCAATCCAAACTGTTACTGTTGGGGTCTAGTAAGAAACTTTCCCTGTGGGAAGCTTATTCCATTTCTGTCTACTGAATATTTTTTTGCTGCTGCTTCTTCTGCAGCATTTGGTGCTAGCCACTGTTGGAGACAGGATACTGGGTTAAATGAACTACTGGTCTGATCTAGTATGGCAATTTCTATGTTCCTATATATTTACTAATATATGAATGAATATGGAAATAGCCCCTTTCTCATGTTGCTGTCCAACACACACACCTAATATATATAAAAATGACATAATATTCAAGTGTGTCATATTTTCACATAAAGGACTATTTATATATGGCCATTTCACATGGAAAGGCAGATAAGAATCTACTCAATAAACTTCAAGTATATCTAAGTATCAATCATTTTGCATAAAATAGATGTATTTCTTTATTATGTTAGGGATATATTTAAAGGTACATTAACTTTTAAAAACCTGCCTTCTAAAAAGGAGATTATGATGAAAATGTGACACGGCTTTCCGTTTCCTGAGGGATGTTACTCAGTTCTAGTTGTGACTATCTCTTACTGGATTTTGTTTGAGTTACAGATTAAGGAAGTCAGAAGTTAAAATTGTTCTTGGAGTCCATCAAGCATCCACAGATGAAAAAGAAGTGCAGCTATTTAAGGTAATGTGCTACTTTTCCAATCCCCAATTTAAGTGTTCTTCCAAGGAAAATGACATAATGCTCCTCAAGGTATTCTGCTAATTACTGGTATACTGTTACAATGAGAATTTTGCAGATGATCATTTTGGCGATCCATCTGAATGAAAGAAAACATTATTCTGAAAAAAGAAAAGGAGTACTTGTGGCACCTTAGAGACTAGCCAATTTATTTGAGCATAAGCTTTCGTGAGCTACAGCTCACTTCATCGGATGCATTCGGAATGCTCAAATAAATTGGTTAGTCTCTAAGGTGCCACAAGTACTCCTTTTCTTTTTGCGAATACAGACTAACACGGCTGCTACTCTGAAACCTGTCATTATTCTGAAAGCTTAGCAATGTCACGTAACGCTCCATTTCTGGTTCTGTTCATCCAGAGTGGATGACAGGACCACGGCACCATCAACTGTGATGAGATTTGATGCCCGTTCTCCGCTCTATAGCTCCCTTTAGTTCATCAGCTCAGCAACCTTTCAAAACCCCTGCTATTGCTTAGTCATTTGATAGTATGCCTGAAAGGAAATGCTGAGGTGTTGTGTGCAGATGAATCTGGGCTGTATTTGAGACATCCATCATACAGGACTGAGCAAAAATAAGGGTATCTTTTTTGGATGAGAGAAAGAAGAATCTGTAGGCAAGAACTCTGTAGATGGACAAAGTTGTTCAGGGCTGGGCTGGTGGTTCCAGGGCTAATCCAATGTCCCTGGGAAAGATGGCCTCCTAATCAGAGTAAGCCTAATATCTCCCTTGTGTTCGCCAGGAAGTGTTTTTTGTGAATGACTAAAACGCATGTTTAAAATAAATGAGAACACATGAAGGGAATTCTAGGCCTCTGAAATAATTGTGTAGAATTATAGGAAAAAAATAGCTGGATAGCATTTGAGACTATTTAACCCTCAAATGTTATTAACACAGTAATATGGCAGTGACACTCTGGGGAGACTCAAAGTAAATAAGTGACCAGAACCAGTCATCAACCCAAAAGGAAAACAATTGTGCAATGATTTCAGAGACTGGTTGATTGATGGCAACACATGCAGGTTAGAAACCATGAAAAGAAAGCCACAGACCAGGTGCTTTCTGCTGGAAAAGTACTGTTCCTGGCTTGTGACCTGGAGCTGTCAGCTGCCAAACTCAACTGGTGATAGACTACACTCTAAACAAGCCTGAGGTTTTTGTTTTTTTGCGGGGAGGCATTTTAACTGTCTTTGAGTGTGGCCATCATCAGCTTGAGGAGGAATGAACTACAGTTATTTGTACAGCTGGAGTATTACAAAATAGATCAAAAGAAAAGAATTCTTGGGTGGGATGTTATTGACAAAACTGTGTTCTGCAGTTACTGGGACACCATTAGCATCCTGCCTTTTTATTTTATATAGAAGCAAGGATACCACTATAATTGGAGCCTCCCTAAAATGCTCACATCTATTGTTCTCACTGTAGAGACATATTATGATTAAGTTGGGGTATTTCCAACCCCACAAATATTGTGGTTTGGAAATTTCCATATGAAGCAGCCACACTTTATGGCATATACATTTGGTTTATTGCACTGTCCATTTGAAGCTACCAACCTGGCCAGAGCAGTTTAACTGACAGTTCATTCCTTCAACCCACCATAAAATACATAAATCCCTGTTCAGATGAGATCATGGGATGGTAATTGTGTTTGGAACACTGAATTTCCTTTTGGCAGCATCATCAAATCCCCCAGTTTTCACTACCAACAATCTTAGTGGGGTTATGTCAGTGTTTTCATTACTTTTCCATTTGAAAGTCTGATAGGCTCATGCAGGCCTGTGATGAAGAGTGAGGCTGTCAGATAATGACAGAAAACTTGAATAGTTCAATTCCTTTTGAACTTTCCTGATTTCAGAACCCTGATCAGCAGTCCACTACAACCCTAGGAAATATGTTGTCATTATGGAGAGTCTAGGAACTGATTTTTCCCTATATAAATCTCTTTTGTAGCATCTGATCATTCTGGGCTCTTTCTTTTCACAACTTTTTACTAGGCACATTGCATTGTCATTACGAGTTTTTACATTTATCTATTCCTAAGCAAAAGACCAGATTCTTAACTCATTTACACTGCTGTAGATCTGGAGTAGCTATGTTGACTGCAGTGGAATTCCTCTGGATTTTTGCTGGTGAAATTAAGGTCAGAATCTGTCCTTAAGAAATCTGAAAAGTGTTAATTATTGGAAGGGAAAACATTTTTAAAGAGTCTAAATGCCAGTTAAAAATGACTGGCTATGTTTTCCTTCCTCTTTGTATCACTGTGCATTTTTTCTCTTTTTTTTTCCAGTTGAATGGTAGTGCAAACTGAAATCAGTATATTGCACTTCTGCTAGTACCCAAGTCCAAAGAAGATATCAAAGCTGTAGGAAGTGCCAGGTGACAGGATGGGAAATCACTTCTTCAGGAAGCCATCATGGGGTCGTTAGGAAGCAAATGTTACAATCGTTGACAGGAAAACCTGCAACAGAAACTATAAAAACCAGAAAAAAATAACTAACAGCATGTAGTGTGTTGGAGGGAAAACCAGATTTTCAAAGAGAGATGCTTGTCAGGTGAGAAGTGAATTTACAAGGCAGAGTAGATATATTTTTAACGGCTGATTTCTTTGACTCATATAAGCATGCGCTTCACTGAGAGAGTTTGTGCTGTTAACCACATTTACATCAGCTTTATCACTGCGTGTTATGGTATTACAACCACAGTTAAAACGATATACATATTTTAGGTCTAACCCCTAGGTTGCCTACTGGAATTCTCATCCCTGAGTTAGGAGCTCAGGCATGGGAAGAATTAGGTGTCTCAGGAAGAAATTCTTAGAAGGAATTCACCTGGGAGGGGGAGATCTGGCTTCATGTCCCTGGTCCAAATCAGGCAGATTTGGGGTTCAGACCTGAGAATCTCATATCAAAGATGAATGCCTTAGCCGCCAGGCTAGTGGGTATTGTCAGCTGTCTTTCATGGAGACCTGAGCCTGTAGGAGTGCTCTGAGAATGCTGGCAATGTATGCAGGGGATGGGTGGAGCCCCCCCTTTGGGGAGGCTAGCCCCCAGCTCCTCCCCTTCCGCCCATGACCTCCCCACGGCCAAAGCCCTGAGACCCGCCCCCGTTTCCCCCCCCCCCCCACAGCCAGAACCACAAGCCCCCCTATGCCCGGAGCACACATCCCCCCTCAGCTGCTGAAGCCCCGAGTCCCCCCACCCAGAGGAGCCCCAGGCCCAAGCCCCCAGGCCAGGAGGAGCCCCAGGCTGGCTGAAGCCCTAAACCTCCTTCCCCTCCCCTGCCAGGAGGAGCCCCAGGCTGGCTGAAGCTCCGACCCCACCCCACCTGGAGGAGCCCCAAGCTGGCCGAAGCTGTGGGCACTCTCCCCCCCACCCAGAGGAGTCCCAGGTCAGCCGCAGCTGCCCCTTCCCAGATCCAACCCGCCCAGGGGAAAAGTGTCTGTTAGAAGATGCTTTTGATATGCCCCATGCAGGTTCTGGGGCAGCTGAGGAGGGGCATGTGCCTCCTCTGCTGCCCTGGAACCTGCATGGGGCAGAATACAGCAAAAACTTCACTGCCAGACCCCGTTAACTGGGGGTCCAGCGGCTGCGGCAGCACTGGGGGAGGCAGAGCCTCCCCGCCTGTTATACCGGCCGCCCATGATGCAGAGGAACACACAGTCTGATTATCTCGCTTCTGGGACTTTGGCTGTGCTAGGGATCTGGGCAGCTCATTAATTGTGGGGCACCATCAGGATTTAGGTGGCTTTGCACATGCCTACGATCAGAAATTTAGGCACCTAGGGTCTTAGGTGCTTATGGGTTTAGATTGCTGAGCAGTGGGCTTGAGAATGTCAGTGGCACCCAGTGTTGGACTTAGGCACCTAAAGAGGCAGTTAGGTGCTTGTGATGGGGTGGGCACCCACACCAGCTCTCATAGTTAGGGCCCTATCAAATTCAAGGCCATGAAAAACACGTCATGGACCATGAAATCTGGTCTCCCCCTATGAAATCTGGTCTTTTGTACGCCTTTACCCTATACTAGACAGATTTCACGGGGCGGGGGAGGGAAATCAACGTTTCTCAAATTGGGGGTCTTGACCCAAAAGGGAATTGCAGGTGAGGTCACAGGGTTATCTTAGGGGGGTCACAGTATTGCCACCCTTACTTCTGTGCTGCCTTCAGAGCCGGGCGGCTGGAGAGTGGCAGCTGCTGACTGAGGCTCCTGGCAGCACTGCCATCTGCAGAAGCACAGAAGAAAGGGTAGCAGTACTGCAACCCCCTTACGATAACTTTGCAAACCCTGCACCCCATCCCCACAACTCCTTTTTAGATCAGGATCCCTACAATTATAATACCATGACATTTCAGATTTCAATTGTGGAAATCATGAAATTTATGATTTTTAAATCCTATGACTGTGAAATTGACCAAAATGGACCCTGAATTTGGTAGGGCCCTACTGATTGTGTTAATGAGGGCCTGAGAGGCCAATTAGGCTACCTGGTGTCACCTGCGAGAAGGAGAGTGAAGCCCAGCTGGAGAAGGGCTGGGACAGCACTATAAAGCCAGAAGGCTGAAAGCAGAAAGGAGCTGAGTTTGAGTGCTAGTGTCTGGCTGAAGACAGTGAGGCTGGGCTGTAGGAGCAGGCTGGGCTGCGGCTGGCTCCATCTGAAAAGAGGCTGAACATGGACCCTGACAATGGAGGTATAGGGGATGAAGAGAATGTTGCCTTGGACTATGAAGGAGAAGAAGCTGGGGATGAGGAGTGGCCTCGGATCAGGGAAAAGAAAAAGACTCGATATATCAGAAGGAATGCACAAAAATGAAAAACAATAACAGTATAAAAGTCAACATTTCATAATTGTCAGATCAGTGACAGAAGATTTGAAAAAAGGAGATATTAACCCCCTGAAAATGGTGAAATGGATAAAGTGAAGTGCTGGTGATGTACAAAGAACTAAAAAGAACAGAAGTACTTGTGGCATCTTAGAGACTAACAAATTTATTTGAGCATAAGCTTTCATGGGCTAAAACCCAATTCATCAGATGCATGCAGTGGAATTAGGTTGGATATTAGGAAAAACTTTTTCATTAGGTTGGATATTAGGAAAAACTTTTTCACTAGGAGGGTGGTGAAACACTGGAATGCGTTACCTAGGGAGGTTGTGGAATCTCCTTCCTTAGAAGTTTTTAAGGTCAGGCTTGACAAAGCCCTGGCTGGATGATTTAATTGGGGATCGGTCCTGCTTTGAGCAGGGGGTTGAACTAGATGACCTCCTGAGGTCCCTTCCAACCCTGATATTCTATGATTCTATGACTCTATGAAAATACAGTAGGAAGATATATATATACACAGAGAACATGAAACAATGGGTGTTATCATACACACTATAATGAGAGTGATCAGTTAAGGTGAGCTATTACCAGCAGGAGAGAAAACAAAAAACCTTTTGGAGTGATAATCAAGATGGGCCATTTCCAGCAGTTGACAAGAACATGTAAGGAACGGGGGTAGGGGGTTGGGGGGGGAGGAGGAAATAAAGATGGGGAAATAGTTTTACTTTGTGTAATGACCCATCCATTCCCAGTCTTTATTCAAGCCTAATTTAATGATGTCCAGTTTGCAAATTAATTCCAATTCAGCAGTCTCTCATTGGAGTCTGTTTTTGAAGTTTTTTTGTTGTAATATTGTGACTTTTAGGTCTGTAATCGAGTGACCGGGGAGATTGAAGTGTTCTCCGACTGGTTTTTGAATGTTATAATTCTTGACGTCTGATTTGTGTCCATTTATTCTTTTACACAGAGACTGTCCAGTTTGGCCAATGTACATGGCAGAGGGGCATTGCTGGCACATGATGGCATCAATGCTCAAATAAATTTGTTAGTCTCTAAGGTGCCACAAGTACTCCTGTTCTTTTTGCGGATACAGACTAACATGGCTGCTATTCTGAAAAAAGAACTAAAAGAATGCAGGGTGGAGATCTATTGATCAGAGTGTACACATAAGGAGCAAGCTGGAAAACTTCTGAAAACTGCAACCTCAGGGAAAATGAAAGTTACTTGTCAACTGCCTAAATTCCTGATGGAAGCAAGAGGGGTTATGTATGGAGTGCTGCTAGGATTGTCCGAGGATGATATCAAAAAGAGTATAGGCGAAGATAAAATATTGTTTGTTAAATGACTACTTAATAGGAGAGCGAGAGAAAGCCAGCCATCTATAGCTATACTCATAACATTTAGAGATGGGACACTTCCAGATTGGATTCAAATGGGGTATCAATCTTTCTGTGTTAAACCATATATTTCTTCCCCCTTGTGAGATGTTATAATTTTGAAAGGTTTGGACATGCAGGAACATTGTAAGGGAACAATGAGGTTCAGTACATGTGAAGGAAATCACTCATATTAGAACTGGTGTGGAAGGAACAGAACCTAAATGCAGCAATTGTGGGGGAAAGCACAGTGCAACATATAAAGGACGTGCAGCAACAGAATGAGCTAGAGAAATAAAAAAAAAATTATTCAAAAATATCATATGCGGATGCTATCAAATGGTACCCACTCCAGAAAAGAAAAAAAGAAAAATCCACAAGTCAGAGGAAAGATGCACAGGGCAGCATAACACATCTCTGGTCAGGGAGAAGAATATGAGAGGCTTGGGAGCTGATGTATTGCTTGAAGGTAAAGAGATGTTTATAGCATTCGTTATAGAAGTCATCAACTGCACATTGCAGATGGGAAATAAAACAGGATTAAAATCATAGCAAAAGCAGCAGAAAAATATCTAAAGATAGGCAACCTCTCAATAGACTTCATTCATGGGATTGTAAATGAAGGTAATAATACTACTTAAATAAAACAGTCTTAACTATCCTTAGCTGGAATGCATATAGTTTAATAAGGCAATTAATAAGGACAGGAATTTTAAAAAGCCATTTTTTAAATGGGGGGAAAAAACCTGATATAAAATGTATGCAATAGGGCTGTTGATTAATCGCAGTTAATTCACGCAATTAACTCAAAAAATTCATTGCGATTAAAAAAATTAATCGTGATTAATCACAGTGTTAAACAATAGAATACTAATTGAAATTTATTAAATACTTTTGGATGCAATGGGAAAGGGCTCTAGCAGTGGGGAACTGGCAGAGCGTTTCCTTGCTGCAAGCACCTTTTCCCACTTCTGGAGTCATTTCCTGCAGTGGGAAAAGTCTCCAGCAGCAAGGAGGCAGTGGGGCAGTGTAGATGGGGAGGTATGGCTTGGGTGAGTAGAGAGCCATATCAGATATGTATGCAAGCACCTACCTGTACCCTTCAGTCATGGTTTTATTTGCCTAAGCTGTACCTCGTGGTATGCCCACTGTTTATACCCATGCTAGGGAGACTACACAAATATGTACAGAACATGTCACTGAGAGAAGCGTGCATTGTAGATGTACCCTTTGTTTAAACATGACTGATACATGTGCACTAATACCTGATCTGCATGGGCTCAGTGGTGGATTAGCCACTGGGCCAATGGGGCCTGAGCCCGGGGTCCAGGTCAACTGGGGGGTCCTGGAAAAATGGGTGCCCCTGCTCTGCCCACCTGGTGCTCCAGTCGCGGAGTGGGGTCGGGATGCGGGGGCTTACCCCGCTCTGCCCGCCTGCCCGATACTCTGGTTGGAGAACAGGGTTGGAGAGCGGGGGCTTGCCCTGCTCTACCCGCTCGGCACTCTGTTTGTGGCAGGGGCTTGCCCTGCTCTGCCCGCCTGGCGCTCCAGCCGGGGAGCAGGGGAAGCCCCTGTGCTCTGATCCCATTTCCACAGCAGGAGCACTGGCAGGGGGACCCACTTGCTCTGGCCCAGGGGCCTCGCAAAACCCTAAACTGCCCCTGCATGGGCTAGATAGATGCCTGTGTGCATCCGTGGATTGCATGTGTGCATGCAGAAGTACTTACATCAACTATTTGCATATTTGTGCATGGACAAATTGTACCAATCTACTTCCTGAAAATCAGACCCTGTATATAATTGTATAAAAGTTAAATCTGCAATACAACAAAGATATAATAGAGTATAAATCTAACCATGGTTGTCTATGGAAATTCATGTGGAAGGGCAACCAAATATGTAATAGAGACTAATTTGCAGCGCTAGTCAGAGAGGAGTGCTGGCCATAACATGTGATCTAACAGTAAACAAAATATATTGCCATGTTCATGACTATCCAGACCACATTAGAGCAGAGCTAAAAGTGTCACTACGAGGAAAGCCACATAAAGTCAGTCTTGGTATTAAACGTATTTAAAATAACACCCTGTCCCTTGCAAAGTCAGATAAAATACAGGTAGAAGAACATCCTTCTTGTAAAACTGAGAGGAGCTAATATCAAGTCCATATGGTTACGTCCACTCAAGGCTTCAGTTTCTAACAGCAGATAAACAGTTGTTTAGACTGTTGCGACTCTGGTCTCCTTCAAAATGAGAAATCTAGTTCTGTTTCCTTTAACCTGTCATGTACCAGTGATAAGCGCCAGCTGCTTCTCAGGTTTCTTTTCAGCATTAGCCCCTCTCAGTGCTTAATTTGGGTCAGGGCAGAGCCCCAGCCCCTCTAGGCTTGGCAGTTCAGAGCCCCGGCACCTCTGGGTTTGCTGCATCAGTTATGAATGTAAAAAATACCGCTTGAGCCCCAGCACTTCTTTCATTACAAATTAAACACTGGTCCCTCCCCTCAATTTCCAAACGTCACAGCTTTTGTAATAGACTTGTGTCTCTCACACACTCTCTGCATCTATGTCTGAAATGTCTTTATTGGTTATAGAGGGGAGCCCGAGAGGCACTATTTTTCTGAGTTGCCGGGGGGGTGCTCCACCAATGCTCCACTCCAGGCCCCACCCCACTCTATCCCTTCCCCTCAGCGTGTCCCGCCCTCCCCCACCTCTTTCTTCCCCCGCTCCTCTCCCCCCCATGCCTCCTGCACAACACTGAACAGCTGATCGTAGTGGGCGGGAGCTGATGGGGCGGGCTGCTGGTGGGTGCTGAGCACCCACTATTTTTTTCCATGGATGCTCCAGCCCTGGAGCACCCACGGAGTCGGTGCCTATGGTGAACCCCACACTAGAACACCCTGGAACTTCACGAAGGTCTAATACAGACTTTACAGCTGGGGATAGTCTCTGGTTGGTTTACTTCTTTGTCAGTCACCATAACTATTTCAGGCTCTATCACGGTCTTTAGTTAAAGTGATAGGAACTTAGGAAATATATGCCAAGAAGATTGTCTAATCAGTGGTAACTTGCCATACATTCCCATTTGTGGAGTAGACTGAGATTATATATATATGTGGGCCACTCTGACATTCCATCCAATAGAGGGCATGGGTAACTCATACATTGTGAAAGGATACAGATACTAGTCAGCTACTCAGTTTCCGTAAACTTATTAAGTTAGTTCACTTTTGTGTGTATTGCAATACAAGTTTCCACATTCCACTATCTGGATTAATGCGTGATTAATGTCTTGTATTTATTTTATCTGTAAAACCAAAGTGCATGTTTAATGTGGACTCTTTTTTAAAAACAAACTTTTAATATTAATAGAGCGCTTGGTACGTCTTGTGTCAACAAATATTGTTTCCAGAAAGTGGAGTGGTATGTTTTGATTATGGATCCCATCTGCAACTTGTAGTCAAATTCTTTGTTTAATGTTCCAACTACAGAGCCACCAGTCTGCGTAAAAAAGCTCTCAAAGGGATCTTCCTTTTTGGTAATTTGATCCGACATTAGTAAGAAGTGTTTTCAGAACAGAGTTTAAAATGCAAACACAAGATAATTTTCCTGGATACCTAACAGAGGGAATTAAAGAAACTCAAAGGGCTCTTTCGATTTTTGAACAGATCACAAAACAACGTACCATACACAGACAAATTAAATCAGGTAATTTTATTATGGCCATTATACCTTTTCCTCATGGTTTACCAGTTTCTATCATTTATCTCCATCTTATATAGATTTAGCAGGCAATTCAGATGCCTCAATTTCAGTATGTTTACAACACACCACCACCTTATGTTGCAGATGACCTTGAACTTAGTAATATTTGCTAGCAACCTCTTTTTCTTTCTAATAAATTGCAATTGGTTACTAATAGCTCCTTCATGATGCAAGATATTTTGATATACATAGTTACAGAGCTTGTTAAATCAGCTACTGTGCATTAAAGTGCAGTCACCAATTTTACAGGACATGATGCACCAAGTGACAATCTCAGCGCTGTATCAAGTCCTGCGTACTTGTTAGGACAAAACAAATCAATGGAAAGAGGAACAAAATAATACTTCTTAACTATTGTAATGAAAGTCAAACGGAAACAGTGCTAATCTTCCGCTACTTCAAAAAGAAACTATGAGATTCTTTTAACTGGTTCTGCAACAGGCAATCAGTAGGGTTGATATATACAAACACCACATTCTTTAGTGCTTATTTCTGGGGTTGGCATTATTTCTTTTTTTTTCTCTCTTTGTAAAGAGAGAGTCTTAACAATATAAACTGATCTACTTTTGCTCTGTTAACACATTCTCACAAAAATCTCATTTCAATAATACCAAGGTGCTTTGGTAGCCAGGTGATATTCACCCTATAAATACATAAGACAGGTAAATAGCTAAAAACAGCCACAGCAGAAAAAGTTCAAATTCTTTCCTCCTCATTCTGTTCACTTCAATTAGGTATCACTTCTACCAGTCAGCATCCTATTTGCCTCAGTGAAGTGCTAACTTCAAAGCCATGCTGGAACTTGTGATGTAGAAAAAATGTCTAAAATATGGCATTGCAAACACATGAAGAGTTAGGAATGATAATGTTAAAAAACAGAGTAAAAATAAGTTGAGTATCTTTGACAAGACTTGAGAGTTACTGTCTTCCTTGAATTCTAGTAATGACCAAATAACTGGTCAATTCTATCTGAATGAGTAAATTACATGAAATGATAAAGTTATAAAGGTGAATGGTATTTTTAATCCATGCCAGGCACGTTTCATACAGCTAGGTTGATCAGACATCCTGTTTTGGCTGGGACAGTCCCTTTTTTAAATCCTGTCCTGTCCGTCCTGACTTTTTTGGCAACAGTGGGCATTTATCGCATTTGCTCTTGCCAACTTCATGCACTGATAAGAGCAAACAGGACAGAAGCCCACTTCGGTCAAAAAAGTGGGGTGTGGGGGGAGGGGCGAGCGGCTCGGGCCAACCCTGCCTAGGGAGGGGGCGGGGCTCGGGCTAGCCCCATGTGATGTCCCATTTTCTCTTTGGGAAATATGGTCACCCGACATTTAGCAGTGTGTAGATTTCAGGTTTCTGGGGATCTCTGCATCCATAGCCACACAAACAATACCACAGGACACCATTGCAAATAAGAGGACCACCTGAGTGTCCCTGGGAAAAGAAAAAAAGCAGATTTTTGGCGAGAACAGAAGCTAAAGAGTGGTGAACTAGATGGTTTAGGGGACTTGGGAGATTGAGCCTTTCACCCCTTCATGGTTACTAGGAATCCAGCCAATGTTCGGAGTGGCTAAAAAGTTGTTACCATCTAGCTGCTGTGAGTGGCCTATGTGAAATGAGTTTGATGCTCTCAATCCAGTTCACAGTGGTGGTCTTAGCAGAGGCTGATAAGTGAATGGGCATAAGGACTGAGCAATTTTCCTTTCACTGCTAGCTGAGGGTTAAGACATATTGATGGATCAATGTGGGGGAGCCTGTACTACCACAGTCCATCTGTTCTGTAGATAATAAAAGGCATCAGCCTCTGGTGCTAACAGTCCCGAACCTTTCACTGATGTTCTGTTATGTACAAAATGTTTTATAAACAAAGAAGAATCATGTCAAGAAAGGAATTATATTTATCGAGGCAATGATCCTACCTTCAGCATCATGAAGCTGGAGTGTGAATTTATGATGCCATAGATGGTACTGCTGTATGGTTCATTTTCTATTGTAGCTATTTCTAGGGTATGTATCCACTCTGTACCTCAGTACCAAGCGTAGTATTTGCCTTGTTAAACAAATTTGACTGTGCTTATACAGCTCTTAAAACAATAGAGCTGTAATGCTGGTTCTGGCATCTGATCTGTATCACAATGCAAGTAAACAATAATAGTAATTATATTAGGTAAAAGCATAGGGTTTTTCTCTGAATATAGTATTTTCTCTGAAAAATCTGTCCAAAAAAAAAAAATCTGATATTTAAGTTACTTACCTGGTATGCATCTTTCCACGCATCTCCTGCACACAGCATAGACTTTGTTACTGGAGGATCAAGGTTATAATAATGATTCTCATTGCAGACATGATGATCTATGACAGTGGCTTTGACTTTATGAACGGTATCTGGTGCTACTAAATGTTTTGGGTTACTTGCTCCCCATCCTGTACCATGGCACTTGGTTGCAGCTCCAACATCTGCTGTAGAGTTTGGTTGTAGCAAATGCAGATATTTGTTTAATGCTCTATAAAGCTGAACATTTAAAAACAGAACAAGCCATTAAACAACCCCATATAATAACATTACTAAAGATACTAAGGCCCTATTCAGCCCAAATTGTCCTCTCTAGATCTAGCTTACTGAGTATACCAAGTGCTGCAGCTTTGAACACTGCTTCCTACTACAAACAACTACCTCTACCTCGGTATTGGCAGAATCAAACGTTTCCATTTCTGTGTGAACTTTCTTCCCCCCTTTCAGCTCCCTGAGGACAAAGCTGAGAGCTGGGGTGTGTTTTGCTGTGGCAGGTAGAGTTTAGTCATAAACCTGATATAGAGCCAACATCCATAGCCTTCAGGGGCTTCACACAAAGTGTGAAGTTCTAGGCCGACAAGTTTCAAAGCATAGTACTGTTTCAAATGGAGCAACAGTGGCCATTATGTTATGTACGGCATTCAAATGGATAGTATTCAAAAGAGTAACTACACATTATTTATTTAAACAATCTGAGCGCGTATGTGCAGTACTTTTACTAGCATGTATCATTCAAATCACAGTTCTTCATAAAATCTGGGTATTGTATAAACTGTTTGATCTTAAATACTTGTCTAAAGCTTTCATTCTTTGAGAGAGAGTAAGTGCCTAGATCTGCCTTTGTTTGACCTGCACAAAGAAAGAAAAAAACAAATCAGTGGATGTTGAGATGTATGGTATGTCACAGTCACTCTACCAAACTAGTTACCTGAGCAAATGACTGCAACTTTTAGTCCTTTGGTCAAATGCATATTTTGCTCAGGAATTTTGACTTAACTGTCAGAAGCTTCCTGGCATTTGGTAAAATGATTGAAAATTAGCACCAAGCATTTGATCAATGAATTAAATAGGCAAAAGAATAAATACCTCACATTTTATTACATACTCTTAAATACAGTAGACATAGTACAAATGCAATTTTATCAAAGTCCATAAATATGTTTCACTGTACTTACTCTGCAGCTTTCTGTGTAATTAGCCTGCTACTATGTTAATTCTTATGGACCAAATCCTGAAGTCTTTACTGTTTTTTCTTACTTTCTAGTCAAAACTCCTATTAATTCAATAAGAGTTTTGGCTAAGTAAGGACTCAGGATTTGGCCACATGAAATTAACTGCGTAAAAAACTCATTTAGCCGTTAGGTAAAAAATGATTATACAAACATTATGCATAGTAAATCCAAGAATTACCAAAGTTCTTTGTTAGCCTTAAACCCAATCCTAAAAGCCTTACTGAGAGAAAACTCCAATTAAAACCAATGAGAATTTTGCCTGAATACAGATTGCAAGATCATGCTCAAGATTAGTAACATTGCTTTATCTTATATCTGGAAAAATAATACCCTTATAATTTTCCCCAGAATATATTAATGATATAAAAGATATTGAAATTTGAACTAGAAATTGATTTAGACGTGATTAAGACAAACTTTTTAGATTGTTTATAAACTCACGTTTTCAGGTATGTTTGGTGTTTTATTAAACACAGAACTTACCAGAAGCAATGAGCAGCATTAGTACCCACTGATTTTTAATCAGAACTACTTCACAAACATACTTTTCATTACTTTGAATGGAAACAGTAAAAGGACTTTAATTGACTTTGATTTCTTTACCTCTGATAATTTCAGCAGAAAAACTTTCAAGGATAGATAGGTATCTGTATAAAGCATGTGATAATTGTCTCTTATATTATGCATCATAACACGTTCATGCGTCATAACATGCTGAAGAAATAAGGTGAAATTCTGACCCATTGAAGTCAGTGTCAAAACTGCCATTGACTTCAATGGGCAGGATTTCACCCATAATGTAAGCAGAAACATTACCCCAGAAAAAAAATATCAGGATGTCCATGTGATCTGTGAGGTGGAGGACAAAGAATGTAGAACGGGTCTACTGGCCCCTAGATAGAGACCTTGCTGACTCCTTGGAGGAACTGATAGACTTGCTGCCCAATATGCTATTAGAATCCTTCAAGTGCATTGTTCTTCGAGTCCTTCACCTTCCATGTAGACAATGTCAAGGATACACTAACATCCAATCCCCATTCTTCATAGCAACCAAAGAGTTCATCCAGAGCATGTCCACACCCATACACTTAGGCAGACATAATATTATTATTATGGCAATGTCTTCACTATACTGATCTAATTGCTTGGGAAGCAATTATATACTACAATGATGGGTACTACAAAGACCCATAGATAGATAGATACATAGATAGTACTTACATCCCCATGTAGCATAAACACCAATTTAAAAAATGCAAATGACAGCTGGAAACCTGATAATTTTTCTTATGTAGATAAATTATGACAAGTTGTTTCTTTTCTCTAACCACAAGGGTTATGATTTTGACAATGTATCTTAAAATACGTTTGGAATTACTTTAATCATAACGATACCTAAACCAAACAAGTAGCAAAATTTCAAACCTATGACCACAAACACTAAAGTTAGCATTCTGTTGAGTAAAGCAAGACCTGAGCTCTTAACAGCTTTGTCATAAACTACAGAAAATAACTACACAGTCATATCTAAAGTGTATAAAACACAACTAAAAATAAGGAACAAAATGCTATATTCTTAGGATGTAATATTTTAATCAATCTTTTGTTCTAGTGGGATTTTCAAACCAATGCTTTAGTGCAGAAGAGTACAAGTCACATTCCTATTGAAAGTATGGTTCCATTCTGAGAAGCAGCTGTAAGAATGGCATTGCTGGTTTCCATGTTCATTGTGTCTCAAGGACTTGCAGCAAAATATGTTTGTTTCCAACTTCCAGCCCAACAAATATCAGTCAGGGACCTGAAAATCAAATTGTGTCTCACTTATTGTCAATGATAAAGATTCTTCATTCAGAACTTGGTTTATAATTCTGTTGATGACACATGGGTCAGAATAGAATTCAGATCACTCTCCCATAGCTTGTGCTGGTCAGTAAAGAGTGCAATTTACACATATTAGGCTTGGTTCTCCATTGCACTACATGTTGTGCTGTCATTTATACCAAGTAAAATGAGTGTAAAATGCTAACTCTCTGGTTTGGTGTGTTTTAGTCCAACTTTGCTCTGGAGGAAATGACAACCCAAG
Source organism: Chelonia mydas (assembly GCF_015237465.2). Lineage (NCBI taxonomy): Eukaryota > Metazoa > Chordata > Testudines > Cheloniidae > Chelonia > Chelonia mydas. The sequence continues at coordinate 33,799,903 of NC_051245.2, read as the reverse complement.
ATGCAGGGCAACAGAAAATCAGGTCCATTTACATTTTCATTTCCTACATTAGATAATAGCTGTATTAAACAGAGAGAGAGAGAGAGAGAGAGAGATAAAATTATATCCAGATTACAACAGCCATTAGAATTAAATATTGAGTTGGTTGAATGTTCATATCTGAGCATCTAAACAGGATATGCAAATCTTCATTATACCTCTAGGCTAAAATATATTTTCTTTGTCTTCAATTGGTGAGGAGGCTAAAAGTTTGGGGTTGGATCTTTAAAGACTCCACTTTGTTTGGTGTCTGGGCAGCTGTGACTCTGAAAGCAAAGAATTTTTTCTTGGTGAAAGACTTTGGTGGACAGGAAGTGCAGGTTTGATTAGGGAGTGATGGATTACCAAGAGTGAAAAGTCATGAGAGAGGACCGAATACCGAAAGAGCTGTTGAAAAGGGAGTGTAGAGTGGAGGCATAGCGCTAATTTGGACTGTGACTGATCTATCAAGGTAAGTGTTGTATCCAGAATAAGAGATATGGGGCTTTCAAACAGCTGTTAGAAGCAAAAAGGAAAATATATGTCTTTCACAACTCTCAGTCACTAAACATTTTAGACCTAATTTTCAGTTGTGCTGAGGCCCAATTACATTGTTCTGGCAGTATAAATGGACATAAAGTGGTGAAAAGAGGTCTTAGCACAACTGAGAATCTGGTCCCTGTTTTACCTAATATTTTCCAACTACCTGTTCATCATGCGTGATAAAGCTGGCTTTGATCAGCTGGTGGCATAAATGCCTCAGCAAGAGAGTAATAAGGTGCAAATTTTTAATAGTGAATGTAATTAACTATTGAAACAATTTACCAAGTGTTGGGGGGGGGTGAGAGGCGGGGAAGGGAATTCTCCATCATTGGGGATTTTTAAATCAATACCAGATGTTTTTCTAATATATATGTTCTAGTTCCACCACAGCTATTGGATTTGAAGTAGGAATTACTTCAGGGAAGTCCTATGGCCTGCATTATTATGCAGGTCAGACTAGATAATCACAACTGTGCCTTCAGATCTATGAAGCTATGAAGAATTATGCGTAGGTATAATTTTAACATTGTTCTGACTTAGAACACTATCATTTCTTAAAATGACTATAATTGCTAGTCCCTGTCACTAATTGCAAATACATCATCATCAACAGTGATTTATATAGAAACTATAGGGCTATTTCCTTTGCATCAAGTTATTTAGTCTGCCTAAAGAGGAAGTAAATACATCTGCAATTATGTACTCTGCTTCCAACAAGTAGGAAATGTCCCAAACCATCTATATTTATCAAATAAAAATTGAACCACAGCGTTATATGGAACAAAGGGCAATGAGTAATTCATTGAAAAGATACAAGAAAGAAAGAATACAAAAGGGAGTCCTTGTAACTATCACACTTTCCTGATTCTTATCTTTTGCTTCCTATTTTTGACTTCTTATTTTGGACTTTGCAGCTTGGCTTCCTTTTGCAGCTTCCCTTTGAATCTTGCTTGTTTCATAGCATTGTGCTTATGGCTTTTTGTAAAGGAAGCCCGAGGAAGGATTGGCTAGTTCTGGAATGCATGGAAAAATATGTTTAGTTTAGGGACTACCCATCAGAAATTAACCATAATGATTTCCATATCTCTGAACTGATGATAATACTTCATACTTGCACAAAACTTTACATATCCAAAGTACTGAGTAAACACAATGGGCAAAATGCTTAGGCTTTGACTCAGTTTTTACTTGGTCCTTATTGAAGCTAATAGTATAATAGGGTAACACCTAAGTAAGGACAGGATAAAAGGCAGAGTAAGGGTCTTCAGCTTTGGGTTAATGAACACCTAGTACTGTGATGCATTGCTTACATTATTTTATATGGTGAGGAGTCTATTTCCTCTGGTTCATAATGCTCAATAACAATTGGAACCAATCTTGCAAAGTAATAGGTATAACTAAAGCACTCACAAAAATGGCCAAGTACCTGCTCCACCCCCGAAAACCCTGTATTTACTTGAGAAAATGGACAGTTGCAAAGGTATTATCCGTTCGCCTGTATGCACAAGTCCTAAAGTTGCATGTGTGCACACACATACAAATGCAGGATGCTCTGTTCAATACAGAAGGTTGAATGCTGGGTCTTGTAGCCTGTTTTTTTCAGAATAGGGTACCAGTTGTATAGCTTGGCATTGCTGTGATGTCTGCTAGGTGGCATGCATGGCAACATGTACTGTAAACTACTGTCAGTGATGGCTATTTTAATGCATTAGGGGTCTGATCTTGAAAACCCTTCCTCATTTAAATGATATGAGTGCTTCCTCTTAAATCAGGCTAGATTCTCTGCTGCTGTAAACTGGGGCAACTTCTTTGACTTTCACTGCGCCAATTTACAACAGAGAATTTGGCCCGGGGTTTGCAAGATCTAGCCTCTAACAACTGGGTGCAGCTCAATAGGAATGAAACACCTCATGGATTCATCAGGTAAAAGCAACGAAGCAGCCATTAAAACCACAGGGACTGATCACTGCATTTATTCCACTACTTAATCAGTTTGGTAGCTCATAACCAGTGTATTTTTCCCGTCTTTCTCATTATTTCTTATACACTACCTCTGTATTTGCTCATATTGTTTCCCTCCATATATGTGATTCTTGATACATTGTTATAATTTATTTTGGCTCCTGACTACAAGTACAGAATACTGATTCCATTCTATTCCAAATAATATTGGCTTGTTGCTATGGGAGTGTGTGGCTCTCTTTTACAATTTCTTTTTCCTTCCACATCTGTGTGTAATTTTTGATTTATCATCTCTCGGAGACATTCTCCTTGCGGAAACCCAAAAGTGCAAGATATCTTTCGTCCTTTTAGATCCTGTTCAGTGTTTTACACGAGTACGGCCTAAATCTACTTACAAAGAAGGACTTTACCAGCATGCTCTCTAGGAGTGGCAGCAGGGTATGCACAGGCACACATACTTATACCATTCTGCACACTCTTCTACTATTGTTTTCTCCCAGAGATGTCTCTCTTTAAAGGTAACGTAGCCTTGTGGAGAGAGTTAGGAAACAATACTCAGGATTTTGGGGGACGAGTTCTGGCTCCACCTGTGACTTGGACTATTTACACAATGTCTCTGAGTCTCAGTTACCCATCTGTACAGTGGAGCAATACCTACAGTATTCACCTCAGAGGGATATTATGTAGCTTCATACACTGGTGTTTGTAAATCACAGTGACATTCTCTGATGAAAGACGAGATTGTGTAGGTAAAAAGAGAGCATTAGGCGCACAGCAGAACATTAATTCTGTTCAAAGTAACCACAGGGCTCATGACTGCGTGTGGTTAAACTGGTGCTTTATTTCTGGAATGATAACTTGTTCACTGGAGAGTTGTGGGTGTCACATTTGGAATGGGGAGAGAGGTTTGTTTGGGAAGTACTCGTAGGTCTCTCTCTAGAAAATTTTGCTGAGTTCCTAGAAGGCAGGGCAGCCTTCAAAGAAATCCTGCTGCTTTCCTTTGGCAAAACAAGCATTTGCAATATGTCATGATCTCTCCTTTTCTCGAATCAGGGACAGTGTGTCTATTTCCAGTTTGTTTGTTCACCCTAATCTTGCACTTTCCCCCCTCACCTCTCTGGTTGCTAATTGCACTACTCACTTCCCCACTCGAATTCTTCCTTTCCTTTCCTGGGGTGGTTGTGTTGGATTCTGAAGGCCAAATTGTCTGCTGTTATCAATTGGTATCGCTCCATTGCAATCAGTAGAGCTGCGCCAGTTTACACTCTCAAAGATTTTGGCCCAGATGCTTATGAATTTGCTTTTAAATGAGACGTGTACAGTCCTGAATCTACTGGTGAGACAGACCTGAGCTAGTGCATTTAAAGAAACATCAACTGGCACTTGTAAATGGAGCTTCTGTTCTGTGTTATTGTGAAGCTTATAAGAAAGACACGTCACAAGTTCAAACCTTGTGTGCTGCCTGAAACCCCTCACTGCAAGTGTAACAGCTTCTTGGGCATGTGATACATATATTCCCGTTATATCATCTTTAAAATGTATTGCTGTCCGTCTACTTCTTACTGTGTTAAAAATGAACAGCAAAATACGGATATGAAAAGACCAGGAGCAGAATGTTAAAAGACTCAGAGCATCATCAGAATTAGAGATAGGAAAAAATATTATGTTCTCTATCCCCTATTCTTGCCAATGTAAGATTTCTCCTTAAAAGGCTGAATGGAGATTTGGATACACACTTCAAAACCATGTGTATCTTCATAACATAGCTTAACCTTTGGGGTTTTTATAAAATTGTACAGAAAATCTTACAAGAACTAGCTTTCCTAAATGATTCCTAGTACTCCCTGCTTCTGGTTGAGCCAGAAATTGTACCATCTTGACATGTTCATGTGTAGTCCTGTTTGGAAGCTGGAAGAGCAAAGATGCACAAAAGTGAAAAATAATGGAAAGAGAAGTTAACCAAATCTTTCTGAGACTCAGAGTAGTGGGGTGAGTTTTGGGTGAAAGTTTATGTGGGGGGGACTGTTCTTATTTTATCTGAATCAGTTTGCATATCCCTGCTCAGGACTCAGATTCATCCACTCCAAGAGCTGTCCTGCTCTGTAACAAGACCTACTCCCCTTCAATTTTCTCAGTCTCATCTGCCTACTAAGTTGCAACATTCAGCATTTAACGTTTTTTTCTTAACCATTGCAAAGTTACAGAACATCCAAAAATTTGGGCATTGAAAGGTCCTATTCTATGCTATTCTGTTCCGCACTGCACTCACCACTGTAGTATCTGAGTGCCTTAAGCAACGTGACTAACAGCTGTCATGTGTTTGTTCTCTCATCAGCTCTCCTGGGGGGAGAAGTATGTGTACTGGAGTGTTTTGGTTTGGAATTTTTGTTATATATATACCCACACCCACATGTTGCTATATGTTTATGTTAGAGAAGACAAGTTTAACAACATAGAAGGATAGGTGGCCACATACAGAGTTAGGGCTCGGTCCTGTTCCCATTAACTTTGATGGCAGCAGGATTTGGGCCTTAGAGGTTTGTTTAGTGATTATATTGATTTTTAACTCTTCTGGAGATTTTTCCTTTGCATCAAAAGTTTCTCTCCCTCTGCTGACTCATCTGTCTTACTGAGTTGCTGGCCTGTTTGCCATTTCTTGTCATAGCTCTGATAGTTGGAATAAACCTCACGCTGGGGGAGGAGTAAGGACTTTGGGCCTAATTCTCCTATCAGCTACCCTGGTGGGACTCAGGAGTAACGCTGCCTAAGCTGATGAAGTGAGATCAGTGTGAAACCGGAGTAGGTGGGAGGAGAATCAGTTTGGACCTGTGTAGACAGTGATGGTGAGGGACTGAGCTTTTCCCTGTGATCATTAGGTAATTTTAGGAAATTAAATTGATCATTTTCTGAAGTTTCTGGAGAGGGACCTACAAAATACTGACTTCTGTCTGACTCATTTCGTAGGTTTAGCATTGATCTTTGAATGAAAAATATATCTATCTAACTAAATGCTGATGCAACTGGTCTTTAGTTTTTATGAGTATCCGTTCAGTGCAAAGCAACAAAAGTATCACTCACATTTTTTGGCTCTTATGTTAGCTAAAGGGCATAATCACATTTTCTTCTTTGAAGTAGCCATTCACTTACTTATTGAGGAGAAAGCAAGGACTTATTTTTTAAAATGAGCTTCCTTCAGCACTGGTACAGTCGGACATGATTTTTCACCTGGCCTCAGGAACACTATCTGTAGGACAAAGCGGTTCTGTAAGTGATATGTTCAGCCTCAGAACAATTCCTGTCCTGAAAGAAGGTATGTAACCGACTGAATTTTTTTGTTTTTTGTTTTTGGCAGACGTCCTTGAGCATTTGAGACGGATGTGAGAGCGTTTTTAGTCCTCATGCAAAACAACCAACTAAACATAACAGATTACATCAGCTCAGGCTTTTCAATTCCTGGATGGCAGAGGAGTGCTAATCCAACCTTCATCCTGGATTTCACAAACTAAAACAAGGAAGGCTGGCAGGAGGACAGCACGGTCGGACTGAGGAAATTGACGACGGCGAAGCATGTGGGCAACACACTGTATAAAGCTCATAAACTTGTAGGCTGATGTGCAGCTACTACTTTGGATTCCTCATTGCTGCTTCCCTCAGCACAAAACCACAAGGCTGAACGTTAAACCTGCTCTTTGGAACTGAGCGTTTATCACTGTGAGACATGAAGAACTTCCTGTTTTTCACCATCCTCCTGGTACCAGTGCACATCGGAACTGCTTGGAGTGCAAAATATGCAGTTGATTGCCCTGAACCTTGCGACAGTAATGTGTGTAAAAGTACTTTGCGCTGTAAGCGAACAGTGCTTGACGACTGTGGCTGTTGCAGAGTCTGTGCAGCAGCCTTGGGGGAGACTTGCTACCGCACTGTCTCAGGTATGGATGGTGTCAAATGTGGGCCTGGGCTGAAGTGCCAGTTTTACACTGAGGAGGATGACTTTGGTGATGAGTTTGGTATCTGCAAAGGTAAACAATATTCACTTGCATGCATCTACTACCTAAATTTATTGCTGGCATCCTGCTTGCAGAAAGTTAAAATTGAAAAGTGGGATTTTTCATTTCAAACAATAATATTATCCTTTGCAAAGAGGAGAGTGAAAAAATATCCTCTCATATTAAAAGAGCTTCTATTTCTGCTGTTTAAGGGTATTTAAAATGAAAATCTCTCTTCAAATTGGGAGATTTGTGAAGAAATATTTTGGTGGATTGAAACTTGGAAGGCCTGGGTACTAGTTTTGGCACTGCCACTGATTGGTTGTGGAAACGTGGACAAATTTTAAAAGCCCTAGTCCCGCAAGTAGATCGATGCTAGTGGATCTCTGAACCTGCATGGAGCTCCACTGGGCTTTGCACAGACACAGAGGTCCCCCCATGCATTGTAACTTGCAGGATCGGGGCTTAACATCTCCACCAATAAAATGGGAATAATAGTACTACTTTACCTCACAGGGGTGTTGTGAGGATTAATTCATTAGTGTGTATGAGGTACTCAGATACTACAGGTATGAGGGCCCTTAGTTTACACAGTCTAATAGCATGACTATCAGTAAAAGACCTCAGGGGCCAAAGACATCATTGATGTAATTTCACTGGCTTCAATAAGGTTATACCAGGAATGAAATGGCCCTGGGATTTTTAAAATCATCTGAATGATCAATATGCAATAACATTTTTCCAGTGGAACCTGCACATCGATTTCCTTCAGTACAGAGCAGAATGGTATCCCTTCATCAAATACATACACCAGTCACGTTAAATAGGAGATTTTCTTAAATGAGACAAAGTATTAAACTACAGAAAATTATGATGTTCAAATTCGAAATAAAATAAATAAATAACCTAATAGGGCACAAATGCAGTGAGTCAGTGTCTACCAAGAATTCCTTTGCCAGTGAAATTTGTAGATACAGACTCTCTTCTGAAATAACGTCCACAAAACTTAAGAAATCTAGGTGGTTGTTAGATGTCTGTGAATGTGCTGAGAAAGAAATGAGTTAGGGCCAGATCCTGCAAAAACACATGTAAATGGATTCACATATAATACATACATGTAACACACAGGGAAAGTTACTCCCATGCATGCTTGAGGAGGAAGCTCTTCATGTTTAAATGATTCCCAACCCAGTTTTATTTTCATGGACTATAAGTTTATGGTCTAAAGATCCTAGTTTAGGTGCAGTCAACTGTAAAAATGTATGTTACTGAGTTGGTTGATGCTAGTTGATTTTTAGTTTATTGATTGGATTGTAGTGCAAAATACCATCTATAATTTATACAAAAAATACTTAAAATGAGTATATACTTTTGCTTGCTCATGAAAAGTTCTTTGTAATTGTACATTTAAGAATGGGTAAAAAGAAATGCTGAGGAACAGGAGTTCTGAATCTCTGGAGCAGGATGAGGTTATGCCACTGCAAGAATATGTAGGAACTCAGGGTGAAATCTTGGCCCCACTGAAACCAATGAAAATACTCCCATTGACTTCAAAACAGTCAGGATTTCACCCTTACTTTTAAAACAATACTCAGGAGCTCTTTTCCCATAAATTCCTTTATCCGATGTTGTATGAGTCTCATTCCTAATGCACTTTTTTCTCCTTCATCTCATCCTCTGACATAGTACAGTCTCCTTTTAGCCATCTGTGAATTTTAATATAGAAAGTCTAGTGCTGAACAGGTATTGTACCGGTGACTGTCTGGTAGCAGATCATGCTGCTAGCAGATGGGGTGATTTAAATATTTAAAATATATCATGAGATTCAGGATTCCTGGGTTTTGTCCTAAACTGTATCATTGCATCACTTTACAAACTGGTAATCTGAGGCTAAGTCACTTGTCCAAGATTTCAAAGCGTTAACCAATCTTTGTAAAGTTCTTGGAGATCCTTAGATAAAAAGTGTTATGTCAGTACATGGTATCATTATTATGATTATTTTAATACCAAATTAGAATAAACAGTCCAGAGACCTGATGCTTTGCCCTTTTACTAGGTACTGTCATTTTAATATTTTTGTTATTTTTGTCATAGTGAAGGCCTGATCCTGCTCCCATTGAAGTCAATGGGAGTTTTGCAATTGACTTCAGTAGCAGCAAGATCAGGCTTTTATTGTGCATAAAATTCTAACAGTTAACAGAAAAAATTACTCCAATTTCTCAGGCCTTTAAAACCTGGACAAAAAATTGATAAACTCATAGATTATTCCACTATGGACTTGTGTGTGTTTATTATTATATTCTATATAAACTCCTATACCTCCCTCATCATTGCAGTATCTGAGCATCTTCCAGTAGTGCATTAAGCAATATGCCTAACAGCTGTCACATCTGTTTATTCTTTCCTTCATCTTCTCCCTTAGATGAGAATTGTGTGAGCAGTGTTTGCTTTTGGTGGGGTTTTATTGTTGTTTTAACTGTACACTGCTACGTGTGTATCACAGTGCAAGACACCTGCACCTGTATTCCCCCTCAGTGATCCACCGAGGGCACCCACTCTAGGCTCCCGGCTCCTAAGCTGTCACCTCTCTTGGGTAGAGACCCATGTCTCTCTCTTTCCTGACCAGGGTTTGTCCCAGGCTGCAGTTTCCTGCCTACACTGTAATATTTCCAGCAAGCCAGACTGCCTAAACAGGCCAACATCTGCACTTTGCTTTCTCTTTGAAGGCCATGAACAGCTGTAATTGCCAGCACTTATACGTTACTACACAGCTCTTTATAAGAAAACATGTTTATTTTTAAGGTGAAAGCCTTGCAGAGAAGACATATTAAAAACAATCAAAGTTCCTATATCCTTGCCAAAAGCTTACCAGAGGTTACCCATCAGTCTTATGGGGTTTCGGTAGGCTGCAGTCCTTCCAACTCTTCTCTCAAAGAATTGGAGTCCCCCTTTGGACAGAAGGTCCTGTTCCTTTGCTCAATCAGAAATAAGGCCCCGAGTCCATTTAAACTCAGTCATTTCTCCAAAAGTCCTTTCTTTGTCTGTTGGCCTCTGGAGAATCTAGTTTGAACTAGTATATGCGAGCCTCCCTGGAGATGGTACCTCTGTGTGGGGGGATTACAAGATGGCTGATTTGCTTTAATCATCGCCCACTGTTTTTAGTTCCTGGAGGAGCTGTGGTAGCCCTCCCGCAATGCAGCAGCACACAATTATACACAAGCCATTCATTTAAAACCATGGACCCCTAAGATACTTCATGAGGTTGTAATATTTGTCAGATGTCCCCCATCAAGAAGTTACATACCATCTTGACCCACAGTAATACATAAACTCAGTACCATGAGGTCTTTCAGGAATATTGCAGGAAACTGCCATATCTGTCACAGTGTTTATGTTAAAGAAGGCAGGTTGAAGAAGTGCATCTTGCACTTGGAGCAGAAGGTGGCAAGGTTTGTGATGGTCTTTATGTGCTGTGGAAGTTTGTTCCACGGTCTCAGACTGACCCCGGAGAAAGCTCTGTCTCTTATACAGATGAGCCTTTCCCCTACCATAGAAAGTTCCGTTGTGCCTGAGGTCATCCTGGAGCATTAGGCAACCTTTTAGATATGCTGGGCCCAGGCCATTGAGCCCCTTGAAGATAAGAATCGAGACTTGAGTACGCTTGCTTATAAATGGGAGGCTTAATTTAGGGTGGTAGTTGGTTAGAAACAATGTATCCAGGTTTCAGAGTAGCAGCCGTGTTAGTCTGTATCCGCAAAAAGAAAAGGAGGACTTGTGGCACCTTAGAGACTAACCAATTTATTTGAGCATAAGCTTTAGTGAGCTACAGCTCACTTTGCATCCGATGAAGTGAGCTGTAGCTCACGAAAGCTTATGCTCAAAAAAATTTGTTATTCTCTAAGGTCCCACAAGTACTCCTGTTCTTTTTAATGTATCCAGGGTGAGTTTCTTTCTTTTTTAAAAAAACTTTTTAATAAGGCAAACTTACAATAAATCATTAACATACTGCATCATACATTATTTATTACTTGTTCAGGATCAAATTAATGTTAGAAGAATGAGTCTAAAGATTCTGACTTCTTGTCTGGGGAGCCCTCCTCTGAATATGCTAAAAAAGGGTGAGCAAATTTCTAAATACCTGTCCTCTTTTTGTCACTTTCACATTTGGTCCATCACCAGGACAGTCCCTATTTTACTATATGACAATTCCATAAGAGGAGAAGTCACATATTTTCAATAAAGTGCAATACAAAGTGTTGCTGCTAACTATAAAAAATAAATTAATTTGTTGTTCTGTTTAAAATGTCGATCCTTTTCCGGAGCATTAAGCAAGCAGGTCAGGGGATCTCTAGGAAGCTGGCATTTTGTCATAAGATGAATCTCTTCAATAATTTCCTCCCAAAACCTTCTTTCTGGACATAACCACCACATGTGCAAGTATCTTGCTCTTACCCCACAACCCCTCCAACAGAGCATTTCCCTAGTAGCAAAAATATGCTGGATATTAATTGGAGTCAAATGACATCTATGCAGTAATTTACTCATATTGGAGATGTGTATGTCCCCTGTCTGACATAAATCCTTCACCTATCTTTTCATCTGGGTTATTTTCTTAACATCTTTTCCAATCAAAATTTTACATATCTTACAAATTAAACCTTTTGTTCCAGCTTGCTCCTGGGTGAGCTTCTCAAATGTTGTTAAAGGTCTAGATAGAGCCAGCATGTATCCGGATTTCACAATACAATGTTTGACTTTAAATATCAACAATTTAGGATCTTTACATTACTGCATATTTCCTTGTATAATTTCAAATCAGAATCCAGGAGCAGCTGTCCAAACTGAGTCATCTCAGCACCTCCCCACAACAAATACTCCCTTTGATATGTCTTGGGGATAAATTCCTGACTAATGAAAGTAGCTGAAGGAGCGGGCCCACGGTGAATTTCAAACTATTGCATGTTGGAAGGAGGAAAGGAAGATTCCGTCTCTGAATGAGGTGTTGGCACCAGTTGCTCACGGCTGTCTTTCACAAGGCAGGAAGGGCATGGGTCAGATTCACAACAAGTCTTGGACTGAGATTCCTTTACAGTGTCCAGTACTTCTTTAGAAGTGAATGTTCTGCACTCCGGACATGCAAGAGGGTCTTTGTTGGCTGGCATAGGGGGAGCAGATACATGCTGTTTAAGAAGCCTTGCCAAATGAGCCTGAGCTTTTCAACAAAGTAGAATGATCATTCTTCACAACACTTGGTGCTGGGTTTTCTTGTGGGTTGTAGGCACTCAAGATTGATGAAGAGGTTTACCATGCTGGATAGCTCCTTTGGGCAGGATTTGGCAGCTTCAGTGGAGGCTGATAGGAAGGTTCTGTTGTCCTTAATACAGCCTCCCCAGAGGCTGCAAATTAATTATAAATTTACGTAAATTAATATTGAGCCTGGACTGTAAGTTTAAGAAACTCTGAAGTATTCCTGTTGTTAAGAGAGACTTTGTGCAAATTGGATTAAAGAAAACATCAGATAGTACATATATTTTAAACTATACATCCATTATAAATGCATACTTATGCTCAACATTTACATTGTCTTTAATTTGCAGTATAATGCTACAAGTGCTTCAGGGAAATGTTTATCAGGATACATTTTTAAATAAAATTGTGATTATTGCACATACTATTGGGGATGAAAGATGTATAATGGAAAATAAAGAATAATCATAATCAATAATAAGTGGAAACTATTTGAAACAAAAGTTGGCATTTCAGCATGCTTAAATCCCAATGAAAGTTCTTTTACTTTTAAGAACATATGCAGACAAGATATTAAGAAAACAAATAGCAAACCACTACTGGAAGGCATTCAGATACTACAGTGATGAGTGCAGTAAAAGAACCAGCATAGAATAGGAACTGCACCTTTTGGGATTACTTTGGTAAATAAGGCTTTTGATTTGCCTTCTTTCAGAATGTCCTTATGGTACCTATGGAATGGAATGCAGAAAAACTTGCAACTGCCAGTCTGGTATATGCGACAGAGTAACTGGAAAGTGTTTGAAGTTCCCATTTTTCCAACTTTCTGCTTCAAAGCCACCAAACAGACGAAAATTAATTTCACATACAGGTAAGACTTGATGGGGCACTTCATTTTAATTGCTCAACCAGCACATTGTATATTGTGTATGTGTACACTGATGATGCTGTGCAAATAAGTAATAATGCATGTTTTATTTTTCCCCACTGAGAGCTCACAGTAATGTTTTACTAAGCTTGCTACAGACAAAGAATTACATATAGGTGCATCTACATTAGGAAAAAGGGTGTAACTTTAGTTAGTAAATAAAATGTGTTTAAATCCTAGTTTGGAAAAGTCAGTTTGTAGTTATAAGCAGGTTAAGGTAAATTGTGGGGAGAAGGGGTAGGCCAGGTTTACCTCACCAGCTAATGTGTGAAAATTATAATAGCCTTGTCCACACATGTGTTAGCTAACACATGGTAATAAAATCACCTTTTTTCCAGTGAAGATCACCTTTTAGTGAACTTTACATGTTCTTTAATTCCACAGCAAACTGCTTTTTGCGTCAAATTAGCTAAGTTGCTCATCATTACACATCACATGGGAAAACTACTTTGAAATAATAAATTAACTGAGATTGAAAATTGAAAATGATTTTTTTATAGTTACAGGCATTTATTCTATTTAAAGATTATACATTTAGCTAAACCTACTTACATCAGATGTTTTCAGAGTTTTAAAGATTTACTGGGGATACGGGTGTATTTGGTTGGAGGAAGGAGAGATGTATCTTTGAGATACCCTGTTCTCATGAGCTTCCCATTTCTGTTTTCTCACCTATCTTTGATCCATATGTCTTGCAGACCCAAAGTTTGAAGTAAATGGGAGCTTTATCATTGGTTTTAATGTGTCCAGGGTTTCACCCAGACCTTGAAACCTCTAATATTCACTCAGCACTTGAGACAGACCAATTAATGACAGTAACATATTTCATAATAGTTCATATGAGGATCCCAAAGGACTTTGCTTAATATTAATGAGCCTTCATTAGTCAGGTACATACTGTGGGCCAAATCCACAGCTAATGTGACCAGTATAAATTCACCTATTTTCATCAGCTGATGATCTAGCCCCGGTTGTTGTTATCAAGACACAGAGAGGTTAAGCAACTTGCCCAAGCTCACACAAGAAGTCTGGGCCAGAGCTGAGAACTGAACCTAGATCTCCTGGTTCTCTGTCCTGTGCTTATTAGCTCACACCTCTTACAGGCTATAATTTTGGGGAAATAATGTAACTAGATGACATGTAACGTGGATTATCAACAGAGATTTTTCAAAAAAGTGTTTTCCAGCCTAGAGATGTAGATGTATAAAAACATTGTATTTAACCCAATTTATGTGATATTCACTTCTTTTTTTTTAACTTTCAGAGAATGACATGGCATCGGGGGATGGTAACTCTGTAAAGGAGGAATTTGTCAAAGAGAAAGTAATTAGCTCTCCAGTAATGAAATGGTTAAATCCTCGCTGATATTTACTTACATTGGTAGGACTTTCAAATGACCGCATTTCTCACACATTATTGAATATGCAACAACACACTTTAAAAACAAAATACATCTATAGCATATGAAAATGTAACCTCTGAAGACCAATTGTGATTCTGTGCATCGTCAGAAAAAATGTTTACTTACAAAATAGACTGTACAGTTTATATGATTTTTGATATTTGTTTTGATAAGTATTTCAACACTGAAATGTATTATGGATTGCTGAATGTATAGTCATATTGAAAACCAGTACCTCCCCCCACCAGCATTTGAACAATGTGTAAGGGCCCATTCCTGCATTTCCCGTGCAAGAAAATTCCTGTTGAATTCAATGGATGTTTTGTGTGAGTAAAAGCTGCTGACGTGGAGCCAATGTTAGGGTGATGCAAGTTGGCAAAAGCTTGGAAATGCAGAGTTAAAAACTGATGTCCTTGACTCACACCAGTAAGAATAATACTAATGTAAAGGGCACAATGGTGTGAATTCAATACATCAACCTTAACTTTGAATATTTTGGCTTTTGTTAGTTTTGTGACAATTAAAAAGGTGTAACATTACTTTAAGCCAACGGGTCTCAAACTGTTGGTTGGGACCCCATTTTAATGGGGTTGCCAGGCCAGCATTAGACTTGCTGGGAGCCTGGGTTGAAGCCCAAGCCTGAGCTCCATCCAGATCTGGGGCATCGGGACTCGGGCTCTGACCCCCTAATCCCCCACCCAGGGTGGCGGGGCTTGAGCTCCAGCCCCGTCTCCCCCCACCTGTGGCAGCGGGGATCTAACCCCCCACTCCCCCTCCCCAAGTCACATAGTAATTTTGTTGTCAGAAGGGGGTCGTGAGGCAACGAAGTTTGAAAACCGCTGCTTTAAACTCATCATTTGAACTTATACAATGTGCATTACTTACCTGACATTATGTAAAAACACATACAGTATTAAAGTATATTCCCAAGGGTGGCTTTTGTGTTCAGTAGCCTGCAATGGCCCTGAAGGAGTACTGGAGTATCAGCATAAATATGCATTATAAATAATCCATGTCAGAGATTCTGGAGACCTAGGATAGGTCTAGGATACCTTAGTGACTAATTCTTCATCCCCTTCTTAGTGCCTAAACTTTCATCCCCTTAAGGGGTTGTAGGAGTGGCCAATTGCTCAGTCAGTCCATATTTGGTTATGTATCAATATGGCATAAAACATCATAATGTTTATATAGGCACACCTTAAAACCTTCTTATATAATAGCCATTACTGCCCGTGTGCAGAAACCCATTTGTAAAAATCAATACTTTGTGGTTTTTACTTAAAAAAAGAAAAAGACACAGATCCTTAGATAGTGTAAATTAATCTAGCTCCATTTAAGTCAAAGGAGCTACTTTGATTTACATATCTGAGGATCTGGCTCATAAAATAAATCGGTCTAATTGGAGACCCAGTCTGGTTTCCATTGAAATTAATTGTAGTTTTGTTATTAACTTCAGCGAGAGAAGGTGCAGGCCATACTGATGGTAATTTGGTGTAGGATCTGAAAACGTATGTAAAAGCACCCAATAAAAGAAACCCGAAATAGTTTCAGGGTTATTAGGGACTGATCACAACCTATTAGAGTCAACCCGAGTCTTTCCATTGACTACAATGGATTTTGCAACAGGCCCTAAAAGAACAAAAATTATATTACAACAGGGAATGTCTACAAATTAAAAGTGGTTAAATGGACAACAGTCAGAAAAAGAAACAGAAAACCATGGCTGACATACAACACCTTTTAGACTGCGCTAAATTGTTATGACTGAAGTAGGGATTTTAATGGAAGTGCTGTCACAATCGCAACTACAGTGGTACAGACAGTACCTCTGTAAAATGCTGTATTGGTTTGAAACATTTACAGGCATCAGGGCTGATCCTGTGGCTACTGATGTCAGTGACAATTTCTACATTGACTTCAACGGGAACAGGGTCAGAGCCATATTCTTTATTGGGCCAGATAAAGTTATTTAAATGTCTTTTAAATACTTACATGCTTTTTTTTGTTATTTCCTACAGTGTCATGAATGACATTATGGATTCTTGAATGTAAATCTAATAAGCTGGTTGGTTTTAAAAAAGTATATGTTTATTATTGTTCAATAAATCCCCTATAAAACCAGTCTTTTGTGTCTGTCCATGAATCAGACTCTAAAATTGATGATGATGGTACAGCTACTGCAGGTGCAGCAAAGAAACTGCATATTATGGCCAAAATTCTGCTTCCAGATTCACACAGATTATATCAACTTTGAGAGGGTTCAATTCTAGTTAGAAAATAGGCAGGGGGAGGAGTTCGTAAATATTTTACAAAATGTTTTCCCCTCATTTTTTGTCAAATTTATGAAATTGCTTGAAATTTCCCCAGAGCTCTAGTTGCAGCTAACCCCATAAACCAATCCTCAACATCTAAAATTGGTTCCAATGTGACATTGTGATGTGAACAAACACTGTCCTCCTCCTTTTGAAATATATTTCCAATTGTTGTTCCACCAAAGGCAATGGTTCTATACTGGTGGACGCAACAGTGCAAATGCTAGCGCAGACACATGCAAAGGCTACCACTTCTACCATTTTGTTGCCTAAACCTGGAGAGTTAGACATTAGCACTCCTACCATGCCACCGCCAATCAGTAGTAGTAACTGCATCAGTAGTAGTAACAGTGGGCAATTTAAAGCCAAAAGGTAAGCATAGAGACAGCCATTGGCACATCAGTGTAGCTTCTGTTCAGCAGGCTAGATCACACCCAATTTGGATTTTCCCTTGAATTATGTGCCTGACCCAAATTCTGCAGATTCAGAAAATTCTCACTGCCAAACTGGAGATATTCTTCTTCGAGTGATTGCTCATGTGTATTCCACAATAGGTGTGCGTGCTCACCACGTGCACCAGTGCCGGAAGTTTTTCCCCTAGCAGTACCCGTAAGGGGGAGTGCCCCAGCGACCCCTGGAGTGGCACCTCCATGGCGCAGTATAAGGGGAGATGCACGCTCCCGCCACCCTCAGTTCCTTCTTGCCGCCAGTGAAGGTGTGTCGGAACTACTCTGCTCCAGCTTTGCTGTAGCTCGTCCCCAGATCTGCTTGTTCATTCAGTGTTGGTACCTGTAGTTAGTTAGCTGTTTAGTTAGTTCAGTTAGTTAGAGTGCCTGGGCCAGGGCATGCCCCATGCCCTGGGTTTTAAGTCATGTGACACTTGTTTTTGATGGGATGCTCAGGGGTGCCCTGCCAGTTCTCATCAGGGATCCACCCTCAATAAAGCTTCCCTTCTCCAATCGGTTGTGTGCTTTCCTCCTGGAGTGGTTGTGGCTGACCTCGGACCAATGGGTCCTCAACACCATCTCCCGGGGCTACACCCTCCAGTTTACGTCCTCCCCGCCCAACCATCCACCGCCCCTGTCCCTCTTTGGGGACCCCTCGCACAAAGCTTTGCTCGAGCAGGAGGTGGGGCGGCTTCTGGGCCTAGGAGCAGTGGAACTGGTGCCCAGGGAGTTCAAAGGCAAGGGGTACTACTCCCACTATTTCCCTATCCTGAAGGCCAAAGGAGGACTCAGGCCCATCCTGGATCTGCGAGGTCTGAACCAGTACATGGTGAAGCGGAAGTTCGACATGGTCTCCCTGGCCTCCAACATCCCCTCCCTTGATCCCGGGGACTGGTATGCTGCCATCAATCTACAGGACCTGTACTTCTATATTCATATATTTGAGGGGCACAGACGCTTCCTCCGTTTTGTGGTGGGCCAGAATCACGACCAATTTACAGTCCTCTGGTTTGGCCTGTCCATTGCCCCCATATATTTACAAAATGTATGTCGGTGGTAGCGGCCTACTTCAGGTGCCGGGGGGTCCAGATCTTTCCCTATCTGGATGATTGGCTGATCAAGGGCAGCTCCCGGTCACAGGTGTGGGATCACATGACGCTCCTCCTGTCCACGTGCACCGCTTTCGGCCTGTTGGTATACAACACCAAGTCCACGTTAATCCTGGTTCAATGCATAGAGTTTATCAGGGCACTCCTGGATGCCTCGTTGGCCAGAGCCTCCCTCCCACCGGACAGTTCAAGACCCTGAAGGGGCTCATCGACACGGTCACAAGGTTCCCAGTGACAACAGCCAGAGTGTGTCTCCAGCTCTTGGGTCACATGTCGGCGTGCACGTACGTGGCCTGTCACGCCAGACTCAGGATGAGGCCCCTCCAGCTCTGGTTGGCCTCGGAGTTCTCCCAGGCCAGGGACAGGATGGATAAGGTCCTCACCATACTCGACTCAGTGATCGCCTCCTTATGGTGGTGGTCCGCCCCAAGCAACATGGTTCAAGGGTTCCCGTTCAGGGACAGGGCCCCGTCTCTGGAACTGATTTCTGATGCGTCGGATCTGGGTTGGGGGGCCCATGTGGGGAATGTTCAGACCCAAGGTCTGTGATCGGCTCAGAATCTGATCCAACACATAAACATCAAGGAACTCAGGGCGGTATGGCTGGCATGCGTGGCCTTCCGCTTGCACCTGGAGGGCAGGGTGGTCAGGGTCCTCATGGACAACACGGCCTTGATGTTCTATATCAACAGGCAAGGCGGGGCCTGATCCTCTGCCCTCTGCTGTGAAGCCCTCAGGCTGTGAGATTTCTGTATAGCCCATGACATCTGCCTAAAAGCTTTCCATTCACCGGGTGCCTGGAACGCATGGGCGGATCGTTTGAGTAGGGACTTCTCCTCTCAGCATGAATGGTCTCTCCACCTGGAAGTGGCTCACAGGCTTTTCCAAGTGTGGGGGACTCCCCAGGTGGACCTGTTTGCGACACAGCAGAACCGGCGCTGTCCCCGGTTCTGCTCCGGGGGGGACTGGGACGGGGCGCTATCTCTGATGCCTTCCTCCTATCGTGGTCAGGCCAGTTTCTCTACGCCTTCCCCCCATTCCCACTGATCAGCAAGGTCCTGGAAAAAGTAAAGATGGGCAAGGCCTGTGTCCTCCTGATTGCCCTGGCATGGCCCAGGCAACATTGGTATCGGACCCTCATGGGCCTGGTGGTTGCTCCGCCGTGGCCGTTGCTGTTCTGCCCGGACCTGCTCTTCCAGGACCAGGGCCGCCGCCTCCACCCCAGCCTACTGGCTCTCCACCTTATGGCATGGCTGCTCAATGATTAGGTAGGGAGGAAAGGATGTGCTCAGAAGGGGTTCAACGCTTCCTCCTAGAAAGCAGGCAGCCCTCCCCACACCGTGCCTGCTTGACAAAGTGGTCCTGGTTCTCCAGATGGGTGGATGAGTGGGGCGTTTCCCTGGTGGCCACCCCGATCCAGCTTATTCTGGACTACCTTCTCCACCTTAGAGCCCAGAGCCTGGCGCCCTCGTCAGTCAAGATGCACCTGGCGGCCATATCGACCTTCCATCTGCCGGTGCAGGGTCACATGGCATTCTCCCATGCTATGACTGGCCAGTTCCTCAAGGGGTTGGACCATATTTTTCTGTATGCTAAGTACCTGGTCCTGCAGTGGAATCTGAACCTGGTGTTGGCCCATCTCACGGGGACCCCATTTGAGCCACTGGTCACGTGCTCCTGGTCCCATCTCTCATGGAAAGTGGCCTTCCTGGTCGCGATCACGTCAGCCAGGCGGGTCTCGGAGCTCAGGGCCCTGACCTCCGAGCCTCCATACACGGTTTTTCATAAGGACAACACTTCGCCCACACTTGGCGTTCCTCCTGAAGGTGGTCTCTGCCTATCACATGGGTCAGGACATTTTTCTACCGGTCCTCTGCCCCAAGCCCCACGCGTCCAGTAAGGAGTGCCGACTCCACATGCTCGATGTGCGACGGGCTGTGGCTTTCTACCTCGAGTGGACCAAGCTGTTCAGAAAGTCCTTGCAACTGTTCATCGCCTTGGCTGAGCGGGTGAAAGGTCGGTCGATCTCCACTCAGCGGCTCTCCAACTGGATCACTTTGTGCATCCGTACCTGTTACGATCTGGTGGGTATCCCCCCCGCCACTGATTCTGGAAGCACACTCGACTCGAGCGCAAGCCATGTTGGCTGCCCTTTTGGCCCACGTCCCCACCCAGGACATTTGTAAGGCTGCCACGTGGTCTTCAGTTCACACGTTCACCTCGCACTATGCGATCATCTCCCAAACCAGGGATGATGCCGGCTTGGGCAGGGCTGTACTCTGTCCCGGGAATTTGTGAACTCCTACCCACCTCCAACAGATATAGCTTGGATTCACCGACTGTGGAATACACATGAGCAATCACTCGAAGAAGAAAAGACAGTTACCTTTTCCGTAACTGGTGTTCTTCGAGATGTGTTGCTCATGTTTATTCCACATCCCACCCTCCTTCCCCTCTGCCTGAGTTGTCTGACAAGAAGGAACTGAGAGTGGGGAAGTGCACAGCTCCCCTGTCAGAATTTAAAGGGAAGGGGTTAAAGAGCTCTGATACGGTACTATAAAATCCTCTGACCTGTAAAGGGTTAAGAAGCTCAAGTAACCTGGCTGGCACCTGACCAAAATGACCAATAAGCAGACAAGATACTTTCAAATCTGGGTGGGGGAAAAAAGGTTTTGTCTGTCTGTGTGATGCCTCTGCCCAGGGACAGATCAAGAAAGCAAGCAATTCAACTCCTATAGAGTTAGTAAGTAATCTAGTTAGAAAATGCGTTAGATTTTGCTTTGGTTTTTGACTTGTGAAATTCGCTGTGCTGGAGGGAATGTGTATTCCTGTTGTTGTGTCTTTTGTAACTTAAGGTTTTGCCTAGAGGGATTCTCTATGTTTTGAATCTGACTGCCTGTGAGATTATCTTCCATTCTAATTTCACAGAGGTGCTTCTTTTACCTTTTTTCTTTCTAATAAAGTTCTGTTTCTTTTAAGAGCCTGACTGATTTCTCTATGATCCTGAGACCCAGGGGTTTGGGTCTGTGATCACTTTGTAACCAATTGGTTAGGATATTATTTTCAAGCCTCCCCAGGAAAGGGGGTGTAAGGCTTGGGGGAATATTTTGGGGGAATAGGAATTCCAAGTGGTCCTTTCCCTGAGTCTTTGTTAAATCACTTGGTGGTGGCAGCGTACCCCCCAAGGGCAAAAGGTTTGTGCCTTGGGTAAGTTTTACCCTAAGCTGGTAGAAATAAGCTTAGGGATCTTTCATGTGGGTCCCCACATCTGTACCCTAGAGTTCAGAGTGGGGAGGGAACCCTGACATCCCCTTATACCGCACCATGGAGGCACCACTCCAGGGGTTGCTGGGGCGCTCCCCCCTACGGGTAGTGCGAGGGGAAAAACTTCCGGCACCTGTACATGTGGCGAGCACGCACACCTATTGTGAAATAGACATGAGCAACACATCTTACGGAAAAGGTAACTGTCTTTTATCAGCTGGCATAATGTTATGTTGGCTTCTACTTCTACTTCCTGCCATGTGAGCTTGAGATTTACTAACACATTTAAAAAAACAGCAGTAAATAGCCATTACGCTCTTAAAACAACACCCTGGTGAGCTACTGAGAGAAAAATAGTAGGTTCCGTTCATTTCTATGTCATCGTAAAAAATACAAAAATGATATAATAAGACAAACCTGAATTATATGTAGGATAATGAAGAAGGAACAACAGGTTCTTAAGAGTTCCCTTCTTTTTGGTAGGCAGTATTCCCTTTGTTGGGATTAAGATGGATGCTACGTAAATGACCAATGTTTAAATGAATGGACTGAATAATTTTGGGATTACTGTCTTGTAGAAAAGAGAACTTCAGATCCTTCTGACTGCTACATGTTTGGGTCACTATTCCTAGAAGGGATTATGGAAACACCAGCAGTAAAAATCCTGGAGCACATTAACTGCAGAATAAAACCCAAACCCAAACCAAACAAAGAAAGAGTGAGATCAATAGTCAAATTTGACCGTAAGCACTACTAGTAGCAGGAAATTAGTGATTTTCAAATTACACTAAGTAAGAAAACATATAGTGTCGATTGATACTAAACAAGCACATTACCAATGAATTGAAACTAAGGGCACATTTACGGTCCTTGTGAAGCAGTGGTGTGCTGGGTAGTTGGAAAAAGTACACTGCTTGGCAGAATGGTTTGAGGCATTGGTCCACTGAAACGCATAATGCCACCTGGACTCTAGGGAACACTTCAGGAAATGCCCCTTCTTACATCTGTATAAAATGTGTATACAGGGCTCCCCACCACTGCAGTCATCCATGTGTGCAAAAGGGGTGGGGCCAGAGCCCTGTGTATTAGAGATGCCTCCTCTGAGGCTGCTAATGCTGCCAGCAATGCTACCTGCCTTCCACCCTGCCTTCCACTTCCCATACATACTATGATTATGAAGTGGCCTGATGATGATATTATAAAGGGAGAAAGAAAAACTATTTGGGTTTTAAAATATAACTTTAACTTTTATTAGTGGGGAAAAAAACAGTTAAAAGTGATCCGTCTAATATGGGCTTTTGTCTAGTGCCCTTCACCACAGTATCTCAGTGCTAATGAAATGCATAGCAGATAAATTGTTTATCAGCATTAACAGTAAAGAGTTATTGATGCCTTTTTAAAAATTACCTTGGAAGTCTATAAATATATGAACACAAGTTGTGTG